>NC_135627.1:8820151-9123181 GCF_053574225.1 Canis aureus
GTGGGGGGGGGAATATCAAGTGGTTGTAAATGATTTAAAGTTGATTTGGACAAGGCACAGTAGAAGATCATTGTTTCAGTCCCTGCAATTCCTTTTATGCCAACTGAGCATGGACCAGAATAAACCAACCCTTTTCTTAGCAAGGCAGGTCTTTTTTTTTTTTTTTTTTTAAACTCAAAAAACATTTTTTTTTTCATTTAAAAAAGTATTTAGAACACATAAAACAAGGCAACATTTATTCTTTCTTCTCATCTTCTGGTGTGGGGTCTGTCGGTGGCTCCTCCACTGTTGCACTGTTGCTCTCTGAGCCAGTGTTACTATCACTGGTCCCTTCCTTGGCCATACTGTCCACCCCCTCTTGCCTGCTCTCCTTGTCCTCAGGAGTAGACGTGCCTTCTTCACCGTTCTGTTGGCTTTCCGTTGCTTCTTCAAGGTGTGTCTCCTCTGTCTCCATAGGGATGCTTTCGTCATCCTTCTTCCCCTGTTTCTTACTAGCAGCTGGCTCTTCCTCGGGAACCGTGCTGCTCTGACTACGTTCAGCTTGCTCTGCTGCTTCTTTCTCCCTCTCCTCTTGTCTTTTGCGGGCCTGCTCTTCAGCCTGTGCAATTTCAGCGGCAACCTTTTCCGTATCCACTTCTACTTTCAAACCGCACAACCTTTTAAGTTCATTGTTAAATGAATCTGTGCTTTCTAGGAACTTCCTCTTCTTTTCCTGGTGTCGCTCCTCTATCTGAAGAAGTTCAGCTTCTAGTTTTCGCTGATGAACCATTAAGGACTGGACCTGTCGTTTGAGGACCTGCATTCTAGCTGTTGTGACAACTGACCGAACGTCTGGCACCACACTCCAAGGATTTCACTGATGAGGCGGTGGTTTCTCTGGAAACGGGCAGTGGCTGTAGGCTTCATTGAAAAGCCATCATCATAATCATCTGGATCTTCAGCAGGCTGAATGCTCAGGTAAGGTTCTCCTTTCTCCATGCGAGACTGTCTCTGTCGACTTTCTTCCTCTAAAGCAGCTTCTGCACGACTTTTCGCATTTATGTAAGCAAGGTATGCGGGGGAATTATGCTAGGCCTTCATAGATTCATTGTACTCTATCTTTTCTGCTTCGTATTCGTTTAAATATTCTTGTTTTTCTTCATCAGTGAGATCTTGCCACATGCCACCAATAATCTTGCCAATCTCCCACAACTTTAGGTCAGGGTTGGAAGCTTTTACTTGGTCCCAGACCTTTCTGCTGTACCTCATGTAGGGCATCAGAGGCTTATCTGGTGGCTTTGGGGGTTTTGGAATCGTAATACCAGAGGATGCCGTGCCCCGGCTGTTGGTGCCCGGGTTCCCTCCCAGCCTGTAGTTGTTGTAGGCGAGATGACTGTATGGATTGTATCCCACAAACCCTGGTGTGCTGGGCATTTGTGTTGCAGGAGCTGGGGTGGGAGGTGGGGCATAAGATGGTCTTTTTGACATTTTGGAAGATTAAGTTCTCAGTTCCTTAAGAATGAATCTGAGACACCGCGGGCAGAAAAAGCGCCCCGCAGCTCCGGCCTCGTTTCTCTTTTTAGCAAGGCAGGTCTTAAAGGAACTTGATTGCTGCTTGCTTGCTGCCCAGGCCTTTCCGATCAGGAAAGCTGAGGAGCGGGCTGAGAGCCATTTCTAGCAGCAGACTCCTTAGCCAGTCTGCAGCAGAGAGCAGTGCCTACAAGGTTCACAGTCTGAGTAAGAGACACAGCAAAAACTGTCTGGGGACAACCAAGGAGGGCCTTAGCCACACAATACCAGGAGACCTCCACCGTGTCAGAGACTGAAAGGCAGAGCCAGGGCAGGCCTCCACCGGTTGTCTTCAAAACTGCCTGAGCTTCTTTGTTATGCTAACCAAAAATACAAAGAACCATGTAGGAGGAGTCAGAAAAGCAGGGAAAGGAGAGGGAGAAGGAGATGGAGATGGAGATGGAGATGGAGATGGAGATGGAGATGGAGATGATGGAGATGGAGATGGAGGGAGAAGCAGGGACAAATGCCCTGGGTGACAACTTGATTCCCTTGCCTCCTTCCAAGTACCATAGGGGTGGCCTCGGGCAGTCTGGCAACCTTATTCCCGACCTTATTTCCCCTTTCTGCTAATCGAACAGGAACAGAGAGAGCATAGAACCACTGATCCAAGGAGGAGCAACCAGAGATTCTCCCAGGGGTATGGAATTTGGAAACAAAAGAGAAATTCTCATTCTACCTGGAGGGCAAGATCTGTGGCATGCTGGTGTAAAAACAGCTGGCAGCCCTTGTTCTAAGCACTTTGGGTGCAGCACCTGTTGGGTCAAGGCAAGGGAGCACATCCCACCCACCAAACAGGAAAGCAGAGAGCCACCCAGCAGACATGTTAGAAATGACGCAGATAGATGCACAGGGCTCAGGGCCCAGACCCGTCATCTTCACAGGCAAGCCTGCCAGAGAATATTCCCATTGCTGAATCTCCTACTTCATGACCAAGTGGAAATCTGACCCAGGCTTAAACTCTAAGCAGAAAGTCTGTCATTCACTCATTCAAGAGCATTTGTCAAAACAATCACTGTTACAGGCAGTAGACAAACCAAACAACAACAGTAAAACCCTGTGGCCTTTGTAGAATTCACATTCTAGTGAGAACTAATTAAGAAAAAGCAAAACAATATAGAAAGTATATTATATAGCCTGTTAGGGCTTTTTTTTGCGGGGGGGGGGGAGCAGTGTAGGATAAGAACCACAAGTGTTGGGGGAATTCTAAAAGTTGAAATTCGAAGTTTCAAAGTAAACTTTTCTCAGGTGAGTAAAGATTTTGAGGGAGTGAGGAGGGAGCCATGTAGGTGTGTGGGGAAAAGCACTCTGGGCTGATGAAGCAGCCAGTGCAAAGGCCCAGAGGTAGAAACAGCAAGGAGCCATTGTGACCAGGCAAAATAGGGGTGCAGAAGAGTGATGGAGTCAAGGTCAGGAAAGGAAAGGGGCAGACTGTGTGGAACATTGCAGGCCATTGGAAGGACACTTTCCTTTGCTCTGAAAGAAAACAGGATTCATTGGTGGTGTTCATTAGGAGAGTAATGTTATCTGACTTCCCCTTCAACAGGTCATCTCTTACAGCTCCACTGAGAACACTGAAAGAGACCAATGACATTAACAGCATCAGAGAAATGCTTGGGAACCAACTCTGAGAGATGACAGTGGCTTGGATCCGGGTACTAGCTGGAGAGCTAGTTAGAGCTCTGGTAAGAGTTCCTCAACTCGGGGATCCCTGGGTGGTGCAGTGGTTTGGCGCCTGCCTTTGGCCCAGGGCGCGATCCTGGAGACCCGGGACTGAATCCCACGTCGGGCTCCCGGTGCATGGAGCCTGCTTCTCCCTCTGCCTGTGTCTCTGCCTCTCTCTCTCTCTGTGTGTGTGACTATCATAAATAAATAAAAATTTTTTAAAAAATTTAAAAAAAAGAGTTCCTCAACTCTTAGATACATTTCTAAGGTGGAAACAAAACAATTTATTGATATTAATTCATGTTATTATCTTTACATGATCCTCAATATTCTGACTACCCATTTATTCACTTTGCCTCTTTGAGCAGCTACTTTGTGTTCAGCCAGTGCTAAGTTTTTAAGCAATGAAATATGATTTAAAACAAGGATTCTAGGTTCCATGGGATTTACAATCTAGCTGGGAAGCAAGGATGAAAGCTATTTAAATAATTATACTACTTGGGGGTGAGGCCTGAAGAAAGCAGTTTCACCAAAGACATGCCTCCTTGCCAGGACAACCCAAGCTTTCTCCCATTTCAGGATGGCTCTAAAGGGTCCTCCCAGCCTCAGAGCACCCCAGAGAGTTGCCTATGGCCTCACAGAGACTACGACCTATTCTGAGATTTCTCTCTCTGCCCAATCCTGCTATTTTCTCTTCTCTTCTGG
The DNA here is from genome assembly GCF_053574225.1 of Canis aureus. Classification (NCBI taxonomy): domain Eukaryota; kingdom Metazoa; phylum Chordata; class Mammalia; order Carnivora; family Canidae; genus Canis; species Canis aureus. Next base: position 8,824,070 of record NC_135627.1, read on the forward strand.
AGGTGATGATCCCAAGAACACACCTAGACAAACTTTCTGTGCGCTTAGCTCCCTTCTCAGAATCTACCTCATGATCAACACAACATGCAACACCGTTATGCAAATAAATCCAGTGAGCTAGATATGTGGACGTCTATACTATGTTCCCATCAGCATCTAGCTCCAGATTAAAGTTTGTCTTGAATGCATTTCTATGACTTATTTTGTCAGACAAAACAACCATCGCCCCCAAACTTTCCTTTTTGGCTCTAGCCGCCAGGAAACTTAAAGCTAGATACAATGATGAGTTATAAATAAAGACACATTTCTGCTGTCTGGAAGCATCAACTCCCTCTCATCCTATTTTTCAACCCAAGTGTCCTTCTTTCCATGATGTTCATTCTTATAAATCCTTCAAATCCCTTTGCATGACAATTGGCAAATAGTCTAGGAAAAGATATTTGCCGCAGGGGCTAATAATTTTTGAGGTATTTCCAGCTGCCTAAACTAGGGCTCAAAGACCACTAATACAGAAAACACTTCTTCACTTCTGTATCCTAAATGAGCTTTTGGCTTCATCTTCAAAAACCATTCAGAAGAGATACAAATCCAGATCCAAAAACCCTGAATAGCAATGTACATTTTTACTGAAGTTGAGGAAAGCAAGTGAACTGAGGTGACACCAAGGGTGCAGAGCAAAATTTCTATAACCCTGCCATCATCTCTCATCTTGGAGTGGTCAGGATGCTGTTGAGGACAGGTTTTAGAGACTTAATCAGATTCACACAAGAAAATACAGAATTTCTTAAATACTGGAAGTCCAAGACTGGACCTGCTCCTATCATGGTTGAATCCAGAGTCCCCAGTGGCATCATTAAGACTCCATGTCTCCCTCTGTCACTAGGCTCATCTCACTTCTTCATTGGTTTTGGTCTCAGGCTTTCACAACATGGTGTTAAGGATGGCCACAAGCTCCTGTGGGACTATGTAGTCATCGCAGCCATTGATCCCAAAGAAGAGAAACCCTTCTCTTCCCTGATACTTCCAGCAAATATTCCAAAGAGCTCTATGACTGACGCTTTTGGATTCACGTGCCCATCTCCATGATGGGGTAAAGATGCATCTAACTCAAACCACGTGAAACAGGTTTACTCTAAGAAAGAAGAGTCCACAGAAGTGGAAAAGGAAATGTATTACAGGAAGACAGCAGTTCCCAATTTCTACAATGCTTAGGGGCTCTAGCTATGCTTTTAAAATTCTAGCACAAGCTCATTTCCTCCTCATTCTTCAGTCCTCTCTCTTTGCATCAGTTCATCTAAATCCTCCTACTCCAAGATCATATTTTTTCATCTATGTATTCCCTCCCTTTTCTTTGTTGACCATTGTCTCCAGTTTTCTAATGCTTGTCTTTACCACTCACAAGGATCAGCACAAAGGAGGCCAAGTAGCTAAGCATGTTGACTTTTTTATCTTTAGATGGTAAGGAAAGACAAGGGATTGTGTTTTAATATGATTTGGACTTATCATACCCCTGGTCCATATGCTTGTATCTATCGACATATTCAGCAGTTCTTACTTCATGAGTGAGGAAGGAATTTTGTTTGGAGGAGAGGGTCCTCAAAGAGGGATAAAAAAAAAAAAAACGGACAGGTTTTTAATCATGTTTCCAGATGAGGCTTTGAGTCTGTAGGGAGGGAAGTAAGAAACACAACCCAGTGGAATAGTTCAAACAGAATTTGAACAACTCTGAGCTCCTGAAGTCTAGAAGAAACAAGTGATAAACTGAGAAGAAGACCATTTTCCCCAACCTCTGAACCTAGCAATGCTCTTATACCAGAAGAACAGAAGCTTGGCAACATCTAGAGACAGCATCTGTGGCATGGCCCCTGGCATTCTGATAGCCAACAACAGATGAAATTTTCATAAGGGGTCTCACGGACATGGGCCAGAGAGCGCCCCAAAGTTGTATATCTACTCTGTACCATAGCTGGTAACCTGGACCATGGTCAACACCAAGTAAAACTTTGAAGATTCTACTGAGAGGCACTGGAGAGTTGCTAATTTCTTGTCAAACCAAAATGGTCCCATACATGCTAGAATTATTTCAGGATTATATTTTACTCTGTAGCCACAAGCTGAGAGTAGGAATATTTGAGTTCCACAAATAAAGAGTTCAAACACATTTCTAAGAAAAGAATAGAATAGATAGAGGTACAGAAGATAAATTTTATAAATGAGGAAAGGTAAGGAACATTTTTAAATGTTCAACATCAATGGAAATAAATATTTTCAATCAAAGGTATTTTTTAACAAAGAAATGAAGTAAAACCTGGTAACACTACTAGGTTAACAGACTAATACATTACCATTAAAAATGAAAAGTGGCCAAAGTATATTGAAAATTGATTTAATCATATGCATTAAAACATTTTAAAAGTCTTTTCCTGTGAAATACCTCTTCTTTATCTTAAAAAAGTCTTAAATACATAAAGGTATTATGTAAAGCAGTGTTCACTATGGAAATTTTTGTAGTAAACATCTTAGAGAAGAGTGGCCAACTAAACTATGCTACATGTACTCAATTAAATTTCATGCAGATATTAAAAGTAAGGATTACATAGTTGTGGGAATAAATTTTTGGGACTAGTTTGTGATACAATGTAAGGTAAAATTACATATCCCATATAATTAAAAATATATGAAGTTAAATGTAAAAGAAGAATATGTTGGGAAAAAAGAAAGTAACACTAAATTCAGATCTGTAGGCAAGAAAAACCATGGAAATTTTTCTATTTTTTTTCTCTGTATACCAAATTATGTCATTTTTATAGTGGGAACATAGATCTATGAACAGTTTCTACCTAGAAATTGGCAGAAAGTAAATAAAAATAATCAAATATTCTTATACTCTTTTGTAATTATTTTCTACTAGTTCTCATCCACAACTGAATTTTCTGTATTCTATAGGAATGCAAATGAATAATTAAAGTATTGACATAACATGTTCATCAGAGTGTTTAGAACGTATAGAAGTGACATATTTAGGACCCTTGCAAACCTGAGGAAGATATGGGACATAATGCTGCAGATTGATATGGAATTTAATGAGTAAGAGGTTTTAAAGGAGCATTGTAGGTATGCCAGTGTGACATGCTCCATGCATTTTTGCAGAGTTTTCAAGGACTCCTTGACTCTTTCCTCTTGGTGGGAGTCAGTTCACCATATCCAACGATGGAAATGGAAGCACCCAGAGGTTCCTCTTCCCTTTTCACCACAGTAAGGGCCCTGGCCCTCTTTTTGACCTATGCCCAAGCCAGCAAATGAGTAAGTAGTGCCAAGATAAATAGCAGGCTGGACTGTCTTCACTGCAGAAGTAGTAACAAAGGTATCCTGCTATGAGTAGGGACAAAAAGATCTGACTGTGCCCGGTCTGGAAAAATACTGATTGTGTTCCGTAAGTCCCAACACCATTCTCACATGTTGTCTTGGCCACCACCATAATAAGAATTTATTCAGGTAAAAGTTATTCCTAGATCCTAGAGTGGCTGAGTCAAGGTTGGTGAGGAATAAGATATTTAGGACATCTCCAAATGCCTTCCAACAAATTGTATACTCATCTTGAAAGGGAAAATGATTACTTTATCATGGAGAAGCCACTGATAAACAAGTGATCAAAGTTAACGACATGGATCACTGGATCCCTTACCAGGCTGTGAGACTGTGAAAAAAAGGGTCCTGGTCTTATTCATCTTTGCTCTCCCAGATTCTATAACACCAAATGTTACAGCAAATGTGGAGAGAGCCAACATTTATTGGAACTCAGGTATGTTTTCACAGTTCTCTGTCAGGTGGTAAATCTCCCATTTGACACAGGAAGAAGCTGGTGGTCAAAGACAGCAAGAAACCTGTTCAAGGTAATTAGACAAGTCACATTCAAGATCCAGATTCGAGCCCAAATCTGCCTGACTGCAAAACCCATGTTCTCTTCCACAATGTTTTCGGTATGAAATCTAACCATAAAGCAATTGGATTCATCAGAGAAATTTATTCATCACAAGAATCAAGAACAAACATTTTGCATAGGCTGGTGTTGCAAACTCAAATGCCCATGATTGGCCCCTTAATATACAAAATGAGTGAGTTAATAAGAAAATGGTGCATGACTGGGCTGGGGTGAATTGAAAAATGAACAAATCATCCAGACAGGGCAGCTGCCTCCAGATCAGCTGGCATTTGTGGATGAGAACCCAGCACTGGAAGCTCTTCTGTTTCATGAGGGAAAGGAGATTTGGATGTGTGGAAAAACTTCCAGTTTTTAAACATTGGCAGCTAATGTTTAAAAAAGCAAAGCATTTAGTTTGCCAAACTCAACATATCTATGTGCCATACTTGGTCTGCAGTCACCAGTTCATGACCTCTGGCATGGAGCATTATTCTTACAACTCTTCACGTCGGTGGTGGTCCTGTCTTCACACATTAATGTTGGTGTGGGGATGTCACCTTACATACCCATCCTGGAACTGCCACCACAGGAACACAGCAGACTGAGTTGAGCCTCAGCAGAAGTCAAAGTGAACAGGCTGATGTGATTGCTGGTGCTTCCTAACTGATTATCTAGGGAGCTAGAAGGAGGGCTGGAGGAGAACCCAAATTCCTTGGTCTGTAATGTCTCATCCCACTGGTTGACATTGCCTACAGAATCATGTGCCTTTAATTTAGTGACCCTCAAGGGCCCTTGCAGTGACAATATTGCTAAGAAATAATGATGTGTGTCTGAGAAATACATAGTCCAAGTATCTCTAATGCTCTGAGGTGATAAATTGGCAAATAAACATAAATACGATTGTCTGAAATGTGTTTGTACTCTGAATTTGGAGCTTCCTTCCTTCATTTAGTAAGGAAATATAGCGCAAGCACCTCCTTTCAATTCCAGGTGCTATCACCTATGTTTAGGCAAGTTACCGTGTATCAGTTTGCTTATATCCAATATGCAGGTAATAATAGTATCCATCCACCTTAGAGTGTTGATGTGAGTTCCACATGGGGATTTGATGACACAAAAGCAGTGTGTTTTATGTTGTTATCTATTATTATTATTAAACTAATAAGAAAATGGCTAATTAAGAATAATATAGGGAAATAAGTGAACGTGTGGCCATAAATTATAACTTGTGAGTTTTAATTTGATAGGAAAAGAAATAGCTTCTTACAAGTTTGTTTTAAATACAATAATTTATTAAGAATCTCTTTAGCAGTAATTGAATGATGATAGCTACCAAAGTCATTAGGATCCTGCATAATTTGAAAGCAGATAACTTCCTTTATAGATATTCAGGATGAATTAATAATAAATAGAAGATGATAGAAATGGTTATAGACACTTAAGTAGAGTATTTTTCCCAGCATAAAAAGTCGATGTAACCATGACTCCATACGGAGGTGACATAAAATATCAATTCAGGAAAAGGATGATAAAAACTTTTTTTAAAGCATTTTGTCAGATACCTCCTAGAACTGCTAAATTGCCTTTCTATTCTCAATAACATGAGTCAAAGGCCTCAAAGCCAGTATAAAAAATGTGAAACAATCCATCTCTGAAGCAGCACCTGATAGGAGAAAACAGGATTTCCAAATCAATTTGTCATGATCCAATATGGATTAAGCAGTTTATTTGTTTTGACATTTCTCATTTGCTAAGTGCCAGGATGCCAAAGTAATCTCCTTGTGATACATACAGAGACCAGAACATTTATTATTATTTATTTGGGGGATTTATAGCCCCTTTTCCTCCAGAGAACTCATTTGAAGGCAAAAATATTTTGAAATTGGGACTGCAGGTGGTTTCACCTGATAATAATTTAATCTCGTCACTTTGCTCCTGCAGTGGAAAACCTTGGAAAACCTCTACCACCCTGGACAAAGTAGGAAAGGCCTTTCAGATTTATGTGGTGAACACAATCATCCAGGGTAGACTTGAACATCCACCCTTGACAAAAGTGGTAGAAACTCATTTGTATTCTAGAATCTTCCAAGTCCAGCATCTCTTAATCCCTTTCCATCCATCTTACTATTGAACTGGGGACAAGTAGAGCCTTAGAGACTGTTTATAGGGACTCCTGAATAGAGTTAAAATGGCAAGAGATAGAACAGGGGTAGTGAAATGATCACCTGATCTGGAGTCAGACCAATTGGAGTTCAGATCCCAGTACTTCTTTTATTGGCTATTTGACATGGAGCAAGTCCTCTCTTGGAACTTCAGTTTCCTCATCTATCGAATAGTGATATGATACTTTTCTTGTTGGATTATAGTGGCATTGAAATCAAAGAATATGGGTAAAATGGCAAGCACAGTGTCTGGAACTGGTACCTCAAGAAATGCTTGCCCTCTCCTTCCAGCACCCCTGCCTCCCCTCAGCCCTCATGTTGTGAGTTTTATAAGATGGGAGGTGGAGGAGGATAAAGGAGATACAAAAAAGTGGCTGGACATATTTCCAACAAGGTGTACACTCATATAACTTAAAATTACCCCCAGAGGCTCCACTCTCCAAAATGTTCTCTTCAGCCCACTTTAGGGAAGCTTGGAGAAATATACAACATGTCATAGAAGATGGGAGAGAAAAGAGGAAGGAATTAAAGAAAAATGACTAGCTCAGTGAAGGGGCTTTGCCCTGACACAGGGGAATAGATCTCCTGGCAAGAGAGGAATGCAGGTAGAAAAGAGGCATGTCCAGTGTCTCAAAGCCTGCTGTCCCAGGAGGGTTTTTCTTGGTGAGAATATCAGCTTCCTCAAATTACTAGCACTTTCTCTTATATGTTCCCTTTTGAACATTATGTATGTTCATTATTTCTTGAATGTATTGAATTAGGCACACTTTAGAATTTCCATTCATAGTTTGATCCTGAAAAGAATGGGCTATAACACCCAGCTGGAGGGCTTCTTTCTTTAAAAAAAAGGGGGGGGGGATGCTGGGGAAGAGAACAGATTCAAAGCCCTGAGTTTCTGAGTTCCAAAATTTAAGTGGGATGAATTAAGGACATTAGCAGGTAGAAGCTGATCTCTGCCTGGTAGCCAGAGAAGGAAGTATAACTGGGACTCAGCCAAAGTAAGAACAATACCTCTACCTCCCACATTCTGCATTCCAAGAGCAAACATTCTAGAAGGGTCTGTGTGCTCAGCACTGGACTGAGCATCTTCCTGTATATACCTGTGTCTGGTCCTCATGGCAACACTCTTGGAGGGCATCGCTGAGGTCAGGAAACCCAGCCTTGGGGGTAATGGGTCCATACTGTTACTGAGGCTTTTCTAGTTCTGAAATCTGCACATAATTTTAAGTAAACTCCCTCCATATCAGCCTGTCTCCTGCAGGATGGACAAAAACAACCCATGCTTGGAAGATCTGGGCATGGAAAGTAAGTGACGAATGAAAAGTCTGAAGCAATAAGTATCTGAATGAAATCTAAGAAACGTTACTGGTTAAACAATTCCTATTTACGTAGCTGTCTAGATTCACAGTTGAAAACAAGAACCAAGGGATCCCTGGGTGGCGCAGCGGTTTAGCGCCTGCCTTTGGCCCAGGGCGCGATCCTGGAGACCCGGGATCGAATCCCACGTCGGGCTCCCGGTGCATGGAGCCTGCTTCTCCCTCTGCCTGTGTCTCTGCCTCTCTCTCTCTCTCTCTCTCTCTCTCTCTCTCTCTCTCTGTGACTATCATAAATAAATAAAAAAAAAAAAAATTTAAAAAAAAAAAAAAAAAAGAAAACAAGAACCAAGAAAGAAATTCAAGAGGTACCTATGAAATAGGGGACAACAGAGAGGGCTTCAGACAAAGGATTACAGTCATGAACTAAAAGCAATGCCTAAAAAGAGTGAATCAGGGCTGACCAGGAAAAGCAAAAGATGAACTCTAAATTTGGGATGAAGCTCCAGCTAGACCACACATGTGATGCAGACTCTGAAGTGCAGCATGTGGTGGCAGATCTTTGAGTGAGTGATCACTTACATCCTCTGGTTCAGTAACCAGGAGAAGTGGTCCCTGCCAAGGGGTGAATATGCAATCTGCTGCCATTTGGATACCTAATCTTGCTCCAACCTCTATACACAAAAATGGAGCCTCTGTGGTCCTAACTCTCCACAATGAAGTCATGATTCAGTACTTATAGCTACAAAAGGAAATAGGGAGGTATGTGTCTGGCATTTTTCCTTCTACAGTAGGAGGCTGACTCTCTTCTACAAACACTCAGAAGATGGGGAATTCCCTAAGCACTGGCAGGGAAATCAAAGGAATAATAAAACTCACTGAGGAATTGTTTCAAATTATGCCACTTTGCTATGGCCTCTAAACACTACACAGATGGTCCCATAAGGCTCTCTTCACTACATTCCAAAACTCCAGAAAGTTGCAAGATTCCAGGGCTTGGAATCTTGGCTTGGAAAGTATAAATTGCTTCTTAAGCCTATCTTACCCCTACGATTGTCCATGCTGGATTTGATGAAATCTCAAACTCCCAGACCTACCACATTCTTCCGCAGAGTGGTTGGAAATGTATCAAACCATAGAGTTGTTTTGGAATGAAGCATTACTAAGGAAATTGCAGAACTAAATATATCTCAAAGTCATGCCACCATTTAAAGCTGTACCCCTAAATGGTTCTATGAGGCTATGTTGCTGCCCTACATCCCACATCATGGACACTTTGCCCTACAGGATTACTGAAATCTTGAACACTCTCAATTCTGGGGAGCCCAGTATATGGTAAGGCACCTTTTATTTGTACCTACCTGGCCTCATTCCATAACATCATTTAAATTTAAGTGTAGCTATGTTTTAGCACCAGAAGAAACTGTAGGTTAAAAAATTATGTTGTGGTTAAAGAGTGAGTCATGATTAAGACTTCCTGGCTCTACCACTCACTAGATATTTGATCTTGAGCAAATAGAACCTTTGTTCATCTGTAAATTAGGGTGCTAGCAGTTTCTGCCTCATAAGGTTTTTTTTTTTTGAGAGGATTAACAATAATACATAATGATGCATTTAAAAGTATCTAAAATGGTTCCTGACATATTCAATGCCTTGACAATCCTATTATCAAAATTGAGGCTTAAGAAGATTAAGTAACTCATCCAAGATTATACAGCTATTTATGCGGAGGAGTGACTTTTTCTAAATTCATTCCAAAGAGTTGGCTAAGGATTCTAATGAGCTATGAAAAAATAAGTGAAAACCTAGATCAGAGAATATAGTGGACAAATCAAGAGATCCAAACCTGTTTCTACATCTTTAAAATGGGTAGATTGAGCTTCATTTCCAGGTTAAGTTGGCATTTATAGAGCAATTCCTGGTCTTTGCCAAATTACCCTCACTGAAAAAATTATAAAGACATAGGAAAATTTTTAATGTGCAATACTTCCAGGAAATTAAGGCTAGTGGCAAGTCATTGATGGACTTGGGAGGAACTTCTAATATATAGAAAATGGATACAGATAGACTCATCAACAAAACTGCTGGCCTACATATGTGTTGTTCTCTGAAACAGAACAGTATTCCTGCTTAGACAGTGGTAGAGAAATGCCAAATCTTATACCTACTATCCCAGTGCCTGCTTGGATTTAGAGGATCTGTAAAATCATAGATCGATAGATATGGATAGATAGATAGATGATAGATAGATAGATAGATAGATAGATAGATAGATGATAGATCCGTTCCCACTCACCTTGCCTCACCCTACCATGCACACAACCTATTTCTATAAACTGTAAAAGTTATATCCCCCCAAGTGGCCACCACCATACCACCATATCCCATACACACATACAAGTATATTCACTTAAGACCTAGAACTTCAAAAACATAATGTCCAAGAAGACAGTATCATTTTGGGAATTAATAAAGACCATCAGATGAGAATAGGCAAAGGCTACTTATTGAGAGCTTGCTATAGCAAGAGGGGGAGCCACCATCACCTGGGTTTGGCAGAGACTCAAAGGCAGACAGAGGATGGGAGGGCTTCACAGAGGAAAGGGGAAGGCTCCAAAGGTGTGCTAATTGGCCTGGGAGGCTGGAGGCAGGCTAATTAGAACTGGAATGACCTATTGGTTTGGCTAGGGCCCACATTTGGCTTTCTCTAATTAGTCCCAAGTTGGAAATGAGTTAAAAAATTAGGGAAGCTAGGACACCTAGGTGGCTCAGTGGTTGAGTGTCTGCCTTCCACTCAGGGCATGATCCTGGGGTCCCATAATCGAGTCCCACGTCAAGCTTCCTGAAGGGAGCCTGCTTCCCCGTCTGCCTGTGTCTCTGCCTCTCTCTATGTCTCTCATGAATAAATAAATCTTGAAAAAAAATTAGGGAAGCTGTCAGTTATTAATTAAGTCCCAGTCATTTGGGGCCAATTGTTACAAGGGTTATTGTATGGTTGCTAGAGATAGTGGTGGAACTTCTGTTAGGTTTGACTTACAGGTAGTATGTTGGCTTCCCTGGCTGCATACTCTGGATAATGGGTTGCTTTCTTGGGCTGGTCACTACAAATCTCCTTTTATAAATGGTTTAGCCATTTTCTTTTTCTATATTCAACCTCTCAAATTTATTACATTTTGGTATATATACATAAAGGCAGAAATGGGAAACTCTGGTGTCCAAATATGATAGAAGATTCTAATTTTTCATATAAATGTTTCTGATTAGAAAAGAACTGTGGATGGCCACAGGAGATCTGGAGATAGAGTTTCTCAATCCTGCAGGCAAAGCACTTAAGCTGCAAGGTAGGAGAAGAGACTATCCAAGTCTAGGAGAATTTTACTGGATAATTTCTGCTTTCAAGATACCAGACTGGTTTTGGTCTGAGATCAGTTTCCAACAAGGCATCTAAGATGACACTGAGCACAGTTAAAGGAAGACTTTTTATTCTATCTGTTGGCAAAAACTAAAACTAGACCAAAGCCTCCTAAGTCTAGATGAAGACACAATAAGTCCTCATTTTCCCTAAGAATGATTATTCTATGGCATAAAGTCTTAAAGACTTTAGGGAATCATATCTCTGAAAACTATTTGCTTTAATTAAAGGAAGATTTTTAAAACATATTTTCCTTATCCTCAGAGATAAGCAAAAAATCAGACTCCATTGAAAAAATAATCATATAGAATAGGCTGCCCTAAAAAGAGACCAAGATAACACAAGAAGAAGACAAAGGCTGAGATTTAATCTGAGATAAGAAAAGACCTTCCCTAAAACTGCAAAGGCAGAATTGAAATCCAAAGACAGCCATCTTTAAAGAGAAGAATCTATATATATTTAGCTCCTACATAAGGAAAAACTAAAGTTACCTAGAATACAAAGGAAAAAAGTAAAAAGATTAGGAGTAGTGATACAACTGAGGGAAAGTGGTGAAAGGAGCCAAAGAAACTAAAATATATTATTTTTTATAGAAATTAAGAAGAAATTCCCTGAGTTGAAAAAACTAACTACTTCTGTAGATCAAAAGGATTTACTTAATTCCAGGAAGAGAATATAAAACTTGACAAGAGTGTTAAATTTCAAAGATCCAGAACAAAATTCCTGGTTTTTAGCAAAAGAAGAAACACCATATTAGCCTCATATGTCTCCTCCATCAGACTAGATTCCAGAAGAAAATGGATCTAGGTCTATAGAATTGGATAAGAAATCAGAGAATTTCCTACATCAAACTAGCTCATTTTATTTACAAATGGAAGGAAAGATTTTTTCAAATATGCTAGGAAACTGAAAAAGAATAGCTTTCATATAGATTGCCTAAAAACATATATTACAGATGATCAAGAATTTAATAAAAATTAAAGGGCCAAAAATATTCAGGACAGCATAAAGAAAATCTGAGAATGAACACTGAAAAAAATTGAACAATTACATATTAAGGATGTTTTTGGTAAATGAGATAAAATTAATATAAAATTTTAAAATTATCTTTCACAAAATAAAGCAAAATATAAAAAACATATAGCCTACTATTAATAATAGGTATCAATAAATTTCAGATTTGTTAATAAAATGGTAAAAAATGTAAAAAGTTTTTTGAAAGCATGCTGAGTTTAACTTTACATAGGTCAGAGTAAGAAGTTATTACCATTGCTGTTCATTGACAATTAGAAAAATTTAGATTAGATTGTGTTTTGAAAAAAACTTAAAAGATAATCATTACTGACATTAAGAACAGGATGCACACCTGTTTTCCAAATTACTACAGAACAAAAAAAGAAAATTCAAGAATCTGCAAAGAATAAAAATACCTAATGTTTATTTAATTCACACTATGCCAGGTGCTATACATACTTGCTTTTTTTTCTCATTATTCCTTACAACTATTCTATAAAGTAATTCTAATATTTTTCCCATTTTTTAGGGAATGAAATTGAAGATTAGAAAAATGTAATAATTCATTCAGTGACAAAATAACATTAGAGCCAGTATTTTAACTCAGAGAGCTGGACTTCAGAGTTAATGGTGACCCACTCCTATACATTGTCCCCTCTATATGTTTCCTGAGACCTTATGATATGCCAGGAACCCTGCCATTAATTCATTTAACATTTCAACAGTTCTACAAGATAAACAAGAATGTAAAAAGGAGAAGCAGAAAAAAAAGACTTATCAAGCAGATCAGTTTACTAGTGACTTAAAAATGTTATATTAGGGGCACCTAAGTGGCTCACCCAGTTGAATATCTGACTCTTGGTTTCAGCTCAGGTCATGATCTCAGGGTTGTGAGATCTAGCCCTGAGGCAGGCTCGGGTGTGAGGTGTCCGGATTCTCTTTCCCTCTGCCTCTGCCCCTCCCCCGGCTTCTGTGCGTGCTCTCTCTCTAAAATAAATTTTAAAATCTTTTAAAAAAATTCATCAATAGGAATTTGGCAACTGATCATAAACTTGGCCAAAAAACATCTATCACGTAAAGTCAGGAATTATAGGATCCAGATTATCTGATTGTAAAACTATGATGTTGTGCTCACTTCGGCAGCACATATACTAAATCTATGATGTTATAAATTAATTTTTTCATGTAATACAAAAACTCTCATGATTAAAAAACTATTCAAATATTTAACAACAAACAAAAAAAGAGAGAAACATTATAAAATAAAATTAAGAGAAGGCTATAAAATATTTAAAAGTTTAGGATGTTATATTTTTAAATAAAAATTAATATAATTTAAATGGTTACTAAAAATATTAAAATTACGTTAACCAGACTATAATGCATTTGTGAACAGAAAAGAATTAAAAAAATAAGTTCAGGAAAAATTAATATTAATATATATTATTACAGAGATTGCTTCTTAGGGAATAAATTAACAGAAATACCAAATTAAGAAAAAAATCAAAATTAGTAAAGAAAAAGTTAAAGTAACTTTTAATATGGAATACTTTGTGTAATTTCATGTTAATTATTTGATATATTTCAAAGAAATGGAAGCTGCCCTGGAGCAATATAAAATAGCCAAAATGGGGCCACCTGGGTGGCTTAGTCAGGTAAGCATCCGCCTTCAGCTCAGGTCATGATTCCAGGGTCTTGGGATGGAGTACATCAGGCTCCCTGCTCTACCTCCCCTTCCTGCTTGTGCTCCCTCTCTCTCTCATTCTGTCTCTCAAATAAATAAATCTTTAAAAAACATAAAATAACCAAAATCAATTTAAGGAAAAAGAAAACATACCTATAAACAATGAATGCATGGGGAAAAGACCACTTCCAATTATGTCTTGGACACATTGCAAATTACTTCAACCTTTAACCTGCTAGATCATTCTACACCTTTATATGCCCTTTCAATATCTAGGGAGGAAAATAAGCTGAGCAATTTATCTTATGAATCCACTATAATCCAATCATCAAAGTTTGATAATGACAAAACAGAAACTAGAGATCAGCCTCATACATTTCTGTACATATACATGAAAGTCCTAACTGAAATACTCGCAAATTTATAATTCACTAAAATCAAGAAAAAATTCCTGGATGCTTCAATAAAGGTTTTAGCATTGAAATATGTTATTAACTCCAATGTGGGGGGAAAAAAAACCTCAAATGTGGGAAACCTTGTGATTGCCTCGATTTGGGGTTAAAAAAATATTTACTAAAATTTAGTCATTATTCTTGATTTTATAAGCTTTAGCAAATCTAAGAATTAAAAACATGAGATACAGTAACAGTTTCATGCCAAAAGCCATTACCATTCTCACATCGATGAGAGTCAACCTAATTAAAGAAAGGGTATAATCATCACTCTTTTGTAGCATTGTTCTGGATGCTCCTATGAACCTAAAAACAGATGACAACAATTAGGAAGAGACAATATTGTCAATATTAATGACTAATGTAGCTGTAAATCTAGAAAATCTACATAAATAAGCTGAAAAACCTCTCCTAATGCACACAAAGTTCAGCAAAGTGGATATACATACAATAAATACACAAAAAATCATTTTTTTCAATATACCAATAATAACTTTGCAGTGAATTTTGTAGGTTTTTCTTAAGATTTATTTATTTATTTTAGGGAGCGTGAGGGGGAGAAAGAGAGAGAGAGAAAGGTGGGGAGGGCCAGAGGGAAAGGAAGAATGTCAAACTCCACACTGAGCAAGGAGCCTGCCCAGTGTAGGGTTCAATTTCATGACCTTGAGGTCATGCACTGAGCCAAAACCAAGAGTCGGATGCTTAACTGACTGCACCACCCAAGGACCCCTAAAATTTGTAGTTTTTATAAAAGCATTTAAAACTGTTGACATTTTCTCTAGATGCTTTGTTGACAAAGTATCTTTTTCTTCCTACATATTTTGAACAATATAAAAGAAAATCTGAAGAAATCATCAGAAGTGTCCATGTTGCTAGATGAGTAGACAGAGGACATTAATTTCTTGCACCTCGATATATAGGTTAAACATAATTTCAATTAAACTCTTAAGTTTGGAAGTGAACAAGATAATTTTTAAGAATACAAAAATGTGAAAAAATACAAATTGAGAATTGCTAAGTAGTATTACCCAAAGAAAAACAATGAAAGATGACACGATTGCCAATACAACAAAATACACCATCAACTAAGATGTTTTCAAGTTTAGCAAAATACATGCAACATATACGATAAATCACAAATTTAGTTACAAAAATACTAAGATCCCAATAGACAGCTAGAGAACAGACAAAACCAGAAATTCATGAGAAGATTACATTGGCTAAACACTTGGGCAGGGTAATTACATCATGAACAATAATTAAAGAAATATTTGTTCACTTGTGAAATACTACTCATACCTATTAAATTTGCAAATATGATGCCAGTTGTATTGGTAGAGATGTGATAAAACACGTCATTGCCAAAGAAAGTGTAATAATTTTCCAGGTTGTGATTTGGAAATGTGGAGGTGAGCAGAGGGTAAAGGGAGAGATATAGAAAAAAATATGAAAAATACTTATGCATCTCAGAGGAGTGAGACTTCTGTGGTGTTTTCTTCTGTATGCTTTTCTGTGCTTCTTAAATCTTTTATAATATGACGTAATAATATAAATATTACTTTTAATTAATATACAAATAGAATGAGAGCTTGAACTAGATCATCTCTAACAGACTTCCAGTTATGATTCCATTGACATGACAATGTCACCATTCAAATTCCCACAATTATTGTCTAAGTACAGGGGAGAAATATGCACCTAAACCATTTTTAAGGCTATTGATGGCCTACTATGAATTTTATTTTTTTAAGATTTTATTTATTTATTTATTTATTTATTTATTTATTTATTTGACAGAGAGAGAGTACAAGCAAGGGGAGGGGCAGGCAGAGGGAGAGGGAGAAGTAGACTCCCCAGTGAGCAGGAAGCCTGATGTGGGACTCAGTCCCAGGATCTCAGGATCATAACCTGAGCTGAAGGCAGACAGATGCTTAGCTGACAGAGCCACCCAGGTGCCATGAATTTTAATGAATCTTAAATCTCTGTATCTTTATTTCTTTAAAAGGTTTTATTTATTTATTCATGAGAGACACAGAGAGAGAGAGAGAGAGAGGCAGAGACACAGACAGAGGAAGAAGCGAGGATGTTGCTTCGTTAGTCCCGGCCACTGTCCGGGCTGTGAGCAAGGGGAAGCTGCAGCCCACCGGGGCCACCCTCACCCTGACCCCTTCAGCAGTAAACAAGATAAAACAGCTACTTAAAGATAAGCCTGAACACGTAGGTCTCAAAGTTGGTGTCCGAACCAGGGGTTGTAATGGCCTTTCCTATACTCTAGAATATACAAAGACAAAAGGAGATTCTGATGAAGAAGTTGTTCAAGATAGAGTCAGAGTGTTCATCGAAAAGAAAGCACAGCTAACACTTTTAGGAACAGAAATGGACTATGTTGAAGATAAATTATCCAGTGAGTTTGTTTTCAATAACCCAAACATCAAAGGAACATGTGGCTGTGGAGAAAGCTTTAATATTTGACTACTCTGGCTGTAAGCTCCAGGAAAACTCATGGAAGTCCTTGGGCTTACTGAAGAAATCATGTGACTGTCACATGCTTAAAGTTTATAATGTATGACTGCCTCATGAGGAAAATAAAATGATGCATTTTGAAAAAAAAAAAAAAAAAAAGGAGCCTGATGTGGAACTTGATCCCAGGACTCCAGGATCACACCCTGGGCCAAGAGCAGGCACTAAACCACTGAGCCACCCAGGGATTCCCCAAATCTCTGTATCTTTAATAAAGCTTGATGGTATATTTTTATATTTTAGTAAAGTAGACTCTGAAGAAAATTGTCCAGCTTATTCTAAAACTATATTAAGATGTAAAGAGTGGGGGACACCTGGGTGGCTCAGTGGTTGGGCATCTCCCTTTGGCTCAGGTCATGATCCTGGGGTCCTGAGATCGAGTCCTGCATCAAGCTCTCCACAGGGAGCCTGCTTCTCCCTCTGCCTATGTCTGCCTCTCTGTGTGTGTCTCACATAACTAAATACATTTTTTAAAGATCTTTTAAAAAGATGTAAAGAATGGGAATAATTGGTGGCTTAGAACATACTTGAAAATTCTACAATTTAGACTCTTCAATGAGGAAAGCAAGTCTTTCAAGTGATATTTAACATATAAGTTTGAAATATCTATGAAAGAAAGTTTCTGCATATAGCCTGACAATGTGGGTAATGTATAATATGAGCTGAGAAAGACTTATACAGTTTGAATTTTTATAAAAAAAGAAGGGAGAGAGTAGTGTCTATGACTTTGCTTAGTTAGATCTGAGAAAGATTTCTATCATCTGGGTTTAAAAGGAAAGAAAAGTGCTAAGGTGTTGTCGTCCATTCAGTTGTTCAGGTGAAACAAATTCACCAGATAGCTACTCATCAATTCACATCTTTTTTTTTTTTTTCTAAGATTCTATTTATTTATTCATGAGAGATACAGAGAGATAGAGGCAAAGAAGCAGGCAGAGGGAGAAGCAGGCTCCATGCAGGGAGCCTGATGCGGGACTTGATCACGAGACTCCAGGATCACGCCCTGAGCTGAAGGCAGCCTCTTTTGAAAAACAAATCAGTTTGTTGTCACTATATATAGTCTTCAATTATATAGGGAAATAAAATTTAGGGGCAAAAGTTTGCAGAGGATCTGAGTGGCAGTCTAACTAAATTGTGGCCCCCAAATCAGCTGTCAAATATATATGAACTTACGTAATTGACTCAATGTATTTTGTTCTCTATATATGGTTGACAAGAAAAGTCATATCTAGATTGTCACTTGGATGCAGAAGAAAATAAGGTGGTTTTGCTTCTCTCTGTGCTCCAATCTAGGTTACCAGAGAGTTCTCTTCATTGAATTTTTCACCCCAAACCCAGCTAGCAATGCAGTGATACTTTGATTTCCTTTGCTATAGTCCCTTCTGTGTATATTTCTGTCAGGAACCTTGTGGGGAGAAAAGACATCACCTGTGGAAGAATTATTAGTAGTAATTCTGGTACTAGTAGTAGAATTAGTAGTAATCCTGGGTAGTAGACACAGGAAAGAAAACCTTCCCTTCCCTTCAGTAAAATCAAATTGAAGGTGCCGTTGATGGGTTTGCATTTCATCAATCTTATTACCCTTATCTCTTCCTTATTTGAGGGTTTAAAACTGAGATTTCTTCATTTTCACGAGTTCACTATTCTTTAGGAATCTAAAGGGAATACCTTCAAAATTTGCTTACCCAGTCCCAGTAAAGGCAAGATTGCTTTGGGGAGAATGTTTCTTAGAATAGAAACTCCATTATTTCCCTCTATTGTCAAGATCATCTTTTACTACAGAGACAAATTCCCAATCTAATTAATCATTAGTCTGACTTTCAGTACCTAAAAATTAGAAGAATTTTGCAGTTTCCCATGTATTTGTAACACTGAGCTAAACATAGCTAGTGAACTCAGGGAAATTGTTTCTACTGTCCTCTAGTCTCCGTGATAAACTGTTTACCTCAGCCACATGTTTGAGTCAATCAAAATACTATGAATCATTTGTTGTTAAAATGATTTGATTAATCACTTTAAGTTTCAAGAATCAATCCATACTAAAATCCTTTTCTTATTTTTTTTTCCACCATATTCAGTCTTCCTATTTACCTTATTCTGTGTAAGCCAAGAAGTCTTCAATGCATCTTAACTCATAGTATTTTGCTCAGGTCTTGCTATCAATAGATGCTTTGAAACCATTATCCTGTCTTAAACTTCCTTTCTCCAAACTGGGAAACCTTTCAATTTCCTGTTCTTCTTAACCCTTAATGTATTTTTTGTTCTTGTCGGACACTGTTGATTTCAACCTTTTTCTAAACTCTGAGACTAACATTTTCTCTAATCCATTAGTTTATCTAGTGTTTCTATACAATTGAGCATATGATATGTACTAAGCTCCGTGATGACTGGTGGGGGTGAGCAGGGCAAATACCTTGAATACCTACCCAAATGGCATGAGAGACCTCTCTCTCACTGGCAGTGTCTCCATGCCCACATCACAGCCATTTGATTTCTGTGCAGTGACAGTGAGTAGCTGGTTCTGACCTAATGATGCATTATCATTTGACCAATCCAGGCCATAGAGTTGCAAGGTAATTTCAATATCCTTTATCTGAGTTTTTTTTTTTTTTTTTTTTTTTTAGATTTTATTTATTTATTCATGAGAGACCCAGAAAGAGGTAGAGACATAGGCAGAGGGAGAAGCAGGCTCCTCGCAGGGAGCCTGATGCCGGACTCCGCCCCAGACTGAGACCACGCCTTGAGTCAAAGGCAGATGCTCAACCACTGAGCCACTCAGGTGTCCCTCCTTTAGCTGAGTTTGATGTTGGTCCCTACATAGGTACTTTTGGTTTTAATACACAGCTCTTAATTTATCAAAGCCACTGTGCAATCATTGATGTCACTGACCAAAATCTCAGTATTTATTCCCATTCAGGAACTTGCATGCTGGATCTAGTTTGAAAAATAATTTGTTTTCTCTCCTTTCCCCTTTATTTTCTTTCACTATTTTTTATATTCCCCAAATGAAAATGAGTGGGAAATATCAGTGAGGGTGACAGAACATGAGAGACACCTAACTCTGGGAAACGAACAAGGGATAGTGGAAAGGGAGGTGGGTGGGGCGTGGGGGTGACTGGGTGACAGGGACTGAGAGGGACACTTGTCGGGATGAGCACTGAGTGTTATGCTATATGTTGGCAAATTGAACTCCAATTAAAAAAAATATACCAAAAAAAAAGAAAAAGAATGTGTTAATCTTCAGTACTAATCCATTCAATTAGTTATTTTATTCTTGAGACACTGTGCTTAGAACCAGTATGACAGGTGTGGCCCTTTGAGGAAGTAGTATCCAAGGCCTTCAAGAAGCAATTTCACCTACTTGAGCTAGCAGGTTTTATCACCTCTTCTGCCTCTTGGTTTTGCCAACTTTGATTAGAACTCATCAAAATGGAAAGGGGAAATATTAAGACAACTAGAGAAGCCAAAATAGAATTGAAACGGACCAGAGAATGGATGAAGGATCAATAGATCCATACTCTGAAAAAGTATCAGCAGCACCTTAGGGCTTTCACAGTCCCTAATATTTTCAGAATACGGTTACAGACATCATCAGACTCTCTGTTCACTATGCTTCTCTCCTAATCAATAGTGACACATCCAATTATAATTCAGAATGAGCAGTGAATTTGGTTTGAGTTTAAGGAAATAGAAAACACAAAATAACAGTGGCTGAAGCAAGAAATAACTTATTCTTTCTCAGGTAGATAAAGTATGAGGGCTCCACAATCAGTGGGATCTCGGCCATTCTCACCGCATGGCACAGACCTTGTTGATCAAGATGGCTGCCTCAGCTCTAGCAACGTGAGCTAGAAGTAGGCAAAAGGGAAGAGGAAAGGGCAGACATGTATTCTCCTTCCCTTTAAAGATCCTCACTGGAAGATGCCTATACCACTCTGTGCACATCACTTTGGCTAGAATTTAATTATATGGCCATACCAGCTGTGAAAGAGATTAGGGAATTTCATCTTTATCCTGGGAAATTAGGTTCCCAGCTAGCATTTGGATGTTCTATGATTAAAGAAGAAGGGAGAATGGATATTGAGGAAAAACTATCATTATCTGCCAAGAACTAATTATTTTTGTTAAATAATGATTGGAATCATTTAATGACACATGAAATCTGACCACCTTTTTTCTACTTATGCTCTCAGTTCACCTTCCCCTATGTAAAGTCTGACTGATTCATTTGTCCTAAAAAGCAGTTATAGCAAACCATGATTGTAGAAGAGATATCACCAAGCACAATATCTATATTTATCATGGATGACTTAAGTCTGTATTCAGATAAATCAGACCAAATAATCTATGCACAGCATTTCACATAGCAAAATAAAATACATATTAATGGTTATGAAAATCAATTCCTTAAACCTAAGTAATGTTTTGACAAATACATGAAAATGTGCATCTCTTCCCTGACTGCACTTTAGCATCATCTGGGGAGTTTGTCTTGTTGTTGTTACTATTTGCTTCATTATCTTCTAATAATTCCAATGCCCAGCACACACCTGAGACCAATTAATCCAGAATCTGAAGGGTGTAGAAAGGGAAGTGGGACTGAGATCTCTGTACCTTTTAAAAGCACTTTCTCCAGCATAGGACTCCATCCATAGTAACTGCTAATGAAGTCTTAGAATATAAGCATTAAACAGGGCAGCACCAATGCTTTTAATTGCACTCAAGAGTAAAGTGCAATTAAGAAAATCTGTGATGTGATTGATCTCTCTGTATATGGAAGGCTTTGCACTAAATAAAGTCAGTCACTAAGGTAAATTAAACACATTTCTGACTTTCCTCTGAAATCCAACATCTTTTTTTCCTTCCAAGTTAATTATATAAAGCAATTGCAACGATATAACACATAACAAAACACTCTTTAAGCACAGAAGGAGGGGAACTAAGGCACTCAACATAAGAGAAAATATAAGATTTGCTTGAGATCCTTTAATGTCTTCACAAAAAGTATTTCAGTTCTACCTGTCTGTACCAGGTGGCTGGGTGCCTCAGAGGTACCCACTGCTCTTTCAGCGAGTCGGTCTTTTTGGTTGTTCTAACACTCCTAAATGAAGGGGACAGGGCAGAATGACAAGGACTTTCCCCTAAAAAATAATGCAAGGGCCAAGCCTGACTTGCCAGGCTGAAAACACTTGGATTCCAAGCCTTGACCTGCCTGATTACCTATCTGACTTCTAACAGCTCATTCTCCCTACAGCAAGGCATCTTCATCTGTGAAACACAGGCATTTGACCAATGGTGTCCAGGTTCCCTTCTAGCTCCAGCCAGAATCCAAAGTTTCTACCCAGCAGTCATCCTACTTGGAGAGAAAATTAGTCATTCAGATTTCCTGTCCAAATAATTCCATCAGCCCTCCCCGACCAGGGTCATACCAGAATAACAGCAATGACTAGAGGGCAAATCCTCAATCTGAGTCTCTCCCAGGTCCTCCTGACACTTCAAATACATTAAGTTCAGGGCCTACGGTTAGAGTGTACTCAGAGTTCATGCACATAATAGAGAAAACACCTGAGATGAGTGCCTCCTCTAGTGGTCTCTAGGGAGGACCATGATCAAGGCTTTTGAGACTTTCTAAGAGGCATTGATAGGCCATGGGATATATAACTTTCCAATGATCCAAAGAACCCAGCCGACTTCAGAATGGGTGGTAGAAGTGCTGCAGTTCTAATGGGATAGATCCCCATAAAAAATTCAGATACTGAGATTCAATATGGAAACATGGACTGGAAAACAAGGAGGCTCATGGGTATGAGACAAGCCTGGAATGTGTCTTTTTCCCAGAATGAAGAACCACGGACAGAGCGAGGGCAATGCACACAGCATTAAAGATGGAATCAAGATACCTGAGGGTCTTGTACCGAGTTACAAGCAACTTGTTACAGAATCTGAGTGCAAAATGGCATACAGCTAATGAGAAAAACACTGAGGGTCTAGGGAAGCATATATCAGAAACTAGAACACCAAAACTACCCAAAGACAGGGCCAGATGAAAGAAAGATTGATCATTAGGCTCAGGAAGGGATTAAGTTAGGGTGGATATCTTAGGCAGATGGTACACCAATATTTCTCCCATTGTTTCCTAAAGAATCCCAGTCTTTAGGAATCATTCAGGGTAGCAATCTATGTTGCCGGAAATAGTCTCACAGCCTCCCTGGCATGAGCAGGAGTGCAGGGGTGGGGATCAGGGTCACGAGATAGTTCTGGCTCCATGTGAGGGAGGTAGAAACCCCCAGAGACACCATCCTCTCCCCAACAAGGACAGATAGAATCTCTGAAAGAAGCAGGCTGCTGGCTCTCCCTCTTCCCTCAGCCTGACTATGAATATGAAGCTGGAGCCTCTATCCTGCAACCATGAGGTGGTAAGAAGGAAGTCAAAACACGAAGGTAAGAATGGGAGGAAAATGATGGGAGGAGGCTACGACAGGAGACATCACAAAACCACCAGACCATCCTAGACTCATGCTACAATGGGAAGGAAAGCACTAATTAAGGAAGCCAAATTACAGGAAAACTACAACATTTAATAAGCCCAACAGCTCATTAATTACAGTTTAATAATAGTCATGACTCCATACTGCAGGGGAATCAAAAAGCATGAAAACCTGTACAGTAGAGCATATCCTGCTCTTCCAACACCTGCCCGTAGGAACCAACTAAACATCTCTCATCAATAAGGTCATCTCCCTTGAGCTTAAAAAAAAGCTAAAAAGTCTTCAAAGAGCCAGATGAACTCAGAACTCCAAGACACATGTGACCAAATGCTTAGAATGCCCCCACTGAACAGGGATGGTTTATGCCATTTCTATAAACAAGGAGGAAAGAGAGAAAGGAACTGAAATTAGAATCATGCCAAAACCCTGACATTTGAGATGATATTAAAACTACAAACTGGCACTTAAAAATGACGAGAAATTCACAGGAGACGAGCACATCTGCCTCATGTAGCTGATTAAAGTTTGAAAGGCAGCATTAAGACGCAGCAGTTACAGATAATGCCTGAAGAATTTCAGATTAGTTGAAGAGAGACAAGTAGGAAAACACTACTTTTCTGGTTCAGGAAGAGGTATCGAGGCCTGAACACCTGGTTGCTGGAATAAATAAGCTCCCTTGGGGTTGCATTGCATTTATTGCTTGAAGTGAGTAGCATTTGACCTCAATACAGGCTGGTCAGGGCACATCAACCATGCAGCTAAGCCTGGTGACATCAGCGGTGCACTGCAATATTGTCAGCTACTATGCAGGCAGCAGTGAAAGTGCAAAAAGAAAAAAAAAGAAAGGCCTCCCTGGCCCCAAGAGTTATTTGTATTAGGAAAACCCAAACTTTCAGAGGAGCTTCAGTGCAGAAATGCTGCCAGCAATGCTTTCAAATGCAGTTCCACCACAGAGTGGCAGTGTGCCTATACCATCCTTCTCCTTGCCAACCAAGGACATGACCCTGCCCGCCCCCCAACATTTCTGGTGGTGTGAATCCTGGTCAAGGGCCAGCACAGACTATGACCCAGAGATGGCTGTGGCCTCACCACTGCTGGCTCCAGACAAGCCAGCTGAGCAACCATGGTGTCTGGGAGCTGGGACCCCAGCAGCAAGTCGGCCCCAATAGTGACTCTAAGACACCTTTAAGATGCCAACTCCTGATGCACCCAGTGGACAAATGAAGCTGAGCCACTCAGGCATGGACAGACATCCCACTGTGAGTGAAACGGGGTTTGGAGGATTTTTCCCTAAACTGCTAAAAACTTGGCTGAGTCTGATCAGAAATTATGTGAAGAAGCCTCTACTCCAACAAAGATGCATGCACTCTATGACAGGAAACTTGAATTTTAATTGTGACTGTACTAGATACATGAAAAAAATCATAGCAACATGCTTGTCTTTGGGAAAAATGAGATAGACCTCAAATGGAAATCCAAATCCCTCAAAACTAGAGGTGCGACCCTAACTTGTTCACCCTACCACAGAATGCCAGGCTCTCGTTAAAAGGGCATCATCACAACCCCCTGGCAGGGACTCAAGCAAGATTAAATGAGACAGTATCCGCACAATGCTTGGCACTTTGGTAGTCAGTAGAATTGTGGCATCATTATTGGCATTCTCTAAAACGTGACTAATACTTCCCTCATGAGGAGAATATAGCTTCTGGATTAAATTCTATCATAGACAATAGTTTAGTCCACTAAAAGGGGACCTCTGACCTTATGTCTGAAAGATACAAATCACCTTGACATGAGAAGATCCTGGTTTGCTCAAACCACTGACTAATTGCTAAAGACCAAGGTCTGCTAGCCCAGGAGGGTGCACTGCTCTTGATCCAGGGAGTGAACCTCCTCAAAGGAGCACTGAAAAGTGTATTTCCCCAGAGCAGGAGGCACTTGGGACAGAGATACTGAGGCATGAGCTAGGATGGAACAAACCCACGGTGTGATGCAGAGTCAGGGCCCGGGGCAAAAAGGAAATGGTTTGTCTGGCACATGTTGGTCCTAAACACCACTGGTCTCCAAATAGCAATGAGTGCTGTCTGCACAATGATCTGGGGTGCAAGGAGACACACAGGGCAAGCTCATGACGCCATATCCATAATAGTTTGCATTACTGAGCATCTACCCTGTGCCCATCAAGGTATACTCACGCTCTCATTGAACCCTGGCAATCAAACTATGAGACAGATCTTGTTCTCTCCATTCCTATGAAGAAACACATGTCTCCTCAGCCACGTAGGTCATGCAAAGTGAGCAGAGATGAGTCTTTCTTGTCCTGAGTTTCCCTACCCCTTTCAACTTTACAAGGAACCTACGGCCTTCAGGCTGGTTCCTAGCTAGAATATCTATCTCTATGGTGACAGATAACTTGGGTCCTTCTGCCTTGCTACCTTGGGTCCCCTTCATCATCCAAACCTTTTCTGATTACAATTTCCTAAACATAACCTGATATGTCCTGCCTGGTTCTCTCATGGCTAAGATAATCTGATAACTAGATAATCTGATAAGCCTGGCAGTACTAATGTAAGCAAAGGTACTACTGTTCATCTCCTCTTGTGTGTGTGTATATATATATATATATATATAAGTTTCTCCAAGAGTATTTTCAACAACCCTAAAAGTCCTCAAGAACTTTCAGTGGTCCATATGGCCAAACCATTTTTATAGTAATGCTGAGACATTGTTTGCCTTTCTCACTGTTCGTTATTCTCCTTGAAGTGATTGACCTATTTAGCTCATTTTTAAGAAAATATCTGCCAAATACCCAAGTCCAAAACACCATAGTTTCTCTACCATTTTTTCAAGTCCACTAAAAAAATAAAAAAATAAAAAAATAAATCTCACAACTCATACAACAGCACAAGGTCTTTCCTTGGGAATGCCATCAGACTTCGGATAAGCAGAAGTCAAAATATGTACTTGTCATTTCATTACTAAGGAATAGTATTAAAAACCTGTGCTAAACGGTTGAGATTTAATAAAATTATAA
Source organism: Canis aureus (assembly GCF_053574225.1). NCBI lineage: Eukaryota > Metazoa > Chordata > Mammalia > Carnivora > Canidae > Canis > Canis aureus. The sequence continues at coordinate 8,850,068 of NC_135627.1, forward strand.
TTTTTGCTTTTTCATCATAAACCTATTTAAGTGAAACTGATTTTTATTTCTTTACTTTCACTGTGCAGAGAGGGGAAGAATGCCATGGCAGTCCAGTCTCCTGTCACTGCCACGATTCATGTGCAGGTGCCAGCAGTTTTATTCACTGCTGCTTTTGCACCAATAGTGCAAGTGCCCCACATAGGGGAAAAGGTAGATTTGTTGCCAGGAATAAAATCTAACCTTTAAGAAAAAATTAGAAATTTAGAAAACCCATATTGTCAACGTGAGCTTTTCAAAAGTTTTTTTCTGGTAAAAGCAGAAGTGATATTAACAAATTTTTTTTGACATGCTAAAAATTTGATAATTGGAAGATCTTCATAACTCTATGAATCAATATTTTCCAAATTATCACAAATGGGATTATAAAATCATATATGAGTAAAAGATCTGTTCAAAGCGCAATATCATTGGGTATTAGAGTAATAGATTACAAAAAGTTCATTGATGTGTTTTTATATTCCACATTGCAATTAACCTTTTAAAAACTACCACCTGTCTTGCTTGTCAAACTCTGGTGTAGTATCAAAGAAGTATACCCACAATTATCTATAATTGAAACATCTCTCCCCCATTTTCAAACTACATAACTGTGTGAGGCTGGATGTTATTCATAAACTTCAACCAAAACAGCATATTACAAGAAATGGAATGAAAAATCAAATATGAGACTCAACTGTCTTCTATCAAACCAAAGAGATTTGCAAAAATGTGAAGCAATGCCACTTTTCTCACTAAACTTTTATTTTAGAAAATGTTTATTTTTAATTAAAATGTCACTCATATTAACATGCAATAAGTTTGCTATGTACACTTCAGGTAAATTAATAAGTGTGTTTAAATTTTCTCAGTTTTAATTCCTAATGCAGTAAGTGTCAATAGATATAGCCCAAGTAAACTAAAGCTCTTTGGTATCCTTAAGAATTTTAAGAATGTAGAAAGGACCCAAGCTGAAGAAGTCTGAGAGCTGCTGCCTTAAGTCAAAAAAATTCTAAGTACTCAAAAAAGTAGTATTTGGTAAAATAGGTCTCTTTGTACATTCCTTGAATTATTCAAGAGATGTAGAGTACTAAGCAAATAATAACCCCTAATGAGGTCCAAGTCTTATTTCTTGGAACCTGGGAATCTGTTACTTTATGTGGTAAGAGGGGATTAATGCTGTAGGTGGAATTAAGGTCAATGATCAACTGACTTTAACATTGGAAGATAATCCCAGATTATGCAGGTGGAAGAGCAAGGCAGGAGGGTCCATGTCAAGGTGCTGTAACACGAGGACAACGCTACCAGCCATTGCTGACTTTGAAGACTGAAAGGAGCCACAAGCCAAGGAATGCAGTAGGCTCTAGAAGCTGAAAAATTTGAGAGAATATATCCTCCCCTGGAGCCTCCAGAAGGGAACACAGGCCTGCCAACAGCATGATTTTAATCCAGTGACGCCCATGTAAGACTTCCATCTTCCAGAATATAAGATAATAAATTGTCATTGTGTTAAGGCACTGAAAACTTTGGCTTTTACCTAAGCCCTGTAGTCCTGAAAAACAGTCTATGTTGAACAAAATTTTATTGCTATTTTGTGCTCTGGGAAATAGCAAATAACCCTTCTTCCCCACAAGTGACTTAGATAAGATGCAAGGATGCCCCTCTTGCTTACCTAAGACAAGGCCACACACAAACCCTCCAAATCTCTGTTCTGTGCTTCAAAGATGATTGAGTGGACTGTTTTGTACACATTGACAAGTGGAGCAAAATCCGTGTTAATCAAACATCAGTTAAGTTTCTCTCCTTCCTCTGTGTCCCTGAACGTTGACCCAGCCTCAACCAGAGCCCCTCCTTAAAGTCCTCTCTTAAGAACAGGCTGACCAGAGGGTACAACATTCTCTGATCCGCTGTCCTGTCATCCCGCTGCAGACACACACACCTGGTTTTACGCAGCCTTATTCACCCCTTCTTATTAAAGAGAAGGCTTTTTCTGCCTGACCTTGGAGTTGCTTGCAGATCTCAGGGACAGAATGTTCTCCCTATTGCAATTGTCATTCCACCTCTCTTGCAATAAGCCTTTTGAATAGAGTGCCTCCCTACCAAAGTCCACATTTGTTTCCCATTTGACCTCATTAGATGTGGGGTCATTTGTCACACAGCAGCAATAGGAAACTAACACACTGCCTAGCTCCACAAACAGTGGCTTACCATCTAAAGCCATCTTGGGAGAATGAACAAAGCAGGAGCAGGAGAAAATAACCTCATTTTCCACTCATCTATACTTCCCATTTCATTGCTAGTGTGGCAGTACTCAGAGCTAAGGCACTGACATTTTGGGGTTGAAGGAAGTCACCAAGATGAGGATCTCTGATCAATCAGATCAATGATCCCTCCATCCAGACTTGCAGGTGCATAGCAGGGAGTCTCAAAGAACTGGCTTAAATTCCTCAGGGGCCCAGAGTCCAGAGGATCATCATTATGGGAATTCCATGGCAGTCCAAACAACAGGGGTGCACTTGACCTCATAGGTGATCTCTTCTCACACATGTCTGCATGTGAGAATTCTTATCCTATCTAAAAATCAAAAAGTAAAAGTTGCAGAATTAATGCATATCATACCATTCTCCAGAGTGAGAAATGAAAAGAGAATCTTCTCCCAATCATTATACTGTGGAACCCTTGAGGAATACCCCCAAACCTCACAACGTCTAGTATTTACAAGGATGTTCCTTCAACAAAAATGACTTTGTTTTCCTGTTTGCATTATTTTGAGCATTGGGAGATCCAATACGAGCAATGCTGATCATTGCTGACATTTTGAAGTTGCAAGATGAAACCATTTAGTTCTTATGAAAGAGACCTTTGCCTCCCAAAACTCACCCTGGTGAACCCAATGTTTGAGCAATACTGTGTATATTTTAACATCTTAAGTTCTCATTTTTTACTTGGATATTTAAAAAGGATGAAGTCTGAAAAAGGATGAACCTTAGCAGCACATAGAGCCTGGCTGGTGAACAAGTCACACGTGTGCACTTTACACACATGCATGCACACTTCCATCAGTTGTATTGCTCCAACAGATGGCTGTTCAACTTCCCCCATCTAACTCCAGAGTTTGCAAACACTATCTACTGAGAACACTCACTACTGTGTAAGGGATCCCTGCTGTGCTAGAGACAACTGCCAAGCATTCACCTGAGCTGTCCCCATCTTTTCCACACGGTAGGTAGAATCTGAGATTTCTGACTTATCATCCTATAAAACTCAGAGCAGGCAATTTAGGATATCTCATAAAATAAAAAGGTTTTAAATAGGGAGACCTACCCACAGCTGTACTCCTGGCCACATTTTATTACAATTTCAGAGCCCAGAAGCCCGGTTTGCATTTCCCCTGCAGCTTGAAATCTGCAAGAGGCCTTTCCCAGCTGAGTGGCCTGCAGCAGGAGCTATGGCCCTTCTCCAAGGAGCACACAGGACGGCACATGTGTGCTGTTTCCAACCGGCCACCTGGAAAAACTGTGAATTGCCCCCACGTGAGGGTTGCAGGTTATGGAGGGGAGGTAGAAAAAGCAAGAGAAAAAAAGAAACAGCAGGTTGTGTTTAAAATGAACTCGACATGTGCGTGGACAATCAGCTGTCCCTAGTCCTCCTTCGATTCCTGCATATGTGAAGCCTTTCCAACCTGAGCTCCCCAAGCAGGTTTGGGGAGAAAGATGGTTTCCTGTTACTAGATGCAAAATTGGGGGTTGGAGGGTGAGCAGAAGTGGAAACGGCTTTTATCAGATTCTCAATAAAAGGTTAAAACCCACCTCGGTAAGTTTAAAATTCAATTGAGTCAGAAATATCCTCTTTAAATGCTCCAGCACAGCTCACAATAATCTCTCTCATATCTGTGTTTTAACTTTGGTTGTACCAAAGGGAAGTTACTGTTTCTTTCTTTCTTTTTTTTTTTTTTCTGTCTCTAAGAAAAGAAAATTAAGGGGGGGAAAGGGGAAAGCATAGAAGAGAGAAAAGGAAGCAGAACTTGGAAAAGAAGACAAATTAACTTCTAGATAAAGAGAAAAGGTAAAGGTTATTCTTTGATTAAAAATATGGATCAAATGAGAAATTGCTGCTGTGTGAGAATTTGAGAGCTAAAGAGATCACTTATGGGTTGCATGGCTGGCTCAGTCAGAAGAACATGTGCCTCTTCATCTCGGGGTTGTGAGTTCAAGCCCCACATCGGGTGTAGAGACTACTTTTTTAAAGTTTTTTTTTTTAATTCAGATGTCTTTGGGGTGCCTGGGTGGCTCAGTCGGTTAAGGATCCAACTCTTGGTTTCGGCTCAGGTCATGATCTCAGGGTCATGAGATTGAGTCCCATGTGGTCAGAGTCTGCCTGTCCCTCTCCCTCCCTCTCTGCTCCTGTCCCAGCTCATGTGCTCTTTCTCTCTCTCAAATAAATAAGTAAATAACTAAGCTTTAAAAAATACAAAATAAAGACATCACTTATTGCAACACTCTTTTAATAAGTGAAAATAATTAGTGATTTATCAAAGAGCATACAGCTAAACGTTTGCCTGGTCACTCCTTCTTCCATCCCCAAATCAGCAGCCAGAAACGTGTTCAGGGTTGAGTGGGCAGTGGCGAATCATCACAAATGCCTCAGCTACTGGGTCACTAACAGTCTCCTTACCGAAGATATTTCCCTCTGCGTTTGTCTTTAAAAATATTATGGGTGCACAAAAGTATGCAGTGGCAACAGGACCAACATGGAGCAAACTCCAGTGCAGCTTTTGAAAATTCTATTTGGTATTTATTTGGTTTTCATACTTTTCTTTCTATTTATCCTTATGCCTTGGGAAGTAAAATAACTGGGTTTGGGAAACATTTTTGGATTTGCTGAACAGTGGACTCCGTTGTTTCATGCACACCTTTGTACCAGTGTGCATCTTATTGTTTAAAAAGATGTTTTTCAAGAGTATGAAGAGATCTGATCAGAACACGCTGGGGTGTCAAGGAATGGTTCATGGATCCTGGGGTCCTCCACAGTGACCTGTGTACACTTGATCTCCAACATTAACCTTCGCCAGCTCTCTTGCAGTGGTCATGAGGAATGTGGGCTGGTCAGAGCAGCCTCGCTCTGCCCTGGCCTTGGCCCTGTCAATGACCATCTCTCCAGAACACGCTTCCTCTCTTTTCTACCTGGCAACCACTTACTTGTATTTCCTCTCCTTCCCTGTCCCCACCGCTGGCAGCAATGCCCCTCTTCTCTGTCATCCACCAGCCCCTAAGGATGTTAAAGGTAAGAACCACATCCTATTCATCTCTGAAGACACAGCTCTTGGCAGAGGGTGTGGCATATAGAAGGAAGTCTTTGACTTTAATAGTTGAACTGTAGATTTAATGAACTAACCTGACAAGCATTTGCTGATCATCTACTGTGTACCTGGTCTGTGCTATGAGGACAGGATGTAAAGATGAATAAGTCACAGTTTCTGTCTACACAGAGCTCTTAGACTAAGGGAAATGAATGCAAATCTGTCACCTCTATGGGAGAAACCATTCTAAGTTTATTCATTCCCTCTGATAATAGTTCAGAGGCTTCATATTCGCGGATAAGAAACCTACCCTTACATTCCACCAGTATAAGAATAGTCTACTATTCTTAGAGGAACTCTCTTAATTGTGTATAACATCTATGCCTAATGAAGGTTTAATAATTTGATATTTTTAAAGTTAAATTCAAGTTAACAGAGGCCTGGAGTTACTAGGTTTGGGGAGAGAAAGTACAGGAGACAAGGGAAGAAAATTAAATATGAGAACAAGAAAAATAGAAAAGATAATCAAATTTTACAGTAGGAGATTTCGTTCTATTTCTTTGTCTCAAAGTGAAGGCTAAGGAGAATTTCCCTTTATTCTTTAGAAAATCCGCAACTGGCCCAGGAGGCCAGGCACGTATTCAGTTCCCACCTCCAGACTCCATTTAGAGCATTCTCCTATTTTTAAAAATGGATTTCTGTAAAATGTTTCATAATGTGGATTGGTTTCTTTGGGGTCTGCCTCTGCACTATAGCTGCATAAAAAAAGACATTAATAACTTCTCCGTTAATGGGTTTTTCAGAGTCTCAAAAGACTCACCTTGTACATTATAACTTCCTCCCACTTAGCCCCCTGGCTAAATCTTGATTGCCCTTGTAAGACATCTTTAGGACATATTGCTGGAGTTAAAGATGGTCCTTCCGAGAAATAAGTTCTCATACAATGTACCATATACGCTCATAAACCAGCTGAGCAGAAGCCCCTTCATCTCATATGTCATCCTACCTTGATCCCATGAAACACTCTGCTCCAGGAGGGCTGACCCTGTCCCGGAAATGAAGAATTTCAGTGACATAGGCCACTGAAGCTCTCTCCTAGACCTGAGGGGTGGCTTCGAACCAATTATTTCACACAATTGCCATTTGCCAGGACACTCTAGTCAGCTTACCCAAGCTTTGTTTCTCAAGGTGACATGTGGTGTGCCTAGGGCAAAGTGGAAGAAAAGACTATATATGTGGTATGTGTCCTATAGTAGTGCCTATCCATGGATACACATACAGGAATATACAGACTTAGGAATGTGTGTATGATATGTGTGTGTGCATATATGTGTGTCTACCATATATGTGTGCATAAATGTACATGTGTGTATGTGTGCACATATGTATGTGTATGTGTATTTCTGTGTATGTGAATACATGTGTGTAAATGTGTATATGTGTGTGCATGTGTATGTGTGCGTATATGCATATGTATGTGTGTATATGGTATGTGTATGTGTGTATATGGTATTTATATATCTACAGCATATAGTAACATAAAGATGGCAAAGGTAGAATCCTGCAATGGGTTGTCTCCAATTTTGCTCCATAGGGGCTGACCCCACAGGACATAAGCCAGTGGAGGGCAGGGACTCTGCTAGCTCATGTTTGTCACTGCTTCTAGCATTAAATCTTAGCCTTGGGCAGCCCCGGTGGCACAGAGGTTTGGCGCCGCCTGCAGCCTGGGGTGTGGTCCTGGGGACCCAGGATCGAGTCCCACATCGGACTCCCTGCGTGGAGCCTGCTTTTCCCTCTGCCTGTCTCTGCCCCCCTCTCTCTGTGTCTATGAATAAATAAATAAAATCTTTAAAAAAATTTTTAGCCTTTTCTGGTTCCCACAGGAATGGTGCCTGCATCACTATAAATGACTGTCCTTGGGACTAGTAACTGCTTTAGTTCAACAAGTAAAACCTGAATTCGGATATAACAAGCAAAGAATTTATGGCTCATCTTGCTGAAATAGGAGTTCCTTGCCTTTTATAACTAACAGACAGCTTTAATCAATAAAAAAAAATCTTTAAAAAGGTACTCCATAGGCACAGACACACACAAGTTTGCATGTGATTTTTAGAAGATCATGGACGCCCAGTTAACTTAAAGTCTCTACTCTTGAAAACAATGTTCAAAAGCAGTTTGCCTCATCTCCTCCTATTTTTCCCTTTTGTCTGCAGCCGCACAGCTCTCTGTGTCATCTTGGTCCATCTTGTCTTCAGTGCTGCCCAGAGAACACTCCCCACCTAAGCCACCACTGAAATTAACAGGTAACTACTGTGGGGTGCATCTCAATGCACTGCCCCTAAATAAATGACAATCTGGTTAACAAAGCAGCACTGGTTTTAGACAGATGACAAAGCATTTATGGCACTGCAATGAGATTCAGAACAGCCATCTCACGCTACTCCCCACTCCATCAGGCGACTGTCCTGCGCGTCTCAGGATGCCTGGCCAACTGACGCTCAGAGGACATGACATGTATTGATGGCATCACGGCCTCCAAGTGCTCCACCAAATGTTCAAACACAGAGCAGGATGAAGAGGAGAGACACTGGGGTGGCAGCCACAAATAAGCAGTAGGTAATGAAGAGTTGCTTCCAAAATTCAGATGCATGGTTGTGACGCAGTGTAATGTGGTAGCTCAAAGCACTGGCTGTGAACTCCAGCAGACCTCTGACATGTATCTGCTACTGCACCCCCTGACCCTCAGTTTCTCCTTTATACAAAATGAGGCTATTGGAGGGAGGGAGGATCTCTATTTTCTAGGGTTAGAGAGAAAGGGAGAGGGGAAGAGTTCCCTGGTGTCTCTTCTTATAAAGACAACAATCCCATCAGATCAGGACCCCACCCTCATGACCTGATTGAACCTTACTTATTTCCCAAAGACTCCATCTCCATGTACAGTCACATTGGGGGTTAGGGCTTCAATATATGAATTTGGTGAGGGGGAGTGGGGATGACATAATTCTGTCCATAGCAAGAGGTAATAGATTTTATGTATTCTGAGCAATCTGAAAACTATGATATTACCTCTGGTTTTGAAATTTTATAAATTTTGAACTGAGAGAAAACAAAATTGAGAAAAAAAAAATCCCAGATAAGAGAAATTTCTTCTCCTTTGTTCAGAGGGAGCCAGGCTAAACATGGGAATTCTTCAACATTTGACCGGCCATGTGAGAGTATTTGTACAGGTTGAGATTTGGGTTATACAGCCAGATGTAGGGCAGAAGGAACACTCCAGCAAGATAGCATGGCCAGGTAAGGAAGGTAGCTCTCTGTACACCAGGCTTGCTTCACACCGGCTGGGCCCAGTGAAGATATCCAGAAGTCAGAATATTTGAGGCTCATATCCCAAAGAGAGTGAGGAAGAAAGGAGGGAATATTTTCTGAGGTGAGTAACACCTGTCTGGTTCTCTAACAAATTGGCATGGTTTTGCAACCAACGGGGGAAACTAAAATATGAGATAAAAGGCCTTCTGCGATTTCATGCTCCTTCCTTCCCTGAGGAGCAAAAGAGCCCTCCCAGAGGCAGGGCAGGTAAGGCTCACATCTACTCTGCTAGTCTCCTCCTGAGGGTTTGAATCCCCTCCCTCTTGCCCTGCACCTCAGCATGCTCCCTGACCCCACACTTACAACAGTGTAACCATTGCCGAAGTTCCTCACACCCTCGTGCCTCAGCTGCCTCATCTACAAGGTGAATATAATATTGGTGTATGTCTCGTTGATTTGTGACAAATACTGAAATCATCATCCTCTGTGCGTTAGTGTAGAAAAGTTTGTGTATCTCTTTTTGAAGTTCTCCGACCTTTATTTCTGCAGTGTCCAGTCAGCTAGCAAGCCCATCTACATATTCTGTATTTTAGAGGGATGCCTGGGTGGCTCAGTTGGTGAAGCATCTGCCTTCAGCTGAGGTCAGGATCCTGGGGTCCTGGGGTCGAGCCCCACTTTGGGCTCCCTGCTCAGAGGGGAATCTGCTACTCCCTCTGCTCCTCCCCTCACTTGTGCACACTCTCTCTCTCTCTCTCTCTCTCTCTCTCTCATAAATAAATAAAATCTTTAAAAATTTTTTTTATTTCAGAGATATTTTTCAACTTTATAATTACATTTGGTTCTTCCATCTCTAATTTCTGTTCTTGCTGTATTCATGTTTTTGTTTAAATCTTTTGTTTAAATATTTCTGACAGGAGTTTTAAAATTCCTGTCTGTTATTTCCATCATCACTGTCATTTCTAGACCTATTTCTATTGACATATCTCTACCCCCTAATTATGGGTCACATTTTTTTTTACTTATTTCATATCTAATAATATTTCACTGGATGGTAGATTTTGTGAATATGATGTTAGAGTATTTTGTTGTCTTCCTTAAGGAGTATTGTGTTTGTTTTGGCAGATACTTGAATAGCAGTGTGATCTTCTAGATGTTTTTAGGCTCCAAGACTGTAGATTCAGAATCGTCTTAATTCTGGGGCTATTTCAGCTCTAGGGCTGAGGCATGAACTCTTGGAGTCTCTACTAAGGCATGCATGATCTTCTGGAGTCTTTTTCTTTTTTTATTCATTTATTCATGAGAGACACACAGAGAGAGAGGCAGAGACACAGGCAGAGGGAGAAGCAGGCTCCATGCAGGGAGCCCGATGTGGGACTCGATCCCGGGACTCCAGGATCATGCCCTGGGCTGAAGGCAGGTGCCAAACCGCTGAGCCACCCAGGGATCCCCTGATCTTCTGGAGTCTTGACTGAACGCCCAGGTATTCCTTCTGACTTGTCAGAAATTGGATGTCTCCTAGTGCTGTGTCAGCTCTGGAAATTATCCATACGCAGTCCCGTGCTGGTTATCCTTGGCCCAGCCTTGTGGAGTTTCATCCTTTGCCTATGCAGCTTAGGGATCAGCCAAAGATCAAGGGCTGACCTACGTGCCGATTTCTAGAGCTCTTCCTCCTAGCAGTTTCCTTCATTAGCACTCTGCTCTGCAAATTCCAGCTACCTCCCCCTCAGGTCAGCACACCTGGCATGTTCTGTTTGTGTTCCCTCTTCTGGTCCTGAGGGCCATGAAGTACTCTCAGACAGGAAATCTGAGACAACTGTAGGATTCACACTGTCAGTTTTCCTTCTTGAGATTGTGCTTCCAATTTCAAATATCTGCAAATGGTATTTCCCACATATTGACCAGTGTCATAGTTGATTACAGCAGAAGGTGTGCCCCATATCACTTTTATGTACCCTTGTATACACAATTATTATACAATGTATCATTGAAATATAACCATTTTTTAAATTAATCTCCAACACCCCCACTAAATCACACCGAGGTTGAGAATTTTTGTCCTTCCTAGATGTAGAACCTGAATCTAGCAAGATGCCTGGTACGGAATGAGCATTAGCACAAAATATTTGTTGAATCGATACATGGTTTCTTCTTCACTCTTGACCCCTTTCCAGGTGTGACTAACAGGCTGACTTAAGTATCTTTTTTTATTGACTGTTTTCCCTTATCATTGCCCCTGCTATTTTCAGATGTAGACATATGTGGCTTAAGGCCTATCTGGGAAGTCTACTCTGATTCCTATTTATTTCTTCACTTGATTTTTTTATTTGGAGATTTTTAACTAGACCATATCCCAAGTCCAACTAGATTAGCAGTAGAGCATAAAAGATGTGGACTTTCTCCCTTGGCCAGTCTACACAAATCAGTATGTGAAAGAATTTACGCAATCCCCAGCACATAGATGGTAGCTAATAAATGCATTATATTTCTATACTGTCAACCAATCAGTCATCATGGAGTCAGAAATAACCATAAGAACCCACCACATCTGGGATCCCTGGGTGGCGCAGCGGTTTGGCGCCTGCCTTTGGCCCAGGGCGCGATCCTGGAGACCCGGGATCGAATCCCACGTCGGGCTCCCGGTGCATGGAGCCTGCTTCTCCCTCTGCCTGTCTCTGCGCCTCTCTCTCTCTCTCTGTGACTATCATAAATAAATAAAAAATTAAAAAAAAAAAAAAGAACCCACCACATCTGCATTCCCAAATACAAGTTAGGAGAAACACTCAGTGGTTAATTTGCCACTCTAATTACATACCTACCTTGCCTTTTACATGCAAAATTCTTAATGAGGTTTTGATCTCTAGTCACTATAAGGGTTTCTGTCCCCTCACTTAATAATTTCATGTTTTATGCTGCTATCTGTTCTTCAGACCTATAAGCTCCTGGTATGCAGTAAGATCAGGAATTGCCAATGCTTATCCAGCACTTGCTCTATGTCAAACACTATCGCAAGTGTTAAATATCTATTAACTCATTTAAACTTCCTGGGGCAGTGAGTACAATTATTATCTTTATTTTAAAGGTGAGAAAACTGAGGTCCATAAAGGTTATCCAGTGTATACAAGGTCACCTAACTAGGAAGTATAAGAGAAGTGATTTAAACCCTAGAACCTAAACTCCTACTTGCTGCAAGATACTGCTTCCGCAGGATAATCTTACATCTTCTCACAATGCTCTAGTCTTCATACACAAATATGGTGTGTCTTTTTAATTGGATATCAGACGAGTTTATGCATTATCCCAGATCCATTCAGCTCCATCTCAGCTCCTCGCTTTGTCTCCTGGCCAGAATGGCTCCAGTAAAGACACATATTTCTACAGTCATTTCTTCCTGTCTCCAAACACCTGACAACTTTCTCAGCCTCTCCAAAGTGCTGGAGTCAGACTTTGTCATGGCTTCTACGCATTCACCCTTGCAAGAAGTACATAGTCCTTGTGCCCAGAGCCAATATGACAAGACCCTTGGAGAGTCTAGCATTCCTAGTAGTTGTCCAGAGTGACAAAATGATATTACTAAGGAACGTGAAGAGTTAATGCCCCGTGGGGAGTACTTTGACCCAAGACAGACAGGAAGAGGCTATCAAATAAATTCCTCTCCCTTCCTCCCCACTTAATTGCTCTAAGGCACAGTAGTGTCATATCACTTCTCCACCCTTCTGGAGACACTTCCTGACTGAGCTATCAACTATGTCATCCTGAGAAACTGAAGCCAACTTTGTTAAGCACCACTTTGAATTTTTTCCTTTTCTTCCTCATCTCACTTTTCTTTTTCCTTCACTCTTGCTTGCTTCGGATTGACTCTCTAATATAACAAAAGCATGCAATCTTGACTTTAGGGCTGTTTTCTCAGGCTAAAACAGCTTGTTTCCTTCCAATAATACAGATTAAATGGTGCTGGCACATATATCCTCTCTCTTAGAATATTAATTAGTTTTTGTTGTACAACAAATTATCCAACACTTAGTGGCTCAAAACAATAAACATTTATTATTTCATTGTTTCCGTGGGTAAGGAATCAAGAAGTGGCTTAGCTCGGTTGCTCTGGCTCAAGGTGTCTCATGAAGTTGCAGTCAAGTTATGATCCGGGGCTGCAGTCATGTGAAGGCTTGATGGGGGCTGGAGGATCTGCTTTCAAGATGGCATCCTCACATGGTTATTAGCAGGAAGCCTCATTTCTCATTGACTCTTGGCCTTAGAAGGCCTTAATTTCTTAGACAATATGGATCTCTTCATTGGGCTGCTTTAGTGTTCTCAAAATGTGGTATTGGCTTTCTTAAGTGTGAGTAAACCAAGAGAGAGTGATAAGGAAGATGCAAACCCTTTCATGCCCCAATCTTTGAAATCACACACCATCATTTTCACCTCATTCACTACGTCTGGTCAACACTCAAAAGAAGCAAAATTCTGCTTTACTTCTTCAGGAAAAATGGTCAAAGAATTTGTGGGAAGATTTTAAAATCACCACACCTGGTTTTTCCTTAGTTGTCAAGAATAAATATTTACAGAACAGACTGCTAGGGATAGAGTCTGCAGGGTGATGCTAACAATCCTACAAAATCATTAAACTAAAGATCATCACCAAATAGCTGTCTTGTCGCATTGTACTATCAAAAATGGTTCAAAGTGGCTTTTAGATTTGAGTATAACGTCAAGGAAAGCACTATGGAAAGCACTATGAAGTCCTCTTATCACCAGCTAAACCCCAAGACCTGACCTTTATTGCCCACCTATTTGTACTCATCAAACTTGGTCCCCCATTTTTCCTTAAGCTCTTCTTTCCATCTTATCTCTTAACTTGGGCAAATGGAAAACAAAACCACCATTCAAGCAATAGTGACTGCCCTGACAAGACTTCCAACTGGACCAGACCACCCAGACCAGTCTGAGCTTAACGCCGGACTCCTGCCAGCACAAATGGAGTAATCTCTAGAGTAACCAACAACTACCTTTGCCTCATTATAATACTAAAATCTCTACCCAAGGAAGAACACAAGCCTCATTTACATAACATATAATGTGTGTATAAGCTTGTTTCCTTAAGATACACTTGTGACCTTATGCCTACATCAATATACAATGACAAGACCTCCCTATCTAAATATTTATCCTAACGCTAAATAAAAGGAACCCATCCTGCCTTGCTTGGGGAGTCATGGTTTTCAAAGCTGTGCCCCATAATCTCATTTGCTACAAATAAAGTTTTCTTTGTGTGACAACTAAACCTGGTGCAGCTTCTGACTCACCATGTAGCCAACTCATGTTGGTTTAGTTAGTCTTAGTATATTGTTTCTTTGTTTCCTCATATCCATGTCTCCATATTATAATCAATATCCCAATATCTGGTCAATCCAACCACCTCTACTATAAACTTTGACTGCATCTATTAGTGACTGTTAGCAAAAATAAATGTTCTCATTTGTCAGTAATCACAAGGTTATTAGAAGAATAAAATAATTTAGCAAGTTAAAAAATACTTTGGTGTACTACTTGGCACAGTAGATGTTCACTAAATGTTCTTCTCTAATCAAAACCAAAAAAAAAAAAAAATCTATACCAACTACCAATCAGCCAATAGCTTTTGACATACTATTTGAGTCACTGCAGCTATGGTCATGTAAACTCTAGATCATATAACCTGATTTATTCCCCTCTGACCTCAACTGGTGGTAACTTGTCTCTTTCATCTGCTATTTTATTGGTACAAAATATATAAAAATAAAATGTCAGTTTGAGCATTTTTCTACTTAACTGTCTTCTTTTCATACTTTGTCTATCCCTTTGCCTTTAACCTTGGTGAAACATGATGTTAATCTCTTTTTCACACTGTAGTTTTAATGAGGTTATTACCTTGCATATCCAATGAGATACTGGCTTATGTCATAAATTTGATACTTCAAGGTATATGCCTTCAGCTGTTGAATTAACATTTAACTGAAAATAAATTTTAATTGCTGATCACAACTAGAACTTTAGATGGATTATTAATAATATTACTATTATTATTTAAAATGACTATTTTGCAGGACACCTGAGTGGTTCAGTGGTTGAGCATCTGCCTCTGGCTCAGGGCATGATCCCGGAGTCCTGGGATCAAGTCCCTCATCAAGAGCCCGATGAGGGATTTGATCACAGGGAGCCTGCTTCTCCCTCTGCCTATGTCTCTGCCTCTCTCTCTGTCTCTCATGAATAAATAAATAAATAAAATCTTTAAAAATAATAATAAAATTAAATTAAATTAATATTTTACATGCAAGTAAGGTAAGCCTTGTGAATAAATAGTCACTAAAAATGTTTCTGTCTTACTAAGTTTCTATGTACAGCCAACTTAATTATTTGTGAAAATAGGTAATAACATAATTGAATTTAATGATCTAATAACTCTATTCTTTTTTCCAAAACTCTTTCATTTTCTCTTTACCACAACATCAAGCTTAAATAACTAAAGTTTCATCTCCTGTTTCTACTATCCATGTTTATAGATGAAGTGCTAATAAATAGATAAGCATCATAATAGGTCAACTAGAAGGAGAAAAGAGATTAGTATACCCCAAAATTAATATTCATTCCCTAAATAAATAAGAATCAACTGCACTTCCTGTTATAACAAAGAAAACAAGAGACTTGCCACAAAGACAATGGTAAGTGATATGCCATCAGATCAAGAAACAGTGTTGCTCACTAAGCCAATCATTTTCAACTCATGTCCCAACTGCAATCTAAGGTACATGATGCAAAAACATTGCACTGGAAAGGATTCCAGAATCAAGGACATGAATGGAGAGAGGGTGGTGGCACATCTTACTCTCTCTAGGCTTTTGAGAACAGCTTCATTCATAATAAATTATGTAAACCATTTCATATCCATCATGTTCACTTAATTTACATAAGCCTCACTTTTGGGCCAACCATACCTTCCATTTCTGGGATGTAGGTTATCATTAAGCATTCACTTCCTGCACTCCACCACCACTAATCCAACTGCCTCTGTGGATTCCTCACGTCACTCACTCCAGAAAGAGAATGGCAGAAATGAAAGAAGTTATATGGAAAGTCCAAGCATGAAAAGGAATAGAGAAGAAAAGACAGCCATGCTCCATGAGAACAGTTAGGGATGATCATAGCATAAGGGAATTGTACTTTTTAAAGGGAAAAGAATAATGCAAGTTTTTGATGTCCCTGGAAATTTGCCTGGTAATTCACTGCCTTAAGGATGGACCCAGCTTGCCTTAAGGGTATATACTCAAGGGCTAGGGAACAGGGCAAATGGGTTTCGACAGCTGGCTTACAACTAGCTCTACCTGTCAGCTCTGGAAGACATTTCTTTGTACAAAGCAGTAGCTTTTCTATAGAAGGTAATGTTAAACGAACACACATTCCACAAGCATGCTTACCCAGTATCTAGTTTATGAAGGAACACTGTAGATTTATTGTTAGCACGTACTGTTATCTCTACCAAGTGACACTCTGGCAGAGAACTTGACACTCCTGGCCCTTTGGAGGTTAGCGCAAAGTACCAGTCTCACTTATCAGGGAGAGTCCAACCTTTTCTCTCAAAGAACCAGGAAACTACTCCACAGTTATTTCTCTCAGACACGGAGGATCCCTGGGTAGTCACAGAGGAGCAGTTTCTCTCCCCTGCCTCAGTGCAGCTCCCCAAGCACAGTTATGCCTCCAGCTGTCTTCAGTACCCATTTCTTTAATGAGTGCTTTGCCTTTACAAAGCTGACTCAGACAGATGCTCAAGGGCCCCATGCTTGATGTGCCTTACATCTTGAATGTCCTTCCAAACAAATGCCTAGTAGCTGAGAGCCCCATTTATTGAAGAGATGAATGCATTTGTTCCCGTTACAGAGCTGCAGGCAAAGTCTAGCAATCTGGAAGCAGGAAGAGGAAAAAAAAATCTTTGTATTGTATGGCCTAAGCATGACTTCAATGTAGCAAGGCCAACAAACTGACAGGGTCAAAGAAACTTACACCAAAGACCTTCTATACCAATTTTAACATAGCCATGCAGATAGTTTGATTAAAAAAAAAAAAATCTGTTTTCAAGACTGAATCTTAATCTTGCAAATTTCTAATCTAAGTAACTATTCATTTATGTTAATAAATGGGTCCTTGATGAGATCCAAGTACAATTTTACCAGCATTTCTTTGATTTTAATATTGAAACACGGGATTTATTATTTTTTAAAATTCCTAGACCACTTACCTACATAATTACCTCTCTTACTATACAGTTCTTCTTTATAAGATGAATTAGAACTTGACCTCTTCCAGGCTGTGACAGTGAGTGAATCATTTCACCTCCATCTGCCTCAATCTCTTCACCTATGGGGTGAGGATATAATATTGGTGCTGAGGGAACTTAAGTGTCGTCGATACATTGAAAAGCACACAGAACCTAGGCAGGTGTAGACCTGTGCCATTTTCAGTTGAAGATGGCCTCAGAGAGAGAGAAAAAAATTCAGGTTACGATATCTCAGACTTTGATATTATATAGAGAATTAAATAAGTGTTAGTTATTGTTATCAGCCAAATGTCTAGCACCCAATAGGACCATGTGCCAGGTGTCCCAATCCTAGATATTCTTATCTCACTGTATCATGTTTCATCAGTAATGTCCCCACCATCAGCTGACTCCTGACGTTTTAGACTTTGTGTCTTCTCTGGTACCCAGGCGTGATGACAAGTTTGACTTCTGTGATCCTACTTCTCAAACTCTCCAGAAATGGTTTTGTACTTCTGGCTCAGATCTCTTCTAGTTGTCTTGAGTAACTTCATGCAATACCCATCCTCCAATGCTTCCCTCATAACACCTTTCCTAAAATTAATTAAACAAAGATGCGCTGGTACCTATGCATGTAAGGTACCTGCTGAAGTGCGTCCTGAGCAGGCACGAGGCAAATCAGCACAGTCACATCTTTGGAGCTTGTTTGAACTCAGTCTTTCTTCCATCACTTGGCAGTTTAAAAAATGACAAATAATATTTTTAAATGTTGCTGTCATTACATTCAAGGAGAAAGAAAATTTGCCACCAACTAGATGGCAGCCTTGGCACATGCTCTAGTCCATTCCCACTTTCTTGCTTCCCAGAAAGTCCAGAACAAAGGAAGCATTTAAAAGATAAATGAGACACCTCTAAAACAGGAGCAGCAATGAGTTGAGTGGTTGAGTCTAGCCAGGCATCCTTGAAAGCCAGCAGCAGGATACTGCACGATGTGTGCCCTCCAGTCTCCACAGCTACTACCACCAGCCTCCTTTCTTCAAAAGCCTTCATAGATTAGCCTCAACCTATCTTTCTGGCCCGATCTCCTTTGATGATCCAAATACATAACACACTCCAGCAAGATTGGAGTATTCGATGTTCCGCAGTGATCTTTCTTGATGACTTGTGATATTATTTCCACCAGAAAGTTCTTTCCCACTTCTCCCCCAGCCTTGTTAATTTTTCCATATCAGATTTTACTTCCTCCATGAGCACAATCACCGTGTCCTCCCACTCTAGCAACAAGATGTAATCTCTTTCCACCTAATCTCTCTTAGCACCGTGGGTGTACCTCTCCTTGGGCCCTTATTCCATTCTGCTCTATATTATAATCATTCACATATTGAATTGTTTCCCTTACCACCATCAAGCTGTATTCACCTTGAGGGGAGAGACTGTATCATTGTATCCCCTGCCAGGCCTAAAACAGAGCTTGGCATGCTGAAAGCACTGAGTAAATATTTTTCATGTTGAATTAAAGATTGTATTGTGGATAAATATCCTTTGATTTACTTTATATTTATTTAAATTTATTTTGTTCCATTTTGCAAATATTACTGACTATATCAATTTAATATTTCTTTTTTCCCTGTTTTGTTCCTGTTACTGGCCATGAGCAGTTTTCTCAATATACTGTTTATGTGCCAAAAGCCAAAAAAGCAGAAAGAGCAACAAAAAATGGAGAAGCAGGACTTCTTTTTAATCTTGATGTTTTTTACATTTTCAGGTGAAAGTCCAAAAGTATCTCATGTTCTCAGATAACCTGCATACTGCACAAGGCTATGGTTCCACTGGAATAAAATGAAATTTTAAAAGCCAGGTTATATTATTACTCTTTGAGACCATACGTCTTAATTATCCTTTAGTTTATCTCTAGTCTTTCATCCTCACAAAATTCAGTGTTCTCTTCCTGTTATCATTGTAAACAATTCACTTCACAAATGTAGAATAATAAAATTGGGCTTTATAATAAGAAGTTCTGGATGCTGATAGAAAATAAATCATATCTCTTTGTTCTCCCTGAGCCTGGCTTCTTTGTCTCTGTGGTTTCTTCTCTCTGGATCTGTGCCTTTTAAATGCCTTATGATCAAAAAGTGGGAAGGTGGATGGGCACATGGGTGTCTCAGTTGATTTAGCATTCAACTTCTGATTTTGGTTCAGGTCATAATCTCAGGGTCATGGTATGGAGCTCTGTACCCGGCTTGGCAATGAGTCTGCTGGAGATTTTCTCTCTCCCTCTCCTTTTCCCCTCCTCCGCCCCACTCTCACATTCTCTCTCACTCACTCTCACTCTCTCTAGCTCTCTCTCATGCTCTCTCAAATAAATAAATAAATATTTTTTAAAAGTGAGAAGGTGGAAAAAATGAGAAAAATGACTTCAATATGGCCAATTGGGTAGGGTGACTTTGTAGTCAATATGTTAGGTACAGAGCAAAGGAATGTTCATTTGAGAACCATCTCAAAGGTGTCATCTTGTATCTCAACAGGAACACCTGGAAGGATGTTACTATTTTTGTTTAAATGGATTTTTATAAGGTTCATCAGAGCCCAGTATATTATAGTAAACAGATGATACTCAATACAAACCATGTGATGAAGATAAAAACTCAATATTTTTTGTTTTCTCATTATTTAAAAGACATTGAATCACTGAACCACTTGGAAAGAAAGAAACAAAAAAAGAAAGGCAAAAAGGGAAGGAAAGTGGGAGGGAGGGAGAAATGCTGACCTCGGGAGAGTGAGCTCAAGCTGTCTCCTATAATAAGTAAATTGAAAAAGCGAAGGGAAGACTTTCAACTAACCTACACAGCACCTGTCAAAGTCTAGGGTTGAGTCTATCTAAAGAAAACAATATGGTCGGTTTCTACATTAAAGAGCTCCAATAAAGCCATTTGAAATGTTTAAATGGTTGTTTACTGTAACTCACTTATTTCGTAAACACTTAGCCACATGCCTATCTGTGATATAGTCCATGACATTTAAGGTATCCTTCCAGATTCAATGACCAAAAAACTAAGTGTCTAAGAAACCCTTCATCCTTTGCCTTATATGGCACTTCCATGCTGGGGAAAGGAGTAGACAACAAGATTGGGTGAAGGGTGTTCAAAAATTGGAATATACATTTTTAAAGAAAATCAGCAAGGAAAAGGGACTACTCTGGTCACTATCCTCTAACACAATTCTCCATTCAAATATTCCTACTCAAAGACTCAAGTTTTCTTAAAAGCAGAAGTTTCCTTAAAAGCATGCCTCCCTCTTTTTCTCTTGCTATTTCCTTAACTTAAAATTCCTTCTATTCTCTATTCCTCTTATTAGGATTGCCAGATTTTCCAAAGAAAAATACAGGACATCCAGTTTACTTTTATTTCAGTTAATTACAATTTTTTAGTAATATATATATTCATGCAGTATTGGGAAATTTGTACTAAAAAAAGATTCATTGTTTATCTGAAACTCAAATTTAAACAATGAATCATTTTTTAGTGTAAGTATGTCCCAATTATTGCATGGGATATTCTTACCCTGAAATTTTATTTGTGTTTTATCTGAAGTTCAAACTGAACTGGACCTACTGTATTTTATCTGGCAGGTTTGCTCTTAGGTAAATTCTATCATTCAAACCCAGATTAAATGCTATTTCTTCCATGGGTGCTTCCATATCCATCTTATTTTGAAAGGATTCATGCATCTATTTATTACTCCCCAGTCTAATATATATTGAGCACCCATTTTCCTCCAGGAACTGTTAGTTACTGGGGATAAAAAGCAAACAAACAAAATCCATAGCTAACAGGCAGAGGATGGCCTTGAAGGCAGGCAATAATGACCCAGAAGAGTAAGTGTCATGAGAGTGAAAGACGCACAGGGTGGGCCACAGAAAATCCGTAAATAAGCCTCCTTGAAGGACTGCAGGCAGTCACTCTCATCCTCTATCTAACTCTATCTTATATTAACACTTAGAACTATATCTGTTTCTTCTCAGCCTCTTCCTGGTGTCGTACTCTGCCTGTAGTAGGTACTGATACTTGTTTTGTGTAATGAAGCCCTTTTTTTCCCGTTCACTTGCTCTTCTT
Organism: Canis aureus; assembly: GCF_053574225.1. NCBI lineage: Eukaryota > Metazoa > Chordata > Mammalia > Carnivora > Canidae > Canis > Canis aureus. Next base: position 8,871,087 of record NC_135627.1, read on the forward strand.
TGGAGTTTTTAGAAAGATAACCACAAGACTGAGTTTAGTTTGTTTCACTTCAACCATAGTGAGAAATCACCCATTTTCCAGTGTACAAAATGGGTCAGCATCACTCTGTGTGCTTCACATAGTCACCTGATCCTCACACTGTCTCAGTGAATGAGGTGCTCTTTATATGCCATTTTATGGAAGAGGAAACAAAGACACAAAATGGTTCATTAACTTGCTCCAAATCACACAGATAATAAAGGTGAAGCTGAGATTCAAACCCAGTTGACTGGCTTCAGAAAGCTGTGTTGCCACTCTATGATGGAGGTGATTTTAAAAATTAAAATTAAATAAACTTTGGATTTTTCTGTGGACACTTTATTTGTTCTCTTTTTTAAATTTTTATTTTTAGGGCAGCCCAGGTGGCACAGAGATTTAGCACCTGCCTTCAGCCCAGGGCGTGATCCTGGAGACCCGGGATTGAGTCCCACGTCGGGCTCCCTGCATGGAGCCTGCTTCTCCCTCTGCCTATGTCTCTGCCTCTCTCTGTGTGTATGTGTGTGTCTCTCATGAATAAATAAATAAAATCTTAAAAAAAATAAATTTTGTTTTTAAAAAGAGTAATCCTTATGTTTCTGATGATCCACAGATGAACTGTTTAGGCTCAAATACAATTCAAGAGAAGAAAATTTAAGAAGAAAGCTAAAACAGCCTTTTTCAAGGAACCATTTAACTGAAGGTTAGTTATCATGGAGTTAGAAAAAGTAAAATCATTCTTCAACAGGTGTTATAAAATTTAGAGAAAACCAAACATGATGCTGAGAGACAGACATAGGATGGAGTATTGTAACCTTATTACTTGCCTTATAAAAATACAAACTTAAGTGTACTAAATGTCCTAAATCTTATGACTTCCAAAATGTGACCTGGAGAAGCCTACTTGATGAATGTTAAAAATTTCCACTTTTCCATTTGCATAAAATGAGGATATTTAAAACATAAGAGATTAATTTGAAAGCACTCAAACCCACACTCGCTAAAAAGGATACTGCCCCTTCTCTCTTCTAGATGACTGGCACTTCTAGCAAATATATCCTGGTTAAATTTCATCTACATGGATACAAAGAGATTTCTGTCTTCAGGAAATCACCTCCCAGGCTGCTGTGGCCTGGTCTCAGTGTTTATGTCCCACTTGGTTTGGTGCCATACATCAGGGGAAGGTTAGCTCAGTATAACTGTTGCTAATAAATAATGGTGTTAAAATAAGTAAAATTATGGAGAAGAGCTGTTTGTCCCTACACAGCATTCTGATACCAAAGCTAAGACTTTAAAGTCTGTGAACTAAAATATTGTCTATGGCTTCTTTCACTTTCTGAGTCAACAGACAGTGCAGAAATGGGAAATTATCATAAAAAATTATATTTAATACTTAATATAAATCCAAAGCTTCCAAATCTCAAAAATAAATGAAATTCTCTTACTTTGGGCAAATATTCCACCATATAAATTAATGGGAGCTTCATATATAATTGATAATAGTGTGACATTTGGAAAAATATAAAATGTCAACAGAGACATCTTGAGTAAACATGTCACAAAAGTCTTCTTTTATAACAATAAAAGATAAATCAGTTTGGGGGAATAATAGAATCTCAGAGGTTGAAAGAACTTTAAAGGTTATTGAGTTTACTACCCCAAGTTTAATATACTCTCCAGCATCTTCTCCCACACTTCGGTAGCTCTGGCCCAGGTACAAGTGGACTGTACAGTATTACCCCAGAGTTTGTACCTACATTTCCACTCAGGAACCATCCCTGAGATTGATTTACTGACAACAAGAAAACAGGGCCAAGACTGGGCAGGGACCTTGAAAGGAACCTGTTTCCACTTGTCCCAAAACAAACAATCCTCTTCATCTTTCTTTTAACTTGCACCCACTTTGTCCTCCATGCCTTGGAAAGAATTTGGGCAACTGAGGAAGCCCAATGGGGTGAACCAAGAACCACAGGCAGGAACACTGGCACAAAATGAGAGCAAGGTCAAAAACAGGTGTGTGTGAGAGTCGGTGGGAACAGCACAGAGTTTTCAAGGAGGGCAGCAAGTGTCATCACCACCATCTGGAGCTGAGAAAAAGCCATGTGATCAGAGACTTCTTTTTTTCAGTCATGGGAAAAAATAAATAAATAAACACATAACATGAAATTGACCATCTTTTCCAGTTTTAAGTGAACTATACATTAGTGTTAACTACGGGTGCATTAGTGTTAACTACAGATCTCTAGAAGCTTTCATCTTGCAAAACTGAAACCCTACCTTCACTGAACATCAACTCCCCTCTTCCTCTTCCTCTTCCCTCAGCCTCTGGCAACCCCATTCTATCTTCCCTTTACATGGGCTGACCACTTCAGATACCTCATGTAAACAGAATCATACAGTATTTGTCTTTTCATGATTGGCTTATTTCACTAATTATAATGTCCTCAAGGCTCATCCACGTCATAGCATGTAACAGACTTTCTTTCTTTTTTGAAGCTGAATAATATTCCATTGCGTGCATATGCCATCTTTTCTCTGTTCATTTACTGATGGGCATTTAGCTTGACTTCATCTCTCAGCTATTGTGAATAATGCTGTAATGAGCATAAGTGGGCAAATATCTTTTTGAGATCCTGTCTTCAATTCTTTTGGATATTATTCAGAAGTGGGATTGCTGAATTATATGGTAGTTCTATTTTTAATTTTTTGGAAATCTCAAGGCTTCTCTTTTTTAACTATATTGCTATGTGTTCTTTTCAGCTGCCAATTCTTCCAACTCCGGCTCCTGGGAAGATATTCTTAACACTATCCAGGGACATCTGGCAACAACCTTCCTCTGACTCCTCCTACACAGATTAGTGTCAATGCTGAGAGTAAGTCTTTTGGCATCGCTCTACACAGTCCTCCAAAGATAAAGCCCAGCTCAGTTATTCTTTGCCTACTACCTTAGGATGGAGAATATGTTGGTTCCTCTAATAATTGTTTCCCAGTCTATATTGCAAGAAAGTCTATAGGGACACAATTTCTATTTCAAAGGAATGATCTCCTTCCCCTCTTCTTTGGAGAAAGTAGTTTAGATATTGTTAGTTTAAAAAAAAAAAATTCTGGGCAGCCCTGGTGGCTCAGTGGTTTAGCGCCACCTTCAGCCCAGGGTGTGATCCTGGAGTCCCAGGATCGAGTCCCACATCAGGCTCCCTGCATGGAGCCTGCTTCTCCCTCTGCCTGTGTCTCTGCCTCTCCCTCTCTCCTCTGTGTGTCTGTCATGAATAAATAAATAAAATATTTAAAAATAATAATAAAAAAATAGAAAAGTATTCTTTGGAGATATTTGATATGAAATGTGTATAAATATGTTGTTTATGTGTATAGTAATTTATGAACGTAACTTACAGGATTAGGTAATGCCCACCTAAAATCTCAAATTCAGGTATGCCCTGTGAATTAGATTACTGAATAAACACATCAGGGAAATGGCAAGTTTTAATGTTTCTAAGTAGAACTCTGAAAAAATAGAGCCTACTAGCCCAATAAAGACTTGACTTGTGTATTAGTCAAGATAGCTCCAGAGAAATAGAACTAAGACAGAAGGATGAGGAATTAGCACATGTGATTACAAAGACCAAGAAGTCCCCAAATCTGACATCCACAGGCAGGAGACACAGGAAAGCCAGTGGTATAGTTTAGTCTGAGTCCAAAGGCCTGAGAACCAGAGAAGACAATGGTGTGAATCCCAGTTTGAGAGGAGAAAATGATATTAGATGGACTCTGCTTAATTACTTGAGGCAGGGGGGAAAAGGATGAATTCCTCCTTCCTTCTGCCTTTTGTTCTATTCAGGCCTTCAAACTATTGGAGGATTACCACCCATATTGGGGAGGATATTTTATCCTCCCCAAATTTTGAGTAGGTGGATCTATTCAAATGTGAATCTCATCCAGAAACACCTTCACAAATACAGCCAGAAACAATACTTAATTTGAGAACGCATGTCCCACTCAAACTGATACATAAAATTAACAATCACACCTGAGCATCAAGAAAATTTTGCTTAATTGGTGCATTATTCTGCAGAAGAAATGTGAACAGCAAGGGGCCAAAGAAAGACAAGTGCAAAACAGAGAAATTTTCCAGTGTTTGTTGAGAATGATTCAGAAGAAAAAAAAACAAAACAAAAAAAACCCAGCAATACTGAACCCAAAGTGCTCTTTCTAGAGCTGGAGAATCTGAAAAGCAGGAAGAGCTCCCTGGATTTTCCAGAGCCTCAGGGTAATCTCTTTCTCTTTGTTCGATATCAAGGAGCAGAATTTTTATTACCCCCAAGGTATCCTGATAGTTCAAAGGAGGTATCAGATGGAGGCCACTGGAAATAAATTTTCTTCATTGTCAGTAATGGTTTGTCACTATGTTCGTGCATCAATCTCTTGTGAGTTGGTTTAAGTTGTTAGTCTCTGGGAAGTTGATAAACTCTAACCACTCTGCACCAGCAAACCAGAAGACAAAACCACTCCCAGGGGCCCTCTCCAAAATTCCCCACTAAAGGCATACTCCACAAACAGCTGAGCCCTAGCATAGGTTTATCTTTGGTACCTAATTTCCACATAAAGACAAAGGATATCTATCTGTCTGTTTATCTATCTAACCACTGCAAAGAATGAAGCTGAGTGGGAAGATCTACCACAGACTGTAAAAATGAAATTTGTCTCAACCTGAGATAAAGGGTAGAAACTAGAATGGTACAGGATGAAAACTTAAGTTGGGAAATGAGCACAGTAATTAAACCCAGGACACCCAATAAAAAAAAAAAAAAGTCCCAAGTCATGATACGCAGGACTAGACAGGAGTAACAGCACCAATCAAGACACACATGACTTTAACACCCTTCAGCCCTCCCCCACAGTTGGTGAAAGAATTCTGTTTGTCATCTGCATCTATTATCCCTGGGTGAGAACCTCTCTTTCTCTCCCTTTTTAGGGGCAACTCTCAGGAATAAATACAAAATCAGTCATTTACACCTTGACATGATTTTAATTCTGCTCAGGGGGTTCCTAGAGGTCCTCACATCATAAGCCTCAAGTTGTTATTAGGTGCCACCATGAATTGAGCTCATGGGATAAAGGTAGAGATGTTGGAGTGACCAAGTGGCAGGGAAGCAGATGAGGTCATCAGTAGGAATGCTAGGCCAAGGTAGGCTAGGTAAAGTTCAAAATCAAAAACTCAGGCACGGCAAGAGCTCAGATGATAAATAGTTCTAACCCTTCTGGACAAGTTTTGTAATAGACATCTGGCACTGACTGCAGCTTTTATTTCATTTTCTGGGTTTTTGTTAGTTTGCAGATTTTTGTTTGTCAGGTATGTTGGGGGTCACTGATGGGGAGGGGCAGAGGAGGAGGGTATGTTAGTCATTCTCTGCGAGAAACATAGATAAGAATGACCAGGATTCTGATTTCAAGTTTTGACCAGGTATCGAATAATATCTACAACCAACTCCGAAAAGATCTGGGAAAGTCATACACAAAACACAAGGATACATAAGGTTACATTGTATTTCTTTAACATTTTGTCCCATAACCCTTAATCTAAACAACTAATCCCCTTTCTGACATGTACCTAATCTAATCTTTGTCCTCCGTTGCTTCAAAAAACCACAGAAGGATGAGCCCAAGGGAAAAGCATGCCAAAAGAAAGAAATAGTGTGGTGCCAGGACCTGCTTTGAGAAAATAAGGTAAAAGGCAGGATCCACAGACAAAAATTGGCCCTGGTCTTTTATTTTAACTTTCTCTTGCTATGGCTATCACCCTTGTTTTTATTTAACAATGCAAGTTCTCTACCACTTCCTAACATATAGAAACCCAAAAAGTGACCAACTGCTTGGAATAAAAATGGAATTCTTACAGCAAAAATAGAAAAAAAAGTAATATCTCAAAAATTATCCTGCCACACATGCAACAAAAATTGAAAATGCTCTCCTCAATAATTATCAAATGTTAAGATAATCCTCAGTAAAACAGATGGAATAAATTAGAGTCAAATATTTAAACATTTATTGATGCTGCTGCAGCAACTTTCCAGACAGCCAAAAATTCCAGAGTAATATTCTTCAAGATGTGGCACAGATTTCTGGAGTTCTTACCACATCTGAGAAGCTCTGCTCCTTCTATTAGTTCTTCAGGAACAGGGAAGGGCATTCTGATGGATGACTTCCAAATCAATGAGATTTTCTGCTTGTGGAAACAAGATATGCCACAGGAAAATCAAGCCCATGTGTGAGTAAACTATGGTGCCTCCACATCTCTTTATGGGAATTGACATCCATTGATTTTTGAAAGTATACATTTTACCAGAACTCAACAATCTTTTTAACGAGGCCTTCTTCCACCATATCATCAGCTTCAGTCACTCTGTAATTAGATTCAATTAACATGTCCCAAATGCCAGAGAGGTTAGCAATAGTGACAACATTGAGTACAGTTAATGCATAAAAATTAAAATGTTTGCTCTCTATAATATTAAATTACATATCATATTCCTCTTTGCTTCTCTAATGCTTCTTTGTAGGAACCTTAAGAATTATGGTTTCTCTCTGTGGGTCATTCATATCAACATATTTTATAGACAAGTTTACTGGTAGATTATATAGTAAGAAGACAAGACAGTCAATTCCTCCTAAAAGTAAAAAGTTTCCATTCCAATCCCTCTTTCCTGTCAATCGTGGGGCTGAAATTGGCCTGCCTATCTGTATGAGCTTATCTTTGAGGATGAGAGAAGTGTAGTTTGAAAAAATAAAATGTAATCTTCCTCAAGATGTGTGATAGCAAAAAAAAATTTAAAAAAAGATGTGTGATAGCCACCTCCAATTCCATCAAATAAGGAGGATAGGATAAAATAAAATCTAAATACAATCATACCTATAATATTTAGTGCCTACAGGAGTGTGAAGCAAAATATAGTGATAAGAGAAAGACAGCGAAAGAAAGAAAGAAAGAAAGAAAGAAAGAAAGAAAGAAAGAAAGAAAGAAAGACAGCAGACAGCAATAAACCACAGCATCAGGTCCGAGGTGGTACTTACTAGGACAACAGGCTGCAACAGTATTATCAAAGCAAAGTTTGCGCATGAATTCCAATTCCAAATTGATCAATTCATTGGCAGAAATAAAGTCACATGTAAATATCAACCAATAAAAGAGAATACTAAGAAATATTTGATTATTTATCAATGTAAAAGTACCAAAGTTACCAGAGTAAGCAACTTCAACCAGCATCCCGGTGGGATTAAAATAAGTATAAACACCTTTTAAAAACTGCTTGAGGGATCCCTGGGTGGCGCAGCGGTTTGGCACCTGCCTTTGGCCCAGGGCGCAATCCCGGAGACCCGGGATCGAGTCCCACGTCGGGCTCCAGGTGCATGGAGCCTGCTTCTCCCTCTGCCTGTGTCTCTGTCTCTCTCTCTCTCTGTGACTATCATAAATAAATAAATAAATAAAAATTATTAAAAATAAATAAATAAATAAATAAATAAATAAATAAATAAATATAAAAACTGCTTGAAAATATAAAAGCTTATTTAATAATAGAGGAAGTACAGAGGTAAAAGGACGTTAACTAAGCATGGAAGGTGGGGGACATTTTTACCCAAGGCCCTTACAGTTCTGGAGGAGAGTTGAAGGGATTAGCTTCACGATTAACAGCTTTTTAGGGGGAGAATTACAGTGACTGGAGTCCAGCACATAATAAAAAATAACCAAAAACTCAAGGATACAAGGAAACCTAAATGAAATCCAGTGGGGGGGGGGGGCGGGGGGAAGGGAGGATAGAATCAGATGTATGATGTCTTCAGATATTAGAGTCTATATTTTTTAAAGTGTTATTATTGTTTTCAATAATTTCTTTAAATTTATAATTATCATCAGAAAACTAGACAATCTCAAAATAATGAAAATTCCAGAAATAAAAGGTACGTTGGCTGAAATTAGAAAGATATGAATGAGTTTAGCAGAATTAAGACAACTAAATGCAAAGAATATTGGTGAACTTGTAGATAGGCCAGAAAAAAAGATTCAAAATAAAGGATAAAGAAAATATTATGGAAAATAACATAAGAGTGTGAACAGGTCAGAAGTCACAGTGAAAAGCCTACAGTACATGTAATTTGTGTCTAAGAGAAAAGGTGGAAGAGAAGTAATAGTCACCAACACCAGGCTGGTAGTTTGCCAAAATTGAGGAAAGATATTGAACAACATATTTAAAAGTATGATAAAAAAATAAAAAAATAAAAGTATGATAAAGTACTTCTAAATAAATTTTGTAATCAAAGAAGGAATCAAAACAAAACTTAGAAAAACATGTTCAACTCATTAATACTAGAAATTAAACATATCAGAACTTGCAGAATGCAACCAAAGATGCCAAAGTGTGTATATAGAAGAGAAGGGTTATATATCCAGCTCAAGAGATGAGGAAAAAGCACAGAAGTAAAATGGAGAACCTAACAAAAAGTTTATAAAATAGGAAAATTATAACCACTTTAATTCTTCATAAAATGTATTTGGAGAGAGTTTTAGAGTATTTAAAACAATTTATCAGTGAAACCTTTGGACCTGGAATTTTCTGTGAGAAAATTTTAATTACAAATCCAATTCTTTAGTAGCTATGGAACTACTAGTATTTTCTATTTTTTCTTGAGTTAGTTTTAGTAAGCAGTATTGTTTAAGGAATGTGTCCACTTCATCTAAGTTTTCTAATTTATTGGCATAAAATTTTTCAGATTTGTTTATTATTATCCCTGTAATGTCCATAGGATTAGCAGTGATATTTTATCTTCCATTCCTAATGTTTATCATTAGGTTTTTTTCTAACTCAATCAGATATCCTGGCCATTTATCAATTTTACTGATATTTTCAAAACACTAATTTAGCTCTCTCAATTGTTTTATTCTCTTTCATAAATATCTTATTATGACTTATATATAGAATTTTTGCTTTTTTATCATCTTAAGCCTAACATGTGGATCATTAATTTTAAACTTTTCCTCTTTATTGTAAGCATTTGAAGCTAGTAATCCCCCTGTTTCTGCTGTACTCTACCTTTGATACTGTGTGTTTTCAGTTGCATACATTTCAAATGCTTTAAATATTTCCTGTGGTTTCTTCTTTGACCCACGGACAATTTAGAGAGTTTTTTAACTTCTAAATTTTTGAAATGTTTCCATTTCTCACATTGGTAGTTCCTTATAGTTAATATCTTACAGATAGATCACTTACTACAGACGATTTGATCTTCTTACATTTATCAACAACACATCTTTTGTCCTGTTATCTGATCTATCTTGTGACTGTTCCATGTATACTAGGAAATAAAAGTATGTATTCTATTCTTATTGGGTACAGTGTTTTTAAAATGCTGAGTAGGTGATTGTGGTTGATAGTGTTACTCAAATCTTCTACAACTTTCCTTAGTTTTTGGCTATATGTTCTATCAATCAGTGAGAGAGATGTTAAAAAATCACCAAGTATGCTTCTATATTTCTTCCTTTAGTTCTCTATTTATTTCATATATTTTGAAGTTCTGTCAGTAGGTGTATACACATTCAGGACTGTCACATCTCCAAAACAAATAGAATCATTATGATTATGAAATATTTCCCTTATTGATAATATTGCTCCTTTTTCCCTGACTTCAGTTTAAGTGATATTAATAAAACCACACAAGCTTTCTTACACTTGGTAGTCTGATATATCTTCCATCCTTTTACTTTCATCAGTCTATGCCTTTGTATTATGATGGACTGAAAGATTTTGTCCCCCCAAAATTCATATGTTAAACCTCTAAGGTTTGGGAGGGTCCTTTGGGAGGTAATTAAGTATAGATGAGGTCCTAGAGGGAGGGTGGGCTCTCATAATGGGATTAGTGCCCATTCCACCACAATTCAGTGGTGAACATTCATAAACTTCTGTTCAGGGAAGGAAATACAATATCACCAGCACTCAAGATGCCCATTTGTGGATCCTCCCAACCACTATTCCCTCTACCTCTCTGCAAAGTAGAACTTCATTTTCAAGGTAATCACATCCTTTCTTCTCTTTACTATTTTGCTACCCAAGTATGCATCCCTAAAGACTAAAGTATGGTTTGGTTTGGTTTTTAAATAAATAAAATCACAGACTACTGTTTCTGGTAATGACACAGTGGCTTATGGTGAATTCATTCTCTTACAGATATCAATTATAAATTCTGGCAAAAATACTAAAAAGAACTACTTGAAAGTAATGAATGCCACCAAAGGCAGAACAAAACTGAAAGATTTTTGATCCTTGATAAAAGAGAACCACCATGAATGAGATCTATGATTACAAAGCTCTTCCCCCCAAGGCAGCCATCAGTTCATGCAGCATAGTGTAGTGGAATTAAAGCAAAAAGCCACACAAGCTTGAGATATCAAAGAAAAAAGTTTGCAATGGCCAGAGAATCTGAAAATTAAGGGATAAATCCCAGGAAAAAGGAAGATATAAAAACATTCCCCAATTTTGCATATAGTCTCCCCTAAATCTTTGGCTAACCCCTGATCCCTTGCTCATGTGCAAGGGAGATTCCAAAGAGTAAAGTAGAGAGAAAGAGCTGGAAGTCTGAAAAAGCTGATCATAGATTTAAGCTCCTGCCCACCAAAAAAGACACAACTTTGGATTTGAATTCCTACAAATTAAAGAGATACTGTAATTACCTCAAGATTTCATGAAAGAAGGGCCATGCCTCAAGAATAAAATCTGTGTCTCAGGACTAAGAGTCTAATCATAAGACTAGACTAAGTGCAAAACCAAAAGGCTCATTCTTGCAAAGTGAAAAGCCCATACAAGTTCAAAATAATAAGCCAGTAATTTAATTGCCCACCATGTCAACTGCCACTTGGGTTAGTTGCATTAGCTGCCACTCTCCAGAGGAAGGTCCTTAATTAGGACCTCTGCAGCACACAGTGTACAATGTCCAGTATAAACTGAAGAAAACAAAACATAGACACATGAAGAAACAAGAAAATGTGATTCATACTCAAGAGGAAAAGTAATAATGTCAAGGAATAAACCTCAAAATGCCACATTTTTGCCTCAAAAAATAGTAAGGTCCAGCTCTCTCTCTCTCTCTCTCTCTCTCTCTCTCTTTCACACACACACACACACACACACACACGTGCAAATCATCTGAAAACAAAGAAGTTGAGATACATAACCCAAAGCTACGATTTCAACATGTAGGATCCAAGGTAAGGAAAAAAAGACTCTAGATTCCATTATAGCAGAGCTCCTAAACCTGTTACGTGACAGCCATCCATTTTCCAGTTATGAAGAGGCAATATCCTATAATTGGTCACTAATATTCTAATATATGGAACCAACAAAGGGGCTGTGTCAGTGTGTGCATTTTAGAATAAATGCTCTAAATATGCTGGAGAATAATCCATAGTTCAAGGGTAAAATATATTTTCCTCAATAGGTGGAATAAATCCTGGCAAAAAAATAAACAGAATTTATTAAGCAGGAAAATGTGAGAGTATTGGAAAGAGGAAGAAAGAAGACAGGAAAGCATAGGAGAAAAGGAAAAGAAAAAAGAAAGAGAAAGAACAGTGCATGCAAGACATAGATAAGGAAACTAATCTAGAAGCAAATCTAACTCAAGGAACAGAAAAAAGCTCTGTGTGAGCACTTCCTACTTTAGAACAACTAAAAGTGAACTCAATGAAATAGAATTTAACAGATTAAGTGTTAAAAATACAGACTTTGATGTCATTGGACATTCCAGAACTAAGTAAACAATTTAAGGACAAATATATCATTTCCATGGGAAAAAAAATAATTTGGAAAGACAAGGAATCAAACAGATATATAAAAGACTGGAGATAATCACCATAAATGAAAAGAAAGGTGGAAAAGATATTTGTAAAAACTAGAGAGTAGATAACAGAAAGGAAGGGTCAACATAGTTATTCTAAATTAAGTAACTGATCTTTCCTTAGATATGAAAGCTAACATATGAAATAGGGAAAGTATCCAGAGATAAAATATAAGAAAACATCTTAATCAAAAAGGAGTACTTGAATCTAAATACACAGAGTATATAGTCTTCTAAGACATGTCAATATAGTATGACCAACCCAGAGTCATGTTCTGATTGGATTCCTGAACTTCAAAGTCAAAGAATAAGTTCTTTAAGTATTCAGGCAAGAAAAAAAAAAAAGAAAGAAAACCACTGAAGAAAAAAATAATCTAGTCTGAGACTTCTCTATGGCAACATTCAGTGCCAAAAAGATAATATAGTACTGTCCATAAAGATCTAACAAGTAATGTGAAATAAGAATATTTTACCTTGCAATAGGAAGGTAAAAACTACACATTCACAAATAGGAAAGCACAGGGAATAAACTCCTAAAGTCTTTCTAGATAAAACTATCCAGTGGAACACACAATCAAAAATTAAAATTAAAATAGAGGAAAAAATAAGAGAACTCAAAGAAATAGAGAATTCATCTGTAGTGAATTAAAATTAACTGCTTTTTTTTTCAATTTCTGCAAAAATGTTGGGACTTTTTTTTTCCTTTTATCTGGAATCTTTGGTAGAAGTGATACTGTGCCAGTTTTAGGTTCAGCCTTTAAGGACTGGCAACTTTGGGATGATCTGGAAGGGAGCTTGAGATACCTTATGCCCCTGGAGAGGCAACATGTAGTTGTCCCAGTGGACAGTTCCAGTGGACTGTGTAATTGTCCCAGTGGCCAGTTCCAGTGGACAGTGTAGTTGTCCAGTGGTCAACCTCAGCTGAACTCCCGGCCACCAGCCAACATGGACTGCCAGCATATGAGTGAGCCATCTGAGAAGTACTGGTCAGCCCACAGAAATCAGGGGAGATAATATCACAGTTGTTGTTTTAAATCACTAAGCTCTGGGATATTTTGTTACACAGCATTAGAAAACTAAAACACTAACAGAAGGATTGATAATAAGCACTAAGTTCATTTTAAAAAGCTAAACATCTGTGAAGATTATAGTTGCAAAGCAGAATGTAAATATTATAATCATTGCAATGAGAAAAAGAACAGTAACCAATAATGGCTCCCATTTCACTTTGGTTATCAGCCAACTTCCTCATAATGGCCTACAAGGGATCTCCGTGATCACCCTTCCATCCTGGACACTTTCTCTCCTCTTCCATTAGTCTGCTTTTCATCAACTCCATTCCAGTTGGGCCAGCCTCCTCACAGTTCCTGGACCTGCCAGGCACTCAGTAGGGATCCACTCTAGCTTTCCTGTGCCTAGAATGGTTACCCCAGACACTCCATCGACTCCATTCATCCTTTCCTCTCACCCTGCCTTTGTAATAAATGATTGGACTCCAACTATCTTCTCTCACTCCTACACATGGCACACCTGGTCCTTCCTACCCTTGTTTTTCTATTTCTGGTTTTTTTTTTTAAGATTTTTTTAATTTATTCATTAGAGACACCCACACACACAGAGAGAGAGAGAGAGAGAGAGAGGCAGAGACACACAGGCAGAGCGAGAGGCAGGCTCCACGCAGGGAACCTGACGTGGGACTCAATCCCGGGTCTCCAGGATCACACCCCGGGCTGAAGGCGACGCTAAACTGCTGAGCCACCCAGGCTGCCCTGTTTCTGTTTATTTTTTGTTAACTAAACTATCATCATGTTTCCCTTCATTATTTATTTCCTTTTTCCCCCTGACCACATGATAAGTTCCACAAGGGCAGGGTCTACCCATTTTATTCACAGATGTATCCCCACCTAAAACAGTTTCTGGCTCAGAGTAGGCGTTCAACATATATGAATTAATACAATTTGGAAACTGGAAGGCAGGCAGGGAAGAAATGTGTGAATGTCCATTTTCCTACCTTTTATGGTAGGGAGTTAACATTGCATAAAATTCCATGTACGTTTTCAAATACCTTCAACAACTCATGCTTTCCATAATAGCCTCTCAATATTTACATGAAGCTGTATCATTCCTTTGATATTTTTCTATTAAAATTCATATACAATAATTTTAATACATCTAATTTTTACCTGAGCAGATGTGATGCTATTGTCGAATGTAAGCTTGTCTCTCTATGCCAACAAAAGGACCTTTTCATTCTCATCATCTATCTGTAGAGGGAAATGTTTGTACCCATGCTCACTTTTAATATTAACAAAATGTCCAATAATTTGGACTTTTTTTTACTTCCATCTTCGAACCTTTTTGTATTAAATGAAATTTTTGTAATAAATATTTATCAGTTGTAAAAATTATAAAGTGAAATATAAAGGATAAATTACTTATTTCCTTAATGAGTTATCTCCACCCTAAATGTCCCCAAAATAGCTCATATACGCCATGTACTAAAAAAAGAAAAAGAAAAAAAAAAAGATTGGCCTTAATCCTTTTTACCCCAACATTGTTTTCTTGTGTGTCATCAAGGATGCTTATCAAATTGCAACTTGATTTTTAAATGTAACTTTGACTCCTATTTTAACAAGGCATCTAAGTATCAAGCATTCTCTGTTTTTGATTTTAATTAGCATCTCAAATCCAACTCAGCTCCTGTATTCCATTGCTGTGAGCAAATACCCTATGCAGGAGAAGTCCAAATTCCTCCACACGTAACTCAAGAATCTTGAGAATCTGCCCCTGACGGCCCCTCCTTTATCAGTTCCTGTTTCTCCCCAGCCTGGCCACTGGGCTTGCATTCTGAAAAGCCAGAAAATTTGCTGATTTTAGGCTTTCCCGCCTTTCATTAATTTTGTTCTCAGCTCTCTCAATATTTAACAAAGTTCCCTTTGAAAAGCCAACCTTGTCTCAGAAATGTGGAGGAAAACAAGGAAAGGTTGTCTGTCCACTTTTTTGTTCTAGTTTTGCCTTGAGCTGGAAGTTTGAAAGGAGGTACAGTATGTAGAGATGGTGAAGAGGTGGTGCAAGTGTGGTACCATGGGGAACCAAGGGGATAAAATCTGAGAAGGGAAAGGAGACCAAGGGGCATATCCCACTGTTGCTTCATCTGCTTAATCAGCAGTCCTGCCACTTGAAGAGATATATTACCAGAATCTCACAGTTGCAATGTTGGATGATATAAAGGGTTTTTTTTTTTAAGATTTTATTTATTTATTCACGAGACACAGAGAGAGAAGCAGAGACATGGGCAGAGGGAGAAGCAAAGGGCCCTATGTGGGAGTCAATCCCAGAATCCCAGGACCACGCCCTGAGGCGAAGGCAGATGCTCAACCACTGAACCACCCAGGCATCCCAGGTAATAGGTTTTATTAAACAGATTATCACCTTGAACTTTGTTTTACAAAATGCCATTGAACAGAAGCCTCCTGAAATGATTGACATACAGCTGGTGCTCAGTGGTCAAGCCTTTGATCCCAATCAGATGAATGGACAGCTAGTCCAGCCCCAGTCTATTCTCCCCAGGGTATTTTGGCCTCAAAGATGGTCAGTGGAGACTCCAAATAATAACTCCAAATAATAATAACTGTGAGACTTGCAGGTTCCGTACGAGTTCAGCACGCAGGAAGGAATGGGAAAGAGGAGTGAGGGGGGGTCATCTCACCCAGAGGGAACTATTCAACGGAATCACTCAAATCCCAAATGACTGTTGATCTGAATAGAGCCACAATAGGAAACAGAAAGCCTGTCTTGCCCGTGTGATCTTCAGGGCAAACCCTTTGAAAAGCTGTTAAACCTTCACTACTCCAATGTGATACACAGGCACCAAATGGAAGCCTGAGCAGTCAAACTGACCCTCCAGCTGTTTGGTCTCTGCCCAGGAGGCCAGAGGCAGGAACCACCTGCTGGTTTCATAAAGATGGTCTGTACCCAAACCTAGCCCAGGGAGACAATGAGCCGAAAAGATTGAGGAGGATGACAGTGGGAATCAAGCCCCAGCCTCCTGACAGTGCACTCAGGTGCGCATCTGTTCCCTGATTCTGCGTTGCAATTAAAAAGAATGATTTTTACATATTTAGATATTTTCCATTTATCCTGGTCTGATGCCTGAATTTGAATACGGCTGAAGTTAAGGGTACTAATTAATTGTGAATCACTCCAATACTTGAATATGAGGCCTCTCGAGCCTAATGTGCAAATTTATGTAAAAACAATGTGAAAATTAGAAATGCATTGGCACATTTTTTTAAACCAGAACTGTAGCTTTCTGTCTAGTCGAACAGACTGCTCATTTGCAAGTTGTCTATATGCAAAGCGTTCTGCCCCTGGGAGCCTCAAATCTCCTTAGCAAGTCGTCTGAAATTTGAGAACAGCTTTGTTCTGAACCCACTTTCTACTCTCTTCACTTTCTCTCCTCCGGTTCAGCAGTGTGGAAAAAAGGCTAGGTACAGGTTTCACCTGGCAACCTAGCAGCAAGTCCAGCCCAGAACAGGAAGCCCACCCTGGGAAACAGGCCAGATCCCCCTGACAACCCAAAAGATTCAAGTGACCCTCTTGCAGACCAGCCCTGGGGAAGTGAAAGAGGCTGTTGGTGCGTAGGTCCCAGGCTAGCTTTCCCACGACTCTTGGGTGCCTTTTGAGGTTAAAGCACGGCAGCTGCCCTGAAAGCCCTCACCACTTGCGTATGTGTCAGGCCCTCAATTCTGCAGTCCTGTGTGGCCTCGCCGTGGCATCACGGGAAGAGCCAGCGCTGACAGGTGCCAAGGTGCAGCAGCAGGGGGAGCATTCGGCTCATCTGCCCTCAGCTGCCTGGCACCTAAGCCAAGAAGTGGGCCAGAGGCCAGTCCCAGAAGATGCTTGCAGGGGGCCAGCAGGGCAGGGCCAAGTCATTCCACATGTAGGAGTGGCAGGGGAGTCCTTATGGGAATTACCTAGCTAATCATTTAGCTGTGGGAGCAGAAAGGGTAGTGACAGAGACAGGAGAATTTCCCAGGAACTGGCCTGCAGCCAGACAGAGCTAATGGCCACCCACCCAGGCCAGCAGAGGCAGTGTGAAGCCCACCAGCTGAAGAGGGGCACTCCTGGAATAGAAGCTGCACCCACGAAGAGTGTGAACCATTGTCGACCCTTAGGGACATTGCTCAATGTTTTCCCAGCAGCTCAATCCCAGGTTAAAGAGACAGCACCCCTAGGACCCCAGTAGCTGGGACATCTGACACAACCGACTTCTTTGCTTGGTGCTCACAGCTCATGTTGACTCAAGTTATGAAAAAGGTAATTCCCCATATTGACTTGCTCTGTAAATGCTATTCTCAGTTGTAACCAGAAAACTCAATTTCCACCAGCTTTGGTGCCACGGTTGCCACCCTGATGTAGGTATTCTATGGTCTTGATACGCATAATGTGGTCCCCTAGATCGGCATCGGCACTGCCAACTCTGAGTTCGTCAGAAATGCAAACATCCTGGGGTCCACCCTAGACTTCCAGAATCAGAATCTGCGTAATAACAAGACCCCTAGAGGATTCACGTGTTTTAAGAAGTTCTGTTCTAAGGTTCTTCTAATTTTCACCAAGCCAGACTGAGTTTCAGGGGGTCCAGTTACCAGCTGGGTGACTAAATAAAGACCCTTAAGTCTTCATCTGTAAAATGGGGATGCTCATCCTACTTAATTTAACATGATTAAATTAAACAAATCAGGAATAATTGTCCTATAAAATGAGAATCCTGATCAAAATGCTCAATTTTATTCTTATGCTGCATCTTGACTCAGTAATTGGATTACAGACTCCTGAGAACAGGAACAATCTCTCTTCTACCTTTTTTCTTTTATCCTCCTAACACACCACGTACAGTGTCCTGCCTATAATAAGGTTGACTATTTGATGTTTACAAAACTCAACCTCTCTTGAAACCTCCAGGCACCACCCCCACCACAAATAAAAAATCTGATTTCAATTCCTGACTCCAAGCACAGAGCTCCTGTCACTCTGACCTAATCCTCTGAGGTTCATCCCTCTAAATAATTGTATTGTCTCTATCGAAAAACAGCACTTTGTTACCATGACGACACACACATAATCGCTTGTGTAATTGTGGATGGCTCTCCTAAGCAGCCCCCTTCCCTCCAGACGACACAGGAAACAGTCTACCCTCCCGCATGTTATTCCCCCATAGGTTTGCCTCAGGACCCTACACAGTTTCTCAAATTTACATAACCTTTATGACCGCTAGAGACCAATAGGAGCAGACTGATTGACACAGTAGGAAGATGATTTGGGGGGAGGAAAACTAGAGGTCTGGGTCCCAGGTCAGAGCCTGACACTATTTTGCAATCTAACATGGCACAAGACACCCGACTTTTCAGGACCCAATCCCCCCCCTATTCAAAGAGAGGTGAGTGAACAACGTGCTTTTCTACAGCTTACCTCTCTGATGTTCTATCATTTACTGACTTGTTTTTTAAGTGTCACTTAACTGAAATTATTTAACAAACCTTCGCAGCATTAAACATTAACACAGATCTTTTTATATGGCACGGTTCATTATCATGCCAATAAATGATTAATTACAATTCTCTGACTGAGCCAATAATTTGGCAGTACTTTTATGATTCATAATTTGTGTGTGTTGTAATGTCACCTCTGAAAACTGACAAACTAGCATTTACTGTTTTTTATTGCCTCTCTGAGGTGGCTTTTGAAAGAGACACCAAGTGACACATGGTTAAGAAGGGTTTAAAAGTTTGACGTGGTTGGATTAGGCATTATTTATCTCCTGAGGAGCAGAAGATCGGCACTTTTGTGGACTTCTGTGACTATTTGAGCAACAAATCCAGCAATGAATAATTCAACGGGCTGTTCGGCCAATGCCACAGTTTGCAATGGTGCGTCCTGTGTGGTAGCTCAGAATAACTTCAATGACATCCTCAGTGTGGTACTGAGTACTGTCTTAACCATCCTCCTGGCTATGGTGATGTTTTCCATGGGATGCAATGTGGAAATCAAGAAATTCCTAGGACACATAAAGCGGCCATGGGGCATATGCGTTGGCTTCCTCTGTCAATTTGGAATCATGCCCCTCACGGGATTCATCCTTTCAGTGGCCTTTGACATCCTCCCTCTCCAAGCCGTAGTGGTACTCATCATGGGATGCTGTCCTGGAGGAACTGCCTCCAACATCTTGGCCTACTGGGTAGATGGCGACATGGACTTGAGGTAAGATATCTAAGCCTCTGCACACTGCAATCACATTGAATGAATCTTTTCAGAAGCCTATGTCACTGTGATGTCCATCTGATCTGCCACTGATCTAGGCTACAGCTGAAGAGTTAAACAGAAGAAAATAAATGCTTTCACTCACAACTGCTTAGCTATTGGAATTTGGGGGTTATATTTTGTGTTTTTGTTTTTTAATCTAACTCAGCTAACAGGGAGTTGACTAATCACTGCTTATCTTTGGGAAAAGATTCGAAGTTTTTCAAAAAAGAAATTCTAAAAAAAAGAAAGAAAGAAAGAAAGAAAGAAAAAGAAAGAAAGAAAGAAAGAAAGAAAGAAAGAAAGAAAGAAAGAAAGAAAGAAAGAAAGAAAGAAAGAAAAAGGAAGGAAGGAAGGAAGGAAGGAAGGAAGGAAGGAAGGAAGGAAGGAAGGAAGGAAGGAAGGAAGGAGGAAGGAAGGAAATTCTTTCTGACCCACAAATGTACCTGAGGAAGTTTTCCTCGTTGGTATCAGCAACAAAACAAAGCAAACCTTTCTTTGTGGTGATGAGAAGCTCTATGAGCAATCATGAAATCAAAATGTTCATTTAACAGTAGAATCTGTGCTGAGATGATGGTCAGCTCTACAAATACAGCTAGATCTTTGAACAAGCTTTTTCCTGGTATAAAGCCTTAGGAAAAATAAGGGAAGGGAGAAGAAATGTGTGGGAAATATCAGAAAGGGAGACAGAACGTAAAGACTGCTAACTCTGGGAAACGAACTAGGGGTGGTAGAAGGGGAGGAGGGCGGGGGGTGGGAGTGAATGGGTGACGGGCACTGGGTGTTATTCTGTATGTTAGTAAATTGAACACCAATAAAAAAAATAAATAAATAAAAAATAAAGCCTTAGGAAGAATTTGTGTATTTACTTCACTTCTACTGGCATTAAAAGAAAAAAAAAAAAAAAACCTGCAACAGCTTTTTTTAAATTATGCTTACCTTACTATAAAATAAACAGAAATGGTTTCTCTGCTTCCCACAGAGTAATCTAAATTGTAATGTTTGCCCAATTCATCCCATGCCAGTCTGAACTAGCAGTGGGAAAAAAAAAAACTGATAGAAATAAGATGACGCATTAATGCGATGAGACTGAGAATTTTAATGCTTTAAGTTGAATAGAAAAATGTCTTTGTCCATACCTTACAATTCCTCATTTCCCGGGAAAGGTATGCATTTCTGCAAAGCAGCCAGGTGTTAATGTAACATATGCTTATTAAACACTGTACACAAAAAAATAAAAAATAAAAAAAAATAAACACTGTACAGTAGGCAATCAGCTCTGTTAATCACCAGCTTAACAGAAGAGCGAAGCTTAAGATATAGAAATGTAACCACTGCAAAATGTAAAATTGTACTCCATGTTGATCCAGTGCCTACTGAGCAACTGGGAGCCTTCCATCTCATCTCAGCTGGTGCTGATCTTCACAAAGCTTTAGAAAAGCCATACAGACTATGCGTCTGCACTTCACATAGTTTTCACTTAAGGAAATACCATATCCTCCTTGAAATAGATTTTTTTTCCTAAGGAAGGCCTGTAAGGAATGCAGGATGGCAAGTATTGCTCAGGTTTAGTTAATCTGTGAACCACCATGTAGCAAAAGGTTCTTTTAGGTTTCAACTTAGTTTGATATGGACATAAGCACACAGAGGTGACAATTCCCAAAGCCAGTACCCTCTAAACTGCGGAGAGGGGCCTGAATTAAATATGGGACTTTGATGTCCGCTGAAGAGCTTTTACCTAATATCTGTAACTTTTCAACAAAATGGAGGTCTTATGCCTCAACATAATGCCATGTATAATCATTTTGTAAGATGGAAAAATATGCATGATGCTGGGTTATTTGGCTGTTGAAACAGATTTCATTCCGCAAGCTAAAACTGGAGGGACCCAAACTAAAAGCTCCAACTTACACTTCTCTGTGGTTTTAAGGAAATCTTGTTTGTCTTGAAACAGATGATTATGTAATCCTATCTACCTCATATAACAATTCCTGTAAAAAAAAATAAAATATTAAAAAATAAGAACCAGAGTAGAATTTGAAACCCTGGTAGAAAACAGCCAGCTGAATCACTGTATATGAATTGTTCAGCAAGTCAAAAGAATCCCTAATGGGACATATGGCATTGAAATTTTTAATTTTCAATCTAAAAAGTGTGTACTCCACAGATCCCTTTTGTCTTGCAATAACAAAATAACACCAACAGCTCTGGTCCAGCAGTGATGCTAGCAATTCCACCTATCCAGAACTCAAATAAGACCCAGTAGAAGACTACACACCCCAAATACATCCTGCTTAATCTCATAAATGTTCCTTACACAGGACCTTCTTATTCTCCTAATCCTAGAGTTCTATTATGCAATTTCCCAGCACGAAGGATAAGACATAAGAAGTGGGGTAGGGAATGAGGCACTAGAGGGGCAGGCCTGTGTCCCACAGCAGCAAGTGGCCCAGAAAGCCTGACCTCAAGAGAGAAAACCAAAAATGCCTGCAAAGCAAAGAAGGCAACTCACAAGACACAGCAGCCTCTGTATCATCACTTAATCTACAGCCAAACAGCTCTTTAAACACAATGACCCAGAAGACATGGCTGTATTTTGGCAGAGCGAGTAATAATGTTTATCACAATGCTCATAATCATTGAAAGGAGCTAAATTCTGCTACTATATAAGATGATGACATTATGCATTGCATATGTTAAAGGAAAAACTGTTCAAATATTTCTCTAAAGCAAATTTAGGGATTATCACCTCAGCTGTTGGGAAATAGTTCTCCAACACATTCTATTCTTCTGGAGTCAATTCTGTCCTCTAAGAACTTTACCTTCTCCACTTCCACTGGAACTCCAGCAATGGCAGCCAAGATATGATCATTTATACCAACAGTATCTGTACTGGTTACTAGTTGCTTGAACGGCTACCACACAATGCAAGTAAAACTACTCCGTCTACATTGACTTTCTTGGATGCGGTTTCTGGGAGAAAAAAATAAATAATTTCCCCCCAAGGACCCTGTCCCCTCCTCACCCCCACTCCTATCCCTCACCCACCACATTATTCCCCCCTCATACCCTTGTGTCCTCCTCCCCCCCTCATCCCCGATTTCCCTCACCCCTTCATTTCCCCCTAGGTTACCTCATCACTCCTCACCCCTACCATTTCTTCTGAACCTGGGAAGCATTGCATTTTGCAATCTCTAGTGGAAAAAAAAAAAAAAACAGCAAAAAAAAAAAATAGCAGACAATTATCCTTAACAAAATTATGGACCTTGCTCATTGAAATACAGCAAGAGATATTTCAACTCCTTCTCAGACCATTCTAGCCTAGAAAATTGTTGCACGAATTTGATTAGTGTACAGGTGTTTCCTCCTGCTCTAGCTATGCGGTGGGCATCCTATGCACAAATGTTTCTGGGAAAAATGAAGGTGACACCTTCAGGTAAATCTGGTGACAGGACCCATAGTTCAAGGGACAAAAGAGATGTCTGCTTCTTTTGTGACTGCTATATTCCCAGAGATCCTCCAGTTTCAAAACCTCGTTTCTTAGCAGTGGCCTCAGCCATGCAAGGACTTTTCCTTCTCATTTTCCTTTCCTTGACTTCTTTGGGAAATCCCTGCTCATGCATCCTTTCCTCCACTTCTCTCAGTTCCTTCACTAAATCTATTAGCTGCATTCCCTGTAACTATTTTCTAGTGCTAATAGTTTCTAGATTTTCCTTCCACATCCTTTATTTTCTGGCTAAATATTGTTGCATTTTTCATCTTCCAGATAAGTTTTCTTGTTTTTTTTTAGCTGTTCAAGATGCCAAACCTCTGGCTTATGACAAATTCAAAGCAGTCTCTCCCATTTAAACCACATAAACGTCCAGCTCCTCTCTACTCTAAGAACTAATCTAACAGTATTGGACTTTTTCTGTTTTTTCTTCTAAGTAACCAAACTTTGTTTCTCTATTTATTTTTATTTTACTAGCTAGTATTGAGTTGGCACTATTATGAGCCATACTCAGTACAAGTATTCCACATAATTCTAAGAGAATTCCAAGATAATCCTCTTGAGGCCAGTACTATTATTTTCTGCATTTGACAGATGATAAAATTAAGGCTCAAAACCTTTACCAAAGTCACAGAGGTGGTACATGTCAGAGTCAGAATTTGAATCCAGACCCATCCACTTATCCCTATCCAGACTCTTATTCTTTGTTCAACATTGTATCTATTGCTTATCACATCCCCAATTTCTAGCAACACCTGTATACACTTTGTTTGATCCTTTGAATTTGGTGTTTCACTTCTAACATGATAAAAGTCTGTGCATTCCTCATCACTGACTTCACCAAATTCCTTAACATTTACTGAATTCTCACTTATTGTTTTTATTTCTAAAAGGAAAAAAAGAAAACAGTTATCCCCAGTGATTAATAGAGCTAATGCCAAAAATTAAAGACAGGAGATTTTTGCTTTTTTACATATTTCCTCATTCCAATATAAATTCATGATAGTATTTCTATCATTGACATCTATATGTTTCTTATAAAATTTCAGATTTCATTCATGTAAAATGATTTTTTTCTTTTGCTAATCTGTTCTCCTACATTGCTCCCCAAAATTATGACTTGTGAATTTTTTAAATATTTTATTTATTTATTCATGAGAGACACAGGCAGAGGGAGAAGAGGGCTCCCTGCAGGGAGTCTTATGCAGGACTCATCCCAGGACCCTGGGATCACAACCTGAGCCAAAGGCAGACACTTAACACTGAGCCACCCAGGTTCCCCTACCTTTGAAATGTTTTTCATCTCATTTTGAGTGTTTCGATATTGTTCTCATATGAGTTCAAATGGCACCAACTTCTGGCCACCTATTCTCTTGTATCTCTGCAGTGCCTCATGGTCAGGATGGCTTGCTAAAGCTAGACCATTCCCTTCTCCAACTGCTGACTTGTCCTTCTTCATGGTCTTCAGGAAACCGTTCTTGCCAAACCCAAAACCATGATGCAACTTCATAAATTGCCTTAGCGATAACTCAAAATTGAAGCTTTCACAAAGATGTTTGAAAGAAAAAACAAAGACAGAAACAGACTTCCTTCTAAACATAGTTCTCATAGTTTAAAACAAAAAAACTCTTGGCCTTCTGTTGGCTATACGATCCAGGTAGTGAGCACCACTCCCTTTGTGCACCCCCTCCTGTTCTCTCCACTCTGGAAAGTACATCAGACATACTAGAATAAAAGTAATTTCATTATGGTGCTAACTAATCCATTCTAATTTATTTTTTAAGTAAAAGATAAAAAAGAGAATGTCAAAGGAAGGGTATTTACAAAGTAAATAGAGTTTACAAAGTCCCGTATTTTTATTATAAGTAGGACTCCTTATGAAAAGTATTATTCTGGTTTAGGATTCTTCCTTAACATCTCTTTTTTGTATCTAAATTAAGTTAACCTGTCACCATAATAGATGGAACTTCTTGAAAACGTTTTATATACATCTCTAGCATTGGTTGGTGTTATACTATTTTAGCTCCACCAGACAAGTATTTTTTTTTCCTAAAATCTTTAAACACATTTTAAGTGAGGTCATCTCCAGTTTTTAAAAAATGATTATTAAGGAAGTTAAGCCCCCTGATAAATATTGCCAGTTTTTGCCAAAACTGTGCTTAGTTAGATACATTAAAACAAAATTCCTCACCTCCAGCTGTTTTCCTTAGAATTGTGTAGTGTGGTTGTTGGTTTTTGTTAGGGGCGGCGGGGTGAGGGAGGGGGGCACAGATAATGTAATTTCACTTTTTCCTTCAAGTTCACATCTAATACCTTTAAGAAATTATTACTCTGATAGTCTCCATGATACAACTTTCTGGAAAAAGAACTTTCAGAAAAATTTCTCCAGTTTCCTGATTCTGTATTTTGCCAGAACACAACACAACACAACACAACACACACACACACACACACACACGTAAAGGCAGGCACACACACTATGGCTGGATGGCTAATACAGTAACTGACTTTTAATAAGAGCCTTGCATTATTCTAAGTACTGGACTCGTTGGGTCATTAGTCCTCACAGTCTATGAGGTGGGGACGATCTTATCTTCATTTCACAGATAAGGAAGCTGGCAAAGGGAAATCAAGTAAATTACCTGAAGACTGTAGTACTTATGTAGTAAGTGGCCACACCTGCTTCCAGCCCGGGCAGTGTCTGCCTTCAACATCTGGCCCAGACATTTAACAGCTCGGCTCCCCAGGAGGAGAATGTGCCTCTGTGTATAGGGCCCTTTGATGGGACCAGGAAGACCCACTACCCAAAAACCTCTCTTCCATCCACTGTCACATCGTTGAAAATAGCACCATTCCGTATAAATTCCTCCATATCAAAAGCCAAAGATACGCAGCCAGATTTGCTCACTAAAATACAGATGCTCTCAGGAGGAATGGTACAAAACCCTGGTTCTTCTGAACACACATTTGGTAAAATTTCTTAGTGGAAATAGAATCCAGGCCTCCCCTGCCTGCTTACATGTCTTCTTTCATTTTTTTTTAATTTTTTTTATTTATTTATGATAGTCACACACACAGAGAGAGAGAGAGAGAGAGAGAGAGAGAGGCAGAGGGAGAAGCAGGCTCCATGCACCGGGAGCCTGACGTGGGATTCGATCCCGGGTCTCCAGGATCGCGCCCTGGGCCAAAGGCAGGCGCCAAACCGCTGCGCCACCCAGGGATCCCATTCTTTCATTTTTTTTAAGTCAGTTTCCTATTTATTTTCTCAAGCCATAGGCATTGGGGCAATAATCTGTTTACCTTGGAAAAAGACACTGAGGCTCCCTCTCTTGGACATGTGTTCTCCTCCAAGGTCCCAGGGAGGCCTGTCTCATCTCAGTACAGACAGATGCCGCAAAGCTCCTAAAGTTGTGGCTGGTGTAGAGGCGTTTGCTCTTCTCTGATTGGAGGTCCAAAGGGTGGCGTGTCCAAGCACCTTGTAACTTTTTAAATAATGAATTGAAGCAGTTATTAACTATCTTCTTTGATCCTCGAGAACCAAGGGGGAGGGAGGAATGACCCAAGACAAAGTAGAAAAACAAATCCGGATCTCAGCATTTTGCTCAAGGCTGGGACCTGTACAAAGATGGGCACGTGTTTGTGTCCTTCCATCAGCCTAGATGCTGCTGCTGTTGCTGGAGCGTCTTTTGTGGGACTTCCTAATCACAAATTGCACCATGAAGCAAGCTTTCCCCCTAGAAAGCCCAGCTGGACGAATCAACCTGCCCATTTCCTTTCAGCATCAGCATGACTACATGCTCCACGCTGCTCGCCCTGGGAATGATGCCGCTGTGCCTCTTTATCTATACCAAAATGTGGGTCGACTCTGGGACGATCGTCATTCCCTTTGATAACATAGGTAAGTCATCCCCCTGCAAGATTTCTGGATATCCCCCTCCTATTCTCTGTTCATCGTCAGGCCAGGCTCAGTCCTAGCTAGTATTTACCTCTGGCACCAGCAGCAGCGTTGACCAATCCGGATTTCATTACAAGTCACACCTGCATTTGAATACGGGTTGGTAGAACCTAAATCCCAAACCTTGATCCCAAGGGAAAACCTGCTTTTCCTCCATTGAAATCAGCAGAGAGCGGGGCTGACTTAAGGCACAGCCATCTGGACCTGAGGAAGCCAAGATTGCTGGGCCACAGGGTGCTCTGTC
Source organism: Canis aureus (assembly GCF_053574225.1). Lineage (NCBI taxonomy): Eukaryota > Metazoa > Chordata > Mammalia > Carnivora > Canidae > Canis > Canis aureus. Next base: position 8,897,964 of record NC_135627.1, read on the forward strand.
CTTTCTGTAAACCACAGGACAATTAGTTTATGGGAATAGGAGTTTGCTCCCAGATACTCAGATTGAAGAAATAGAGAAAAACCATTTTTCCACTAATGATTTAACATTAGGGCACCTCATAAGCAATCATGAGTGTGACCCTGGGAAACTACCAGATAAAACATAGTGTAGATAACACCCGACTGTGAGCCACATCTTGGTTTAGAAGTTGATTGCCTGGCACAGTCTGTATACTATGCCCCAGAAGTCAGATCTGCTAGTCATGACTCTGTCTCCACTCGTTTTGCTCCCAGATGTTCACACCCACCCCAAAGGGACTGTGTTTCTGTTTCTGGGACAACAGATGACAGTAGAAAATTAAGTTGTTTGTATAACATGGAATCACGGCCAAGACAAAACGGTTCCTGGCCTTCCCAAACCAGGCATTTCCCACAGAACCGTAGTCACAAAGGATGAGATACAGGTGAGACGGCACATATCGCCAGGTACATGGCATGCTGCATAGTCTTTATTCAGCTGACTTTATTCAGGGCTACCTCAGGAGGTATGGGTGTCCACTGAAGGGAGCATAGCGTAAGCAAAGCTAGATGGCGACTCAGAAGGATATTTGTAAAGGAATTCTTGTTGGCATGGGAAGCTGGACTGGCTATATCTAAAGTCCCTTCCATCTCTACGAAAGATGCTTCCCTGTGATACTAACAGGACTGAGGTCTATACAACTGAATTAGAACAAACACTAATCTGGGACAATCTGTATTGACACACCTTACTCAGTATGGGATTTCTCCACACTAGGTCCTTCTACTGATCTGAGGAAGTCTCTCATATCAGATATAATCTCCTGTGAATAAGTTTTAAGGTGACCCTACAGAATCAATCACCTGCTACGCCTCAGGCTCCTTAACTCTCAGTCTGCCCCCTTGGAGGGCACCTTCTTTCAAGCTAAACAATGTAGACTGCTTGAGTAGTGTGCACTGTAGGTCTCTCAAAGAACCTGTCTGTTGAGTAAGGAGTTTAAGTCTGTATTACTTAGTGTTTTAAAAAATAATTTAAGCTTTAAAATATTCTCCTCTAGATGTTCATTCCTGCCTGGAAAACACTCCATGGCCTCATTGAATAATTCTAACTATACCATGAATGACTTAGAGCACATCCTAATAATAAGTTTTTTAAAAAAGAGAACATGAGAAAGAGTAATTAGCAAATGAGTGGCAGCCAAGATCAGGGCAAAAAGGAAAATAGAAAAAAAAGAGAGGGCAGCCCCGGTGGCTCAGCAGTTTAGCGCCACCTTCAGCTCAGGGTGTGATCCTAGAGACTGGGTATAGAGCCCTAAGTAAGGCTCCCTGTATGGAGCCTGCTTCTCTCTCTCTCTCTCTCTTTTGGTGTGTGTCTCTAATAAATAAACTAAAAATCTTTTAAAAAAAAAGAAAAAAGAAGAGGAAAATACTTTTGAAAATGTTTAATGAGTTTGAAAAACAAGCTATTAACTCTGCTTCATCACCATTTTGCCCAGGCTTTTTTTCCACCCTAACCTTCTTACTATTGGCTCTTCCTAGTCCTTTAAGAAAACAACCTAGTTACTTCACAGGTTGTTCTCACTACTTTTTAGATGAGGAAGCAAAGGCCTGGGTGACTAATTTGTCCTGGATGAGCAGTGAGCTGGAAGTGCCCTCTGGTCTGTGCATCCTCTCCGTGGGCAGGGCTGCAAGCCTAGGCTCCCCACGATGCCTGCCAAACTCTGCAGGGGCCACACTCTGGCTGAGCCCTTCCCATGGGGATGTAGGGGTGGAGGAGGGTGGCCGCAAGGCTGGGGCAGCTGAAAACAGCTGCAGCAGATTGCTGCCCCAACCCCCGCCCTGACTCTGCCATCTGTTTACGGGTGTCTAGCACCATGAACTGTGCACCTGCTTCATCACCTAATTCCCATGGCAGCAGCATGAGCTAGACACAACTCGACCCACCTCACAAATGGGGAAACCAGAGCACAGAGGAGCTGGACAGTTTGCATCATCCCCACAGTCTGTAAGGTTCCACTCTGAGTCCATCTGGCCCCACACCACCCTGTGACTGTCCACCTCTCACTTTTATCCACCCTTCTTTCCTCCCATACCTGCTCTGTGAACTCTATTAAAGGCCGATTTAGGGTTCACATGGTGTAACTGCAAGCAGATGATTTCCCATCTGACTGGACAGGCATTTGACACGGGAGTGGGCAGGGAGTGGGGCAAGGGTCAGAGGCACATCAGGAAATCAAGAAGAGGGAAAACAGCCCTGAGAAGGAAAGAGAATCTTTACCCCCACTGAAGAGTCAAGAGTCCTACACCCCCACCTCTCCAGGTGGGAGCCACACACTCTGAGTGCGAAGAAGGGCAAAGAGTATTGATGGGTTTCTTTTTTTTTTTTTTCCCTCTGGTCAACTTCTGACTCTGGAAAAACTGTCTCTGGCCTCATCTGGGTGAGAAAGGAAACACAATTTGGGCAGGTGGTCCTGCCTGCATGCTTATCCTGCAGCCTTGAGCTGCCAGGAAGAGATAAAGACTCATTGGGAGGAGCCCAAACCTGGTGAGGCAGGGTCTCTCCTTTCATGGAGCCAACACATTAAATATATATACATTACCAAAAACCTAACCACACTGACATTCCAAGCCCAGTATTTGCACTTAGATTGAAGCTACCACACTACAATCAATTCATATCAAGAAGGTTTTAATTTAAAGCCTACAGACTTTACACAATTTAGGGAGTAGTCTGGACACCCGGGGGAGGAAGTCTCCTCCCAAAGTAGCAGGATGTAAGGCTACCCAGAGGAGATTTTTCTGGGGGCTCTTACCAGCACATCTATCAACGACTCTTCCATATCCTGTGTTCCACCATTTTCTCCCCACCCTGTCCTTCCCCCACCGCCCCAACCTCCCGCCTGCCCTTTTTTTTCCTGCTATAGGTATTCCTGGCCATTACTTAATCCCTTTGAGTAATTTCTGAGAAAAAATAACTGCTGACCTTTATATTGTCAGGAGGACCAGAAGACTACAAAGAAATTATGTTTTCATCGCTGTTGTGATCATTTTAAATTCATATTTACAGCCCTGGAATCTAGAATCCATTCTCCAGTCCTCATTGAATCTACTCCAACACTAAGCAAAAACCACTCTCAAAATCTCATTATTCAATTCCACTTTCCCCTACTGCTTTAAAAGGATATTTGAAAAAGAAACAGCCCATGAGAAGTTCGAAGCTGTTGGTACTATATTATATAAAAGCAGTGATTGGACCAATGAGTGTTAAGTAACATGGAGAAACAAACCACATGTCATGGGAACAGCAGTAAATTTAACACAGGGAAATTGAAGTATGACTCTTTTATCTGGCTGGGTGAGCACGTTCCTGCAAAGAATTATAATTACTTGAGAGGTCGCCAAATATATTATCTCACAGAAAATTTAAAGCGTGCTTTTTCAACCTCTTCTCTCACCTCTCTGCTATAGATTTGAATAACCGAGCTCGGTCTGAGCCAGAAGTCATTGGCCCATAAAGTGCCTGGAGAATTTTGAACTTTTTGTTTTATTTCTGCTACTGTGAAGTTAACAGGCAGATGTAAAATATCTGGGTAAAACATACACACAAACTTTAAGAAGGTATTTTTCCTAGGACATAAAAACCCAAAGATCAAAGAAGCCAAGATTCTGACAAATTGAAACGAAGAGTGTCAATATAAAGAACTCTAAAAAGGATTTATATCTTCCATATTATCAGTGCTCTGCCAGTAATATTAAATTATTTGCTGGAGTGGGTGAAGGAGGAGAGTTTTGTTGTTGTTTCGCTTGTGTCTGTTTTGTGTGCTCAAGAAGGGAGACCCACCTACTACCTAAGCCTCTTCCAGGCTGCTTACTCTTTTGTCTTCGTCTTTCCTGTACTATGTGTATTCTGCTGATCAAATCCCTCTTCTGTCATTTTTAGGTACATCTTTGGTGGCTCTTGTTGTTCCGGTTTCCATTGGAATGTTAGTTAATCACAAATGGCCCCAGAAAGCCAAGATCATACTCAAGGTCAGTGTCCCATGCCATAGGTTGCTAAGTCAAATGCTCCACAGTGTGAGTTGCAATAATAGATCTCTCCAGCCACTAAATTTATTTTCTTATCATATTATAAACCTCCATCTGAGGAGACTTCAAGTGTTAGATATGCCATCCACTCTTCTACAATGCCACCTACAAGGCCACCCTTCCTGGCCCCACCTACAGGGAAGAATTCTATCCCCACTTTGAGATATCAAACTCAAACACCACCTCCTGCTTTTACCCTACCCTGCACTCCCATGGCACGTGGCTCTGATCTCTGTTCTGTGGGTTGGTGTTATAAAATAGACCTAGGTAGCTGTTTTTGAAAACATGTTTCTTTATCTCTGAATCCATATGGCCAGTCCAGTACCTGGCAACTGGTAGATATTAGTACCCATTAATAATTAGTAATCATGCATTCCCCTTCACCAGCTGTATTTGAGCCAGGTGAGATGGATACAGATAAAAGTGGTATAGATAAAACACACAGATGATGTAAATACCCAGACATTAATACAGATAAAGATATAGATATAGAGGTACATATACCCCACTGATCAGAAGACAAAATAAGCTAGGTGGTTTTTCTTTGTTCCTTTGGATCCCCCCTCCAAAAAAAAAAAAATAGTTATAATCTCCAAATTTTTTTAGTGTGAAAAGGAGAAAACAGTAATAACAGTGGTTTTGTTTTCATATGCTTTTTTAGCTTTTGTAGAATTTCATATCCCCTTTCTCATTATCATTATAACAAAAAGTGTCTGGGGCAAGATTTTATCCTCAATTACAGATGAAGAAACCAGGACTAAGAGAAGTTGTGTGACTTACCAAAGGAACGAGAGCAGGAGGAATTGAATCTGGAGCTCTTGTTGACTGGGCTTTCTTCCTCTCCAACAGGATAATTTGCAAGCTAGAACATCTTCTTCAGGCTAATGGAGCTCAGACTTTGAAGGTTCTGTTATTTTTTAAAAATGAGAACATGGGACAAGCACCAGAGTTTCTGGTGGGCTCACCACAGTCATCAGGAAAGGAAAACCCAGAGTGGTGACTTTGCTATCAAAGTTAAGTCAACTTGTATCTTCCCTCCAGGTTGGGTCCATCACCGGGGCAATCCTTATTGTGCTCATAGCTGTCGTCGGAGGAATTCTATACCAGAGTGCCTGGATCATCGCTCCCAAACTGTGGATCATAGGAACACTATTTCCTTTGGCTGGATACTCTCTAGGGTTTTTACTGGCTAGAATATCTGGTCAGTCCTGGCACAGGTATGGTGTTTTGATAAATCAGACTGGGAAGTTTCTTCTTGTAACAGCTGTCGTATGCATTTGTTATGGGCTGCTGTAGGGGAGGACCCCAGATAATGTGGCTTAAACAACAGAATCTGTTGTCTTACAGTTCTGGAGGTTAGAAGTCCAAACATCAGCATGTCAGCAGAATGGTTCCTTCTGAGGGATGTGAAGGGAGTTTGCCCCTTGGCTTGAAGATGGCTGTCATCACATTGTCTTTTTTCTATGAATGTCTCTGTGTCCAAATTTCCCCATATTATTTTCAATCATATTGGATGGGGGCCTACCCTAATCACTTTATCTTAACTAACTATATCTGTGATGACCCTATTTCCAAATAAGATCACATTCTGAGGTCCTGGGGGTTAGGACTTCGGCAGATGCATTTGGGAAGACACAATTCAACCCCTAACAGTTGTAAATACTGATAACAAACTCAAAATCTTTCACCTGTAATAACATTCACCCCATTTCTGAATATGTCATGATACAAACTCATTCATTCCTCAATTATACTAGTCCCCTAGGAAGAAAATATTGACTGCCTCTTTGTTGCTCAAATGCTTGGGGACCATTCCCCATACAATGTACATTGAGCTCTTCCAGTGTCTCACATTCTTAATCTCCAAGCAGAATAACTTCAACAAAAGCACTTAGGCTGGCCTTGTCACACACAGGGGCTCCACCAGTCAGCAGTAGGATGAACTCACCATCCCAAAGTGCTGACATTAGAACTGGGTTCATCAAATGTGAGTCTGGTACCGAGGAAAAACTTTTCCTCTCCTACCAGTGCATCTGAATCCATGGGCAGGTGTCAGAGTTGGAGCGTGTATGAGATTGGGAAAGAGATGAGCACCACTGGTTAGTGGGGAGTGTTACCTGTCCTCAGGCTGACCTGGCTTGCACTCTGACCTACCACCTCCGGACCTTGGGACCTCAGAACAGGCTTTCACTCTTCCTCTGACTTTTCTCATCTGTAGAATGGGGGCAGTAATACCTACCCGATAGATTTTTATCATGATTTAATCAGAAAAACAAAACCCACTTAAAAATAAAGGAACTCTAACAATATTCTATCTTGAGTGTTTTCTCAGCCCCTGCTCTATGCACTGCACTGTTACCAAGGGCATAATTGAAAAGAGTGAAATGAGCCCACTTTGAATTTATGGAACACTAATATAAATGATCCTACTCTTTTCATATCTGTATTTTTTATTTATATATACCTGCTTTAAACATATATGTATTGCTTAATATGCAATTTTATTTATATTAAATATATTACCTTTTTAATAAAGATTATAACATAATATAAATATTATCTTTATATATAAAGATATATATACATATACACACATACACATATATAAAGATACACACAGACATATAATATCTGTATAGATACATAAGGATATATTCCACTGCTCAGGAGGCAAAATAAGCTAGTAACTGTTCTTTGTTTCCCTGGACAAAAAAAAAAGTTATAAACTCTATTGTTTTTTTAATGTGAAAAGGAGAAAACAGTAACAACAGTGCTCTGTTTGCATATGCTTTTTTAACTTTGCAGAACTTTTATCTCTTTTCTCATTATCATAACAATCATAAAAGGTGACTAGGGAGGGTACCTGGGTAACTCAGTCAGTTAAGTATCCAACTCTTGGTTTTGTCTCAGGTCATGATTTCAAAGTCCTGGGATGGAACCCGAGTCAGGCTCCCTGCTCTGCTTGTCTCCCACTCTCTCTGCCCCTCTCCAATCTGGCTTTCACACTCTCTATCTCTCAAATGGATGGATAAATCTTTTTTTTTAAGGTGATTAGGCCAATATAGAATATTTATATAGTATATACAGCATATAATGACACATATTAAGAAGTTATATATCTATGTAGTATAAATAAAAGTTTATGTTGAATATATACATTAAAAGCAGATATAAATATATAGACATATATGTATCTGTTCTCATATCTGCTTTTTTTTTTTTGAAAGAGAGCACACACGTGCACATGTGCAAGGGGAGGAGAAAGGGAGGGCAGAATGAGAGGAAGAGAGAGAATCTTAAGCAAGCTCCACAGCCAGCACAGAGCCCCATGAGGCTCAGTCTCACGACTATGAAATCATGACCTGAGCCAAAATCAAGAGTCAGACGTTTAACCAACTGAACCACCCAGGCATCCCACATTATACCTGCTTTCAATGTTATACAATAACAAAGCAAAAAATAATGACAATAAAAGCATAAATCCTTGTAACATGTCTCACAGGTGCCGGACAGTTGCTTTGGAAACAGGGATGCAGAACACTCAGCTGTGCTCCACCATCGTGCAACTCTCTTTCACCCAGGAAGAGCTCAATGTTGTGTTTACCTTCCCACTCATCTACAGCATCTTCCAGCTTGCCTTTGCTGCAATATTCTTAGGAAGTATGGAATAATGCTAATCACATTGTCACTGATGACGTTCCTCTTTGAGAAATCATTGAGTTGCTAATATGACATTTTTTAAATAGCCTTTTTGTGGTGGTGAATTATAGAAATTAAATTAAATTTCCTTTATGTGATAGCAAAATAAATGGGTGGAAAAGGCCACCTGTAATGTAATCATGACTTCCCAACTGTAGATGAAAACATTGCAATTTTGTCAGAAGTTTTTAGTAAAGATTATTTATTTTTTTATATTTTATATGTTATATATTTACATATATTTTATATTTATGTATTTTATTTATTATTTTTAATGAAAAGTAATAGAGTTCGAGTCTCTCCACTAACGTTCTTTTTCTGAGTAATTGGGGAGGCATATTAACCTGCTAGGAACATTTTACTGTGTGCCTTTCTACATGCTTCCAGGAACCCCAATTGGTCATTTTTTTCCAAATCATCATCTTGATATGCTTTGTAAACATGGGACACTTATCTAAAAAAAGAGGTATACAAGAGATATTTATCAGGCTAAGTCATGCTGGAAGACAGATTTTTGTGCATATGCATGTGCACATGTATTAAGTAACATCCATATAATTGGAACAGTTAAAACAAACATGTTCCTTATTTTAGGTATAAGGGATAGCTTGCCTGATTTTTAATTTTACTCCACTGTAGCATATGGCTGGGATCCTTAGCCCCTGCCACCTGCTGGCATTCACCTAGTTAAAGCTTTCCTTCATTTTGTTCTCCAAGGACTGATATGTTTAACCTTTATATTTAAACTCTATTTTTTTTCTAAATAAGAAGACTGGTGTCTTAAGCTTCATAGCTTTTTAAGGGAGGTTTTATAGTGAAGGTGAAAGACAAAAATAATGTGAGTGTTAAGTTATAGAATGCCCAGAGTCCACTGTTGTTTGGCCTGATTTTACTTTTTTACTCCGCTCCAATAGGTATTCCACTTGCCTATGGTCACTAATACTTCTCTGCAGTCCTGTCTTGAACTCTCAAAGCAGAGTTTTTCAGAGAAAATAGACTGGTTGATAGAACACTTAAGTGAATTTACTAGTTGAATAACTAACTCAAAAGGGACTCATAGAAAAGCTGAAGGAATGATGGAAAGGCAGGAACTGGTATTGGTCATACCTTCCCACATTTTTATCAGTAGGAATAAAGATGAGGAAGTCATCTTTATTAATTACATGCATTGCCTTGGAACATATTTTGGTAAAAGGATTAGAGGTCTAAATTTGTTTTTTGGAACAAGGAAAATAAGGAAAGGAGGAATGGGAAGAGACAGAAGGAAGGAGAGAGCAAAGGACAGAAGGAAGGAGAAGCGAAGTAAGGAAGGGAGGGAGGAAGTGAGAGAAAGAAAGAAGGAAAGAAGAAAGAGAATAAACAATTTGGTTCAATAAAATAAGCAGCATGTGTTGGAGAAGTCCCAGATGAAAACAGTTTATAATAAAACTGTTGAGCTATTTTAATTAACCACAAGCTCAATTCAATAGATTCAATAGCTCAGTAGCTTCAGAATTAACATATCACTAAAAGCTCAGGGACCAACAAAGAGACGTGGATCTTGACATATTAAGATCTTTGAAGCAGGCCACTGTCTCTCTCAGTTGTGTATCATGACAGTTAACATTTCCTGTCCACTAACTATTCTTCCAGGGCCATACAAGTCACCTTACTATTTCATTTAATGTTCACAATCACCCTCTGAGATAGACAATATTACTATATCTATTTTAAGTGTGAGATTCCAATAAATAATACTTTCTCTTCCTCTGTTGACTTTGGAACCAGTTGAGAAGTAGAAGAAATATCAGGTATTTAGATAACAAAATAGCATTCTTATTACAGATAGAGCTTAATTAGAAAATGTGGCTCAAAATTGTGACCAAATGGGCTTATTAAACCACCCCCTCCACTGCCCCATACATGTGCCCATATACACACACATGCACTGCTCACCTCCCCTCACCAGGGAGTCTTCCCAGGTGAGCTGACCTCAAAAATATGCTGAGAAGCCACTGCCACCAGGGACTAGTAGCTTCCTAGAAGAGATGAAGGCTGGTCACAGATCAGCCAAGGCTCCCACTTCGTGGGGAAGGAATGAGTGAAGTCAGGAGAGACGAAGTGTTATTCCAGCCCAGGTCTTCCCACAAAGAGCACTAGACCAGGGTCCTGGACACTGTGCCTTAGCATGTATCATATTTACTGAGTACCACAATAACTGGGACATGGTGGGCACAGAACAGGTGTCCACTACTGTTCTTGGTGAGCACAACCTGTGGGGCTGATGCCTACAGATGTCATGTGAGCAAGTACCTACCCCCTGTGGTTGTGTGTCAGGTCTTCCTGAGATACAGCCATCCATGGGTGGCTATGGAACTCAAGAATGGGTTCTGCTTTCTCCAACTAGCGTGCAGCCTACAGAAAATGCAGGCTGATTTTGACTCATAGATTATAATCACTGTCCAAAGAAAGATTGCAGCTAATTGTTAGGAAACTTCACTAACCTCCTCTGTATTGCTTTCTAGTTTATGTGGCATACAAGAAATGTTATGAAAAAAACAATGCGGAATTTCCAGAGAGCAAAGACAACGAAACGGTCTCTGAGTCATCGCTCTATAAGGTGAATGAAGGATTTCAACCAGATGCAAAGTAGACACGAAGTGGAAAAAAAAGAAGAATTCTAAAGTACATGCTTCCATGATAAGATTTGTTTGTTTTGATGGGATATTTGGCAGGAAAAAGTTAAAGTGAAAATTTAAATTCCAATTGAATCCATATATTGGTTTTGGTACCAACTGACTGGTGGTCCAAATCCTTAATGTGACAAATATTTATATATATATATATACATATTTATATATATATATACATATATATATACTGTCTTTGTTATATATATATACTGTCTTTGAAATATGCCCAAGAAATATCCTCAGGCCTCCTACTAAAACTGGCATCAGTAACACTGAGAACCTCATAACTCCTGAACTGGATTCTTACCCAGAATCTCATAACCCAGAGACGAGCACCTGACTTTTTTGTATCTTAACATAGATGCAATGAATTATTATTATTATTGTTGTTATTATTATAAGTGACCAAGATTTTCTTCAGTATTTATGATTGTAAAAAATTGAAGTGAAAATCTTCCACTGACATATTAATTATTACTTTGAAATGTTGCAACCTATTTATTTATATAACTTTGTAGTGTAACATGGACAAATATCTGACTTCCTGTATTTGAAAAAAAAAAAAAAAAGCCTTCTTCAGTGACAGTCCAAAAGCAAAAATTAGAAAAAAGAGTTACTAAATAGAATTCAATCACCAAATTAGAATCAAGCCCATAACTCATCAGTGATATTTTATACATTGGTTGCTCTGCCTCAAGAGTCCAATGATGCCACTAGATGTTTTAGGAAAAGCAGAATTCTTTCCTATGGCTTGATTTTGGCAAAGAGCTCTTTAAGCTCTTCCTCGAGGGATTTCTTCAAGGTTTGCCTGCAGGAGGTGGGTCTGTTCAGTTCATGGGAAGGCCCCCATGGTAGGCATCATGGAGCAGGGAGAGGACAGGAGGCCCAAAACCTGCAGAAGTACTGGAAAAAGCGCCACTACTCTAGTGGGTGAGTTCAGTTCAATGGGAGAGCATGGGAAATGCAAAGAAAAACACAAATAATGAAGGCCCACTTGAAATGCATGATAAGAGTCAGTTAGATGTGCACAAGTGCATTATCAATAAAAAGAATTAAGTCAGGGAACCACAAGGGAAGTGAGCATTAAACAGTAGTTAAAGAAGAGGACATGCCCAGGGCCCAGAAGTAAGAAAGGTGTTGCCAGGTGAGTTCTCTGCATGCTATGAGTAGGTGTCACAAGAGGAAGCAGGGAAGATTTGATCAATGGCAGCAGAGTTTATTGTCAAGGGGGAGACAACTGGCCACATGCTAGATCTAATTTAATTCCTTTTCCTTCATTCTGCCACAACAGGGGGGCACATTCTTAACTCACTTCATAGTGGTTTAGTTCTGTTTTCCATTTGAGCAGTTTCCCTGCCTCATAGATTTTCTTTTGGATGCTTTGGCTCCAAAGGGCTTTTTGTACTCAGATGACATGAGTTCAGATCCTGTTGGGGCTCCTCAGCATTAAAAGAACATGAAGAGCAATTCATAGCTTTTAATGGAGTGTGAGGAATCTGTTTTTATTTTTATTTATTTTGGGAGGGGGGATCTGCTTTTAAAATTGTAACATTTACACCTTTTTATACAAGGTTCACATTTACGATTGAATAAATTTCCTATTTTTTTCTCATCATTACACAAATATATTAAAAGGAAATAAAGATTTTTATTAAAGGCCAGTAGGGGAGAGGTGGTACAAATTTTCCATTAGGGAGTTTCAAAGAACAGGCTTCCGGTGGTGCCAAAGGAAGACTTTGGGTTTGTCTGTTAAGTACTTCCTATGCTTTCCTCATCAAACAGACAACAGGCAGGTGCAGTAAAGCCATACTGTGAATTCCTATCTTCATTTCAACATACCCAGAGTCAAGGGCCCAGATGCCAGCAGCTGAAGCAAGCAGGCTTTTCCTCCCTATAGATCCAGATATGTGAGTCAAAACTTGGCTTTCTTACATAGTATAGTATCTTGTGAGTTGTGGTTTTTTTCCTAATGTGCTAGAGGGAAGAAAAATAGCTGAGCTTTGTAAAATGACAGCTCTCTATTTTTAAATGAGTTTGAAAAGCCGATTAAATTATGTATTTTATTGCCTCTGTGAATATCATATTAAATGAATATTTTATTTTAAAGCCTTGAATAAATGAAAATAATTTTTGTAATGTTTGGTCTATTCGAGTCTTTGTGACAACTGTCAAGATTTCTTTGCTGTTCAACTGTAGAGATATAAATAAGGTGGAGTTTCTCTAATATTAAATTGTTCTTTGAGTGGTGCCTGAAAGAAACTCTTAATTAAATACTCAAATAATTATGTCTCCCACTGATACAGATTGAGATTGTCCCCAAGCAAATCATACTGGGGGAGCATTAATCAAAGACTTAAAAACAGTGTGACAATGACAACTGATATAAAATAATAATAAAAATATTACATATACTTACAAATAAGACTACCATCACCTTTTATGAAAAATTTATAGAGTAATATATAAATATGAAAATGAATATATATTCATTTTGAATATATATATTTATATGTATAATATATAAATACATTTAGTGAGACACAGAGAAAGAGACTTCAATTATGGTGCCAGTGCATTAAAATCTCTCACCAAAGGATTGAAGAATTCTGGATATAAGCCCCATCTGACCCCTCAAAGACATCACTCTTTTGTCCCTCTAGGAAACTTGACTCTCTTCTAGCAGGAAGCAATTTATCTTTCTTGGGATATTTGACAACCCATTGCCTTTCAAGCATTTACCTCTTCAAAACCACATTGGTTTAGAACAAGAGTCTTCATACTATTTTATGGGTACTCCTGGGAGTTCATGAGATTGTCCAAGGAATATGCAGGCATGGACAGGGAATCAGTTTCCATTTCTTCAATTTCCATATGTACTCACTCAAAACTTCTGCTTGAGATGCCCCAGTGTTCCACATGAGCTGGGTTCTCCCTCCGCACCTCCCCTTTCCTGGAAGAGCTCTTCCCCTTGAAAACAAAAGCCTACTCTAGCCACCCCTAATCTACCTGTGGTGGATAGGCTCTGGGGGACAGACTTTTGGACACCAACTAAAGGAACAATTCAGAATATTAGTGTCTGAGAAAGGCTTATTTTTTTAATTGATTACATATCTATTTAAGACTTTAGGAATGGAGTATTTTTGCCTGCATTGGAACATTTTGAATATAGAAATATGAAGAAGTGGAAGTGAAGACAAATTTCCATGAAACTGCTAGCACTTCCATCTCCACCTTTTACCCCCCCCCCCCCAAAAAAAAAGCCTCACTCTTGAGGATAATCCAAACCCATATTGATATATTTGTTAGAACTGAAAAATGAAGTCAGATTTTTTTTCTGACAGAAAGAAAGTCTGATTTGGCTGATTGGTTTAACAAGGGCCTCTGTTTTGCCAATTAGGAAATATGAAGGACATTTTTCATTAATTAGATTAGCTGAATCTGTAGCTCCAAAGTTTTTAAAAAATATTTAAAGCATGTGGTAATATAGAGAGCATATTTTAAAAATAATTGACCTAGAATATATAGACTCTTACAACCCTATAATAAGAAAGTAAGTCAATTTTTTAAATGAGCAAAAGAATTTGAACAAATGAGCAAAGAATGGCCATAAAGCAAATAAGCACATGGCAATGGCAAATGAATATAGGAAAAGATGCTCAACATCATTAATAGTTAAATAAAGACAAACTAAAACCACAATAAGGTACCACTTAATACCCACAAAATAGCTAAAATAAAAAATTACCGATGATAGCAAGTATTGATGAGAATATAAACAATAACTCCCATAGACTTCATGTGGCATGGTCACTTCAAAATCAGTTTGCAGTTTCTTATAAAGTTAAGCAACCAGTAACCATATAACAGCAGTGTCACTCCTAGATATTTACCCAGTTACCAGAAGTAGAACACAGTAACAGAAAAATCAGAAGCCAGGAACTTGGAGAGGGCTTGACGATAAGAATCATAAGGGGACTTCAGGGTGATGGAAATGTTCCAAATCATGACTTGGGTGGTGGTTACACAACATCATACCCTCGTCAAAATGCATAGAACTGTACACTTTAAATTGGTGAATTTTATTTCACGTAAATTATACCATTAATAAAGCTAGTTTAAAATGTTATTGTCCACGAGTAGCAGGGAAAATTATTACATTTTTCCCGACCCTCTCTGAGAATATTGAGTTAAATTTGGAGCCTCTAAGTGAAAGAGTAACAGGCTCTAAGAACTGTCAAGCAAGTCTACGAAAGCCTTTTATTCTGATACTTCCTAGAAATTAAAAGCTCAAGTTCTAGAAACATTTTGAAAAACAAGTCTTTCCAGTTCTTTTCTTTCAACAAAACTGAAAAAGGTTCTCATTGAGTTGTCAATCTTCCCATTAAAAATTTAAAAAAAAAAATGTTTTGAGGATAGACCACTGTGGTTTTTTAGCATATAACTTGGAAGAAGTTCGAATTTGAGGGGCTATATGCACCAAAAGTCCCTGTCATCTACCTCTTGATGTGAAACAAAGTTGACCAGCACGTAAATCTAAAAAAAAAAAAAAGAACAAAGAAGATGATGAAACTTAGGCACAGAGAGTTAAGAAACTTTCTCCATATCACACAGCCAGCAACTGCAAAACTTGGTTTGAACTTAAGAAAATTGGCTCTATATCCTGTGCTGTTGACCACATATATAGAATTTCAAATTTTTCATAAATTAATTACTTTAGAATAAAACTACACATTGGAAATGGAATTTAATGTAATTAAAATAAAATAATAATAAAAAATTTAAGTAAAAAGGAAAATATGTGTAATTGCCAAATATGAAAGCAGAACTTGTCCATGTTTTTTTGACAATGCATATCATACCCATGAGTATACAGCTTCCATTAGACACAGTAAAAAGTGATATAACAATTTAAAATTTTCAAAATTGTATTTATAACCATTGTCAGAAATTCAATTTGTAATTATTTAATCTTAGTATGAGAAATGCCAATGTCAACTAAAAATGTACAAGGTACATATGGGTTAAAAGTTATTTGGAGGGTATGCTATCGAGTTTCTCTACATATTTTTTTAAATTTCAGTGTTCCAGCCTTCTCTTAACTTGCTAAGTTTTGCATTTAAAAGTCCAGTCAGTGTTATAAAGATGGTAGGGGAAGTTAAAGAATGACTGTCCTTTCTGCACATAAAATATACAGACACACAAACACAACCTTATGTCTCAACTATAAGCATTCCTAACATATAGACCTGGTGATTACTATAACTGGAGGTGCCTTAAGTAAATGGTCTCCACACAAACATCTGAGAGAGCAGTGGTGGTGGACAAGAGGAGCACATAGTTGTAGAGAACTGTCAAGGCAGTTTCTTCGTGTAAGTTTTGCTCAGGGCACAAGGTGGCAAGTTTCATAAAAGCAATGACTATATAACATTCAATTTGCCATATCTCTTATCACAAAAGCAGCTCAATACGTACTTGTGAAATTGAATACATTGGCCCTGAGTCAGATTATGAAAAATATTGCTCATTTTCAAGCCAAAAGAATCTTCTCCATAAACTTAAATCTGAAAGTAATAAATAGAAGTTGCAGATACAGGGAATGGGAATTTTTTTTTTTACATTATTTCCAAGGAGTTACTCCCAAGTTATGTGTTGTAATATTTCACTTTGTACCTGGCAGATCCCAATTTTTTATTAATTCTTCCTAGATTATTAAAAATTTTAAAGGGTAATTACACTATTCATTTGCTGCAACAAAAAAGAAATCCTGCCATATAGCTATCAGGTGGGATTGGGAGGATAGAAAACAAAAATTAAAATTACGTAATTCTAGCACGCAGTGGTAGTTTTTAAAGCTTTCAGATACAGAATTATTACACTGGGTTTCCAACTGCACATGGAATCATCATTCTGACTACTCTTTGACTATTGAGTAAATATGCAGTAGGTGTGATTTTAAGTACTCATTATTAACTCAGCCAACCAGAACAAACCCATTAAGAATAAGTCTATCTGGTTTATCAAGTAGATTCTTAGGAATGTACTTACATGCCATATTTATTCATTAGACCTCGCTAGAATCCCAAAGTCATGTATTCATTATGTCAAATGATGTTCTCCAAAATGCTGAAGTGATAAAATTGGATTAAGTTTATAACCCAGGTGTTAATTCTCATGACATAAAAAGGGTCATGAATGACTCACCAACATTATAAAGAGCTTTGCTACCTTTGGTCTCTAAATGCCCCATCTATTGTCTCCCCAAACTTCCAGCCCCCACCTCTCCATTCACACTAGAAACTCGATCTCTTTCTTCTTTGCCTGGAGATTCTCCTGTTGAACCTCAGAATTTTCCTCAAATCAAACAGTCATGCCTCTCCCAGGCCACTGGACAAAGTTCACTGCTTGAAGCTGCTCTTAAAACCAGCCTCCCTTTGGGGAAATCCTCCATCTACTTAGAACCTGAGAAAGTGAGAATAAAAGCACTTGCCCACCATGAACTGACATCTCTAAGGGAATCATTTCATCATTCATGACACTCATCACATCAACTAAGATGGTAAAAAAATCATTTAATTTTGCGATTTGGTTATCTCGTCATTATTCTGTACTCTCACAGTTTTTATGATCCGCACTATCATTTGGCACTTCCCAAAGACTTGTTTGGTTAGTTTCCTTTCTCCTCCATGCCACATGAAGAGTTAAGGTTTGATGAATATCCATTAAATAATGGATATTTTAAAGTATTATAGATCTTTTAAAGGTTCAAAGTATCTTTATTCCTTTTCCATACCACCCAGCCAAAGATTTGTTATATCTGTGTTTCAAAAACCATGAGTCCTACAACATATTATTTCATGACTCACAAAATATACACTGGCTCCACACAAAGGAATCAGCAGCCCACTTACAGTTATACCTTCTTGTTTATATCCAGTGTTTCCTGGCTAAACAAACAAGCATTTATCTACAGCTAATATCTCACTGCAAAATCTTAACTGAACTGCAAAAATCCTTGGAAAGACTTACAAGAAATGACAGTAGCTACCAAAAGGCAAGCTGTATGATTATGTGTTTCATGTGTCTAATTAGTACAAAAAGAACCCTGATATTTATGGGTAAGATGTCTTCCATGAGTAATACTATCTTTGCAAAGGCAAGATATTCACAAAGGAGAGAACTTTTGATTATAACTTTAGTATGAGTTGTCGTCTTCTGAAGCTTGACTCCCATCATTTATTACATTCTGTTCTGACAATTCAGAAAAGGCCATGTCTTGTACTTAAAATCTAGTCAGCAGCTTCCTTGCCACGGTAATATGCCTTAAGTACCTAGTCCCTGCCCCACCTCTTCTACAACTCCCTTTTTCAAGGACTTGAGCATTTTATAGACTTGTAAAGAAACTGTATTATATCTAATGATAATTATGTACATCAGTCATAATCCTAAAGTTCTGCTCATTCTACACTGCATCTTATCTCTTTTTTATGACTCCATTTTATTGTCATTGTGATTACTGAACCATAAACATAAGGGGGGGAAATGTTCCATTAAAACATATCTTTTATACTATATTTGGGGGTTACACCAAGATTTTGAATCTTCATAATATAATGCATATCAGTTCTTTAAAATGTCTGTGATTGTATCACATGGCATTAGAATAGTCAACCTCCCTTGCATTCCCCCCCCATCAATACATAACCTCCATGAGGTCAGGGAAGTTAATACTCAATACTACATAATTTAGCACCAGCACCTGAAATAATGTCTAACTCATAAGAGGTGCTCAATGATGTTTGTTAAATAAAAATCTATGAAAATCTATTGTTGAAAATACTGACATGTGAAACTTTTTGTTTTTCCTATTTCCTCAAACTACTCTACTCCCTATGAGTCTTCTATTCACCTTTCCATAGCCCCCTATGCCAGTTGTGGCCATCTCCAATATATATTTCTCGGCCCTATGATCTTTAACTTTACTTGTTACAGTAAATAAGTAATATGTCTCAAGTTAAATACAATGGCTTTAACTTTGCAGTTTTGACAATTCTAATACCTATATTTCCAACCTGAGTTCTAATTTGAACACCAGTCCTGTATCCCTAATAGTATGAAGAGCACAACCACTTTAAAGTGATGTCTGTGCTCTTCCTACCAAAGTTGGTACTTACCTAACCCCATTCTTTCTATCAGGGGCATTCTCCATGTCAGCTCCACTTGAAAACCTACTCTTCCATTTCTTTTATCCCATATAGCCAATTCGTTTCAATGACCAGTTCAGTATTAATTCAAGAAGCTTCCTAAATCCAGTCCCTCCTCTTTCATTCCACTAGACCACACTCCAACACTGTCTTTCATTCCTCACATCTGGACAACTACATTAGCCTGTTGGTTTCCCTTCCTCCAGCTTCTCTTCCCTCCAAAATCCTGTACACCCAACACTTGAAAGCATGTCCGATAAATATTAGGAGTCAAGCTTGTTCAGTGAATGGCTGAATGGATAAATAATGGATAAATGCTCTATCATAAAATGTGCCTTGGATATTCAGTTCATAACAGTCACCCCGTCCTAATACGTCTGAACTCAGACTTCAAATTTATCTACAGTCTGACTCCAACTTTTGTCTACTATGTCCAAACTACCACACTGTCTCCAGTAGTTTTCCAGAATCAAGTTTCTCTAGCTCTGAAAGCACCCTTCCCTCTTTTCACACATGCAATGTGTGCCCTCTTACCTCCTGAATAGATGTCTAGAATGACTTGTGTCACTCATTAGCTGTCCATCTTCTCTGAATTCCCTATAACATTCCCTATATAATAGTAATAAATTTCAGTATTCTAATCTTCATTGATATTTCACAATTTCTTGTCTTTTTCCCTCAGCTAGATTTACATGATCCTGGAAAATGGACACTATGTCTTAAGGTCTTTGCTTGACTGACTATAATGATTTAAAGGAAGAGGCATTTATTTAACTCTCTACACACTTCATTTTATCTTTGTATAGTTCCTGTGAAGAATAAAAAGGAAACAAATTTTAAAGCAGAACAAAATCTACATATAACAGGCTCCTGAAAGGAGAGAAAACCACACATTCTACACCAACTGATTAACATGATGTATATAACCCAAGAGGACCTTTATAAGTAGAGCTTCCTAAATGCTACATTTATAGCCATGAAATAGAGTGGAAAAGTAAAAAATCAAAATTTGAAGTAGAATATTTTACTTTTTCATTGTTACTTCCTGAAAAACCAAAATCGACTCACTCTTTATTCACAGCCGGGTTGAAATGGGAAAATATATATGTAAACTTATTCCTTTTCTTGTACAATACATATGTAGAGAAGCATATTTAATGTGATGACTTTCTATGTACTTAAAAACAAATCTGTGCAACCTGTTTTTTAAAAGCATCCAGTCCACTAATAGTAATGTCAAAAGAAAGACAATAAACAGAGATAGAAATCAAATATCAAAGAAAGCACCATATAATTTTATTAAGGATGCTTGTTCCCACAACTCAAAAGTTGAAAATGCTCTTATCAGATAAGTTTCAAAGATAAGAAGAATGACTGAAGAATCAAGTTTATTTTTTGACCCTCCAAAGTCTAGCGGGCATTTAGTAAAGTATTAAAAATAATAAAGGAAATAACTCACATTTTTGGCCCCAGGAAATACCCTGTTGTTTATGGAAGTAATTCCCCAATCTTTATCCCCTGTTTTTTCAGATAATTATTTCAGCATTCATTTGGCTTTGGTGCTTAATAATAAAATAAGAGTTTTTGAGAAAGGATCCCAACAAAAACATTAATATGTGAACAGAGCCACCCCCAGGCCATCCTGTCAGGTGAACTATGTATATCTTCTCCTTCCTCTGCATTCTGCTGCCCTCTTCCTGCCAGGTGCTCCCTGTGGGTCATTACAAATTTCTAGTCTTATCTTCCATCACTTTCTTGGCAGAAAACCTATTCTCCAAAAAGGTCAATCCACTCAGTATTTCACAATCCCTCCTCATAGCTACTTGACTCCACACCTCAATGTGAACCATTCCTGTCACCTTCAACATCTTCCTCTTGCCTTACTACCTATGCAGATTTCACCCGTCCTGCAAGCCCCACTTTTTCTGTGGAGTCTCCACCCCCATCATAGTAGAGTTCGGTAATGCTGCATAGCTGTAGCATTCATGCAAATGCTATGTCTTCTGTCCTCATGTTTGCCCTGATGGAATGAAACCATGCTTTATATTTCAAAGGACAGGTGATTTTGGCCAAAAATATGGGCCTACCTTGTTAAAATTCCTACCTATTCCTTTACCTCTCTCCTCCACTTTCCTGGGTGGGGTCCTCCCATGAAGTTTTCACATCTTGCTTATAGCCTTTCATTTTGGTTAGTTTGTGTTTAGACATTTCTTATGTCCCTGACAATAAAACAAGCTTCTTGAGAGCAGGGCTATGTCCTATACTAGATGACTCAACCACCAAGATGAGAAATATCATACATATGC
Source organism: Canis aureus (assembly GCF_053574225.1). Taxonomy (NCBI): domain Eukaryota; kingdom Metazoa; phylum Chordata; class Mammalia; order Carnivora; family Canidae; genus Canis; species Canis aureus. The sequence goes on from NC_135627.1 coordinate 8,918,945, forward strand.
CAAGAAACAGGAGGGCACTCAGTAGACATCTGTTTAATGAAGGCAACAGAGTGGTCTAGAGTTCAAAGACATGGAATCAAAATATCACTGTGCTCCTTACTAGCAGCAGCAGTGCAACCTTGGCTTTGTTGTTTACCCTCCACCAATCTCAGCTGGTACATCTGTGACATGCAGTATCATCAGCTGCTTTCAGTATTGTTTTTGGTATTGTCTGGGTTATAGTGTCACCAGCAGTCTCCTTTCATCCATAACCTGAAGAATGGCCATGTCTGTGGTGAGAGACAACTTTTTATTTATGAAATCTTTACTGTCCCACTATACTCTCTGCAGAAATTCACTGACTCTTATCACTATATTTTTCTGAAGTTTGTCTTCCAAACTCATAAAAAGAAAAGTATGGGAAGGTAATAAAAATAAAAGGAAGGGAAACATTTATAATATATATGTTCACTCTTAAAAACCCAAACAAATGATACTGCAAAGGTCTTTACTGTCAAATATCACTTTGTAATCATTGATGGGCACCCCAACTCAATTATGAACAATACCCTGGGTTCTGGAGACGATTTTATGGTTCACTGCAGTCTCGGTCAAAGTCTTTAACCCATGACATTCGCGTCAGTGAAAAGGTTCAAAACCACGTTCAGTCATTTCAAACCTAATAACATCTGCTTGCTTTGTGCTATTGGAGTGTTTCTGCAGCATAAAGGTACACTCAAAAGGGATGTGGGCGGCCAAGTGGCAGTCCTCTGGGATGCTAATATTCACATGCCTGAGTGACTCTCTGACTCTCATATGCCAAAACAATTAAAGAAACAGGGACTAAAAATTGTTAGAATTTTTTTTCTCTCTAAGTCATTGCCCACAGTTCCTATGCATAATTTGTTTTCCATTATACAGACTCTAACATCTTGTTTACCACCACGCAGATGGAGTGTTTCTATTCAGAAAAGTTTCTGAGTTTCTATGAATTGATTACGAGTGGGATTACAGAATATAAAGAGTAGTAACTATTCAGTGTGTGTGACAAATGCTCATGCCCAGGAGGTGAACTTACTCCAGAGCTCTCATTCATCTAAACATTACCGAGTTATTGAGCAAATGTGATATCCCAGGCAGTGTTCTAGGCATTGGGAGTAGCTCAATTGCTTTGCTTCAGGATCCTCTATATTGTCTTTTATATTTGCAATTCTTAATTAAGATGATCTGATTAACAAATCAAAAGGGAACACATTGCCCCTTCTAATAATCAATCTGAACTTAAGGAAAGGAGTTTAAAATCAACCTCGCAACAGTGTGATATGGCCAAATGAACTTCCTGCACATGGTTGTTGAAGGTGTTCTATTAGAGCGCCTCTCCATCATTCTCTAACCCTCCCCAACTTTCAAGATGTCAACTATATTATCTTAGCTAAAATCAGTTAGTCATAGCCTCTATGCCATAAACGCATAGTTGATTTAGCCCTTTTAAACTTTCATTTCACTATTTTTTGCCATCCTCCTCCTCCTTGGAAAATGTTCTTCCTACTCTGTCTCTGCCAAATTGAGACTTTTTCTCAAATTCAAGCAACAGATTTATTTCTCCTATGAAATCCTTCTATACATAGTTTTAGTTACAATGTTCACTTGAATAAAAGACATTCCAATCTCAAACAATAGCTAGATTATTCTAAACTATAAATGTAAATATGCATTTACTATGCACCTTACACAGAATAGCTGTGTAATTAATATCTGATGAATGCATAAAATTTCCTTTATTTTTTCATCTCTCTACATGAAGATCTTTCCAGTGTACTATCATTCTATATTAGTGTACATTTTGGAACACCAACAGTTTTGCTAAGAGAAACCAATTATACAAAGTTATAAAGACCATTAGCAGTACTGGAAAAATTGTGTGGGCTTTGAGGAAAGACAAAATAAAGATTTAGTCATTTAGCAGTGTGAGCCACTTCAAAGGGGTTTGATTTTTAGAAGTTAGTCCTGAAGAATATAGACTAAGACTAATATAACAGATGCTAGACAAAGCTAGTCCCGGTTTCCCCAGGAAAATACACACACACACATACACGCGCACAACAATGACTGGTCAACCCATAAATTGGTGTCTTTTGTCTAGGAATTTCAGTGGTAGACAGATCAGGGAAATTCACACAGAGGAAAAATTCCAACTTAGCCAACCAACAGACATGATCAGCAGAGCAGTTACCATTCTAAACTGGCCTCCCAGAGGTCTCCTTGGCCAGAAATGGTGGAGACCAGCAGAAACTTCTCGAATTATGCCAGAATCCTGGGATTGACCTGGAACAGAACCATCGGGAGGCTGGAACAGAAGCTGTTTGTTCATTTGCCAACATTTACCTCAGCATGAAACTGCCAAATAAAAAGTGCCAACAAATTTTTAAGAGAATTACCCTTAGCTACACAAGGGTCAGAAAGAAGGCTGAGCAGAGTCAAATGCACATATTTATAGCGCCCTCTTCTGAGTATTGAATCTTGCCTAATGTCTGACAGTAAAAAATATCATTTCACCAGTTTTGTGTCATAATCAACCCCAGGATAAGACCTTACATCAGACCGTGAAAATCAGCTCAGATTTTTTCTCACATAGGCCCAGAAATGATGAGAAATGTAAATGTTAAAAGGGAATAGAGCTCTTTGTAGGACCTAAATCCAGAAAACAAAGGGGTAAATATATACCTTAACTTAGCTTTACGTTCCTTTCAACTGAATGTCCTATTAAAATGTAAAGAATAATGACCTGGTTATTGGCCCCAAAATATAGTTTTCTATGAAAATGTATCTCAGAATGAGGTCACTTGGGATAGTGGCTCACAATTGGGTGCTTAAGGGATTTCAGTAAAGATGCCTTTTTTACTGCATTGCAATAAAAATTTACAAGTTAATCCAATGCCATGAAATTTTTCCTTGATAATCTATGCAGCTAACAGCGCATGGTCGAGTAGCTGTTGAAATTCACAACTTCAAAGCAGGGGAAGTTTGCCGACAGGTATGACACAGAACATCTTGGGAGGAAAACACCCTTGGAAGTATTTTTTTTTTCATCATATTCTCAACGTCCTTATTCCCACCTATATGTGCAGCCCCAGGAACTGCCGGTTCTTCAGCAATGACATACAATCCGTTAGCTTCAAACACCAGAGAAGCCGAATGGGAGCCGTCTTTGGACTCTGCTGCGTTATCTGTCTGCTGCGTGACTCTCAATACATGCCTTCTTGGGTCCCCTGACTCAGCCATCCCCTGTGAAGCATGCCTGCTTCACCATATATCGGCAGTGAATCAGCAAGGCTGGGTTCAGGAATTCTGCTCAAGTACCTTCATTGTTGACCTTCACCAATACTATGCTACTCGGCCCTTAACTGTAAAAGAGACCAGGAAAAAAAGCAGTAGGTCCTTGGTAGTCTAATTACATTGTTATTTCAGCACGTTCTGTTCTTTTCCATATTTTGCTTTTATCTTTCACTCTTATTAAACTTAATCATCTAACACCGTATCTGATTTTTTAAATTCTATATATACATACCAAAAAAAGGAGCTGGGCGGGGGGGGGGGGGGGGATCAGACACATAAAAGTGTGATATCTCCAGCCAGAGCCAAATTCCTAAAGGGTTAGCCCATTCAATGGCCAAGCAAAATAAGACACAATCAGCACTAACTTCATTTTCAAAAGTTCCCACGTGCAGGTTTATAAGTGCCCAGAGGGATGAGTTACCCTCAATTGTGTCTTGTTTAATTTGGCTATTGAAAGGACTAACCCTTTTCTAACTTGGCTCTGGCTGTAGATATCACACCTCTGCATGTCTGAACTTGATTCTTAACTTGGCTTTTTTAGCGCACGTTAAATGTTTCTGATTTGGTATCACTCTAAAGGAATTTGTAAGTGGTTTCTTTGCACTAATGTCTGGACGGATTGGGGTCAGGTATGACTGGTGGGCTTCTACTATTAAATTATTTCACACCCCTTCACCCTCACCTAATGGCTATAACCTCAGAGTTCATCTTCAGTGTGGGAGGCCAAAATATTCTGAGATCTAGCACCAGAGAAGTTAGATCTATATGTTGCAATTACAGCAAACCAAAAATGATATATTGCTTTGTTGAATATACATGTTGTCTTAGCCAAGAGCTTCTCATTAACACTTTTTACTTGGAAAAATAATGAGGGAATTGCCTAATCCATTAGATAGTCTGCAGAGATTAAGTCCTTATTTCTGTCCATTTCTTCATTTATTAAGTGGATAGACTACTATTTATCGCAGAATTACCTAGTTTATGATTTAGTGGAAAGAATCTCAGTTGGAATTAACTCTAATATCCTTCATGGAAACTCATTTTATTTATTTTTCCCCCTGAAAATGAATAAAATTGATCTAATAGAGATACATAAACACAACGAGATAACCTAAATTAGAAAGGGTGAGAAAGAAGAAAACTCAAGTAAAGATTCATAAAATGGAGTAAGGAATGAGTAGATAGACCATGAATCTTAAGAGTCACAGAACAGCATTACATTCCTGACTTACTGGCTTTCTAATCAGTGGTAAGTCATTTAACCTCACTGAGCTTCAATCTTCTTACATGTAAAATAGAAATTACAATAATTCCTACCTGCCTGAGTTTTTGAGAGAATCACATAAGACTGTAGGTATAAAAGTATCCTGCATAGTATAAATCCCCATAAGATATTTTACTACCATTACAAAAGAACTAGAGAATGAATAAGTGCTAAATTATGGTATGAATATAAGAGTTCAGAGCAAAAAGGTATTGTATGAATTGTAGAAGATTATAAAGTGTTCTTGGGGCAGGTGCAACTTGAGATAGACCTTGAAGGATGTGTCCAATTTGAGAAAGTGCAAGGGAAAAAGAAAGTCTTCTGGATAAGAGAAGTAGGAAGGGGTTGGGGGAGGGAGAGGGCTGGTCAGCAGCAGACACAGCAGTATACAGGTAAAGGCACCGGGTCTGGGATTGGGGTGCTGGGAGTGAAGAAACTGAAGGTGAAGGTACACCTCAGAAGAAGCAGAAGTGAGGCTGAGGAGACTGAAGGACCCCTACCAAGGACTGAATGTTGGCATCCTCCCAAAATTCTTATGTTGAAACCCTAACTCTCAATGTGATGGTATTTGGACATGGAGTCTTTGGGAGGTAGGTAAGGTCAAATGAGGCCAAGAGGGTAGGCTCCTGGTCTGATAGCACTAGTGCCTTTATAAGAAGAGACAGACACCAGAGAGTTTGCTCTCTGCCCATGTGAAACAAAGATGTCATGTGAGCACTCAGAGAAAGAGGACCACCTCTAAGCCAACAGAAGAGACCTCAAAATAAAACCTCTCTTGCTGGAGCCTTCTTCTTGGACTTGCAGCCCCCAGAACTCTGAACAGAAGCTCTGTCATTTAAGCTGCCCAGCTTATAGTATTTCGCTGTGGCAGCCGATGCTGACTAAAACAATCTCCAAACATGGAAAGCCTCAAAAATTAGAGAGGTATGGCTGTAGTTTCCTAAAGGGAGTAGCAAAATGAAAGGAGTGTCTTTGGAATATTATCTTGGTAATGGTGTGCAGAGTGGACAGAAAGAAGGAATGGGGCTAAAAACAGAGGCAAGCCAGGAACCTGTTTCTACAATCCATATACAGTGTGATAAAAACAATGACTAGAAACAACACAGAGAGGAAGAGGGTGAATCCAATGGACAATTTCTAAGGCCTGCACAAAAGTATCCAGTGATAGGGAATAAAAGGAAAGAAGAGTAGGCTTGAATCCTAAATTTGGCTCCTGTCTTCATATTTTATTAAAAATGAATAAGGGGCTTGGAGTAAGCAGGTTGAATTGCTCAAAATAAGAAACTCAAGCATTATTATGATAATCATCATTTTCTTCAATATTATATGGAACACTAAAGTCTTTACTCATATGACCATAGATTGGGAAGCTAGAACTACACTCAATTTGGCTTAATTCGAAGTCCTATCTCTAACATCAGAGTTACATGCTACATGCCCATATTTCTACATCTAATAAAATAAGAATATCCAAACACTCCCTTCTTTATCTCCCAAGTTTATTTGTAAGTGAGACAACATTTGTGAATAATTGGAGCCCTGCAAAAATATTATCACGCAAACATAAAAATTATTATGCTGAGACACATAACCATTATGAATAAGTATTCATGGTCAGTGAAGCAACTAACCTTTAAAACTTAAGCATTTTTTATCAGGAACCTTAAGAATCAGGACTCAGAATTTCATTATTGGGCTATTCAAAGAATAAACTTAAAGTTTAGATATTTAAAGCCTAAAAGTTTCCTGCTTTCTTTCTGAGTCTGTGTTTTTGTTATAGTCATTCAAAATATTACTGAGATGTAAGCAGAAGAAAATGTTATATTTATCAGGACAAAGAAATTACATGATCATTTCTTCATTACTAAAAAAATCAGTGAAGTATTTATTCTTATATATGTATATATACATATGCATATATATATATATACACATATGTACATATACACATACATATAGTAGATATACAAAATCTAACTCAAAACAGAACTAGAAAAAAAAACAGAACTAGAAATAATGTTACAGGTCATCTAGTGTAGTGCTTTTAGTTGACAGATAAAACCATTGAGACCTAAGTTTATAAATTCATACTTCACCAAAGAAAAGAACTGAGGCAAGAGAGTTAAAGGAATTTTGCGAGGCCATCTCTTGGGTAAGTGGCAGAGCTCAGACTAAAAGCACGAGTCCAAGTTTCAGAACTTGTCCTTTCTAATGCCTTAACATATAATCTTTTCATCATGTTGTGCTGCCTTCCTGTTTTCTTCCCAGCCTATAATCCTAGATGTGACATTAGGAACCCAAAGCCACCCCAGAAGACCTGGAGGCCACCCTGGGCTTAAAAATTCCCAAGAATCTCCAGGTCAATGACCTGTCCAAGAGAGCCAGCTGGTTTGGAGATCCAAACTCATCTAGAACCAAGTCTTCACAAATAAGATTTCTCATGCAGTTACTGAGTTGACATCAAAAGCAGAGCTGAAACTAAAGTCCAGAACCAATATATAACTCATATTTCCTCCAATCTGCCCCTTCCTCTGACCTGCCTCAGAAGGTAAAATTGGAAGCACAGCGAAGCTTGCTTCTTAGCCCTCAGAACGCTCCTCTGTGCCCCTCCCAAGCACCCAGGACCTCCTTGTTGCAGATGCCCTCAGGTCTACCCTCTGCAGCTGCCATGCGTGCAGCCCTAACCTCACTTGACATCAGAGACTTCATTTCTCACATCTCCTTTCTTGGGTTCCAAGTGCGACAACCTAATCATTTAAAAGACAGGATTTCCCAAACTGTATTTCTCTGAACAAACAAATAAAAGGTTCCTCAAGTTCTAGGAAGTTTTGGAAATTTTGTTGACTATATTGCTTTCTTGGGGATTCACTTTACACATATTAAAGCCTTTGGGAAATTTATAGCTTTAAAAAAAGAAGAAGAAAAAGATGTGGAGAAGGAGGAAGAAAAGGAGAAAGAGGAGGAAGAGGAAGAGGAGGGGAGGGTAAAAGCAGAGGTGGAGGAGGAGGAGAAGCAGGGAAAAATAATTTGTTCCTATTTAACCCAGTTTGCAAAGCTTATCCAACCATAGACTCCTTTGTTTACACATATTTCTCAGAGACAATAGTCTGTGAGATACAAATTTTAGAAAAATTTGCATTAAGGTCTTTGTGCCTGTTGGATTAGTGTGCTGTTTGTCTCTGCTAACATTTTGTAATTTAACTTGAACTTCCTAGAAATATACCTTAACCCAAGAAAACATTCCCTGGAGGGAGATTCTTATGCAACTGACAGTCCCTTGGGGGAGCAGTGAATGGCAGAGCCTTTCCAGCCCCAGAAAATGTCATCAGGAAATGCAGCCAGCCTCACACAGATCCCTGCAGCCCTTCCATGCCTGGTCCCATGGTGAACACCTATCAGGGAGTCAGGAGTCATGGTGGCAGAGCCTTTTTTTAAATCACATTTTTCCACATAAAAGCATATGGATATAAAATCCCTGAGGAGAAAATTGAAACGATACGGTTTATCACACAGTTTTCTTTCTGCAGCGTTTATTGAAAAAGGCATTATCACATGGAATCCTTTTGAATTGCATTTTGATTTTGTAATTTTATTTATTCATGGTTTTCTGATGTTAAAGTGTTGTGCGAGCTTAAAATTCTATTTCAGATCCACCTAATTGTGTTTGAAAAGATCTGTGAAAACAGTCCCTACCGTGTGAATTATCTGTGTTGTCTGGACTCTGGGTAACAGCCTGCACAGTTTCCTGCAGGACTCAGCCCCACAGGCAGGTTTTTTCTTACCACCACATCCTCTCCACAACTTGCTCAAACTGAGCCACATAAAGCCTGATGGGCACAACCCCTAGGAGGACTTGTTTCCCTTCACTTATGCTCAGCTACCTATTTGGAAATGATACTGCTTCTGATGTTTTCTTTATAATCAATGCTGGGTGAAGAAAGGCCTATGCTAGCCTGTTCTATTTCTCCTCTTCCTGTTTATTGTCTATGGGCCTAACCCAACAGTTACTCCATCTATTACTGCATCTACTCCTGCAGCTTCAGTGGTAGACAAGCTAGAGCATAAATAGAGGTGACTTTCCTTTAAAGCAGCCTCATTTGAAGCACCAATGGGAAAGTAGAGTGGCAGTGGCTTTCTGAAGCTTCAGACCAGCCCCTGATATCATCTATTTGCTTCTTTCTAAGTCACCTAACACCCATTCATTCATCAAAAAGAAATATCAAGATCCCACTTGGTGTATGATGAGGGCATATGACAAATCACAACCCATGGTTACTTCTCACACAGACTTTTCAATGTAGTTGGGTACATAGCCTTATCACAAATGAAATGTTAATAATGACACAGTTGCAAAACCATAATGAAAGCAATGTCTCAGGATGATATTTTATTAAACACAATTAAAAATGCATTTTTTAAAAAGAAGCATTATTTAGCTCCTACTATGTGCCAAGCAATAAGCTTGGGGCTTATTGAATGAGGTGTCAAGGTGCTCACTTAGAGTCTAGGGAAAGAGTGAAAAAAAAAATTAACCAGCACCTACAAGACAGTGGGACAGGATGTGAGGGCAACCTGGCTATGACATATGTCATTCTATTGATCACCAGGGTTGATTCAGCTGTTCTGGCCAGCTAAGCAGGTGTCCCCTTCCTCCCTCACCACTCCATGTACATTCTTCTCAAGGCTGCATGGTCAGTCAAAGAGGACATTTCCTGATAGAAGATGACCATTCTTTGGTCAAGAGTATATGAGTAGCTGTGCTCCCTTGCTAGAACCTTCAAACAAGCTCTCAATGTCCATTTGTAGGAGAATGTAGAGCAGTCAAGCTTCCAAGACTCCAGACATACCCAAATGATGTGCTGTATGTAGCAATCTGCCTTTCTTAAAAACAAAAACAAACGAACAAAAAACAGTGGGACAAATCCTCTGAAAGAAGTACTTCAAGAGTGCTATAGGAAAATAGGAATTCTAGCCAAGAGGAGTCTAGAAAATAAGAAAGACACCGTGCGGTGAGTTTTGAAGACAAGAGGAATTTGGCCAGGGGGTTAAAAGAGAGAAAAGCATTTAAGGCAGAGGGGGCAGGTGGGGAAAAGGTTCAGATATGAGGGAGAAAATACTGAGCCCAGTGAACTGAGTTCATTGGCCATAGACAGAGCCATCTGCTACACACTAGGTATCAGGTAACAATGACAAGACAATGCAGTAGTCCAGCTACAGAGGGTCTGAAATCTGGACTTTGTCCCTAAGGTAGTGGAGATCATGGTAGCATTTCAAACAAAGAAATTATACCATTTAATCTGAGTATGACAAATATTACTGCAGCAGCAATACAGGAGGAATTCAAGAAAGACGTAGCATGAAAACAGAAGTAGTGAGGAATGTATGGTAACCTCCAAACTTGTGGCTTCAGTGAATGAAGCAGTGATGGCTCCATTCACTGGAGGAGAATATGTTTGAGGAGAAATGAGTTTTGTGATTGAGTCTAGACTGAATGAATTCAGATTTCCCATGGGATATTCAAGTAGAAGTGTTCAGTAGGGCATCAAGGTTATAGAAATAGGCTGAAGATAAATTTGAGTGTTTTCTGGATGTAGGTGGCAAATGGAAGCCATGAGAACATGAGTTTGTCAAATGGTGCCAGATCATCCAAAGGAGATCATGAAGAAGAAGGGAGCAGAAAGATGCAGGAGCAGCTCTAGGCAACTCTGACATCAACTAGGTGGATAGAAGACAGGAAATGCAAAAGTACAAAAGACAGCTGAAGAAACAAGTTTAAAAAAAAAAAAAAGACGTTAGGGAAGCAGCCCCCTCACATTGCTAGCCTATGTGAAAGGGAGATTCCTCACACATCTGCCAGGACCTTCAAAACCTTCAAAGGACTACATATATCTTTTGCTCTGATTGCTCTAATTTTCTTTTCTTTTTTCTTTTTTCTTTTTTTTTTCTTTTTTTTTTTTTTGCTAGCTTGGTAGTAAATAAACGTGAAAGCAATCTGATTCATCATCTTATCTACCTGCAATGGGGAAATATTTCTGTGGTCTCTCTGGCCCATTTAGCTACCACTTTTATTTTACAGATAAGGAAAAGGAGGTTCCAAAAAAAAAAAAAAGGAAAAGGAGGTTCAGAGGTTGATACCTGGCTACATGTACAGGTAACAAGAATTAGCCCAACCCTAAACTCTCACCTACCTTCAAATCCAATCAATCATTGTTCACTGGTTCTGATGACATTTCTCCATTTGTTCTTTCTTTGTCCTTTCAAATTCTTTCTTCCAAATGAATCCAAGTTAAAACTGGAGACTCTTTACAAAATTTGACCTTGCTGACCACAGCAAAGAAAATGGGAATAAATGGGAATCTCATTGCACATTCTAAAAAATAGTTTATAAAAAACAGAAATCATTAAACAGGTTTAGTTGTTTTCACTGTGTGAATGCTCAGTGCTTCTGTCCTGTTTCCCCTTCTGCTATTTGGGAAAAAAAAATGAATGAATGAATGAAAACTTTGACAAATTTCAGTCAGGAAATAACTGCCTTAAGAATACCATTGATCACAGTTTAATGTGAAAGGAACCTGAAGGGAAAATAAAAATCAATCTAGGTGAACATATATAAATGGTCTGCAAATAATATGCTAATAGAATTTTCATTACTATGTAACATATCCAGAAATTAGTCCCAGGAAAACCCTAAAACACAACTGGTCTAAGGTTTAATATTTTATAAGTCAAAACCATGGTAATCTCAAGCAAAATGTACTGAGAATGGGATGCTGCATAAGACCAGTTTGGAATAGGAAGCCTATTTTTGCTTAATCCAGAAGAATAACTTTTTTTAAAGGTTTCAGAATGTATCTCCAGTGATTTAAATTACTATGCTGCAATGAGGAAAGAAATTAGGTCAAAACTCATTATCAAGTGGCATTTCCACAAGCAGCAAGGGAATACACTGTTTCCTATCAGACATTACATCCAGAGTCTGGGTAGATTTCTTTCCTGAACCAGAGCCTAAAAAACTACTTCATTTCCTCACCTTTTCCCAGTATTTTTAAGTATCCGAGTTCCAACAGTGACTGCAAATAGTAGACAAACTATTCCAATTCCCTGGGCTATCCAACTTTTTTGAAAAGCAACTTGTAAATTCAGCCACTTGCTTCAGTTTCTTCCTGTCAACCAATAATGGTCAACCATCCCCATTCTTATGGACAGAAAGAAACTATCACAGTCAAAAATCATTTACTTTTTCTTTTTGATTCAGAATAAATCATTTTGGGCACAACTTTGCTTCCATTGCTCCCTCTCTGGAGGATCGTTATTATGGAGTTTCGTACCCTGGGCTTGAATTATCAGCTTTGGTTTTTGCTTTAGGGCCATAACTGTAAGTTACTGAGAGCATTAATTGTGTTGTTCTTTGTTCCACTGGCATCATTCTTCCGAGAACTCTAAGCTATACTGTTCAGTGTTTTAGTTCTTGAATCCTCACAGTCCTGGAAAATAGAAATTCTATAATGGCTAATCTACTTTTTAAAAATATGTGCAGCATTCTACCCAATGACATAAGATGCTTCCCTATTTATAACTTCATAATAAGCAAATGAGAATCATAGTCTATTCCTGATTAGAATAACAGACTCAGTTACCCATTTTCCTACTCAAATATCTTTAATCAAATTAGGGTTCTTCAGGACAGCATTTGGTGACTACGCATTGCATGATCAAATCCCTCTGGAAAATGGAGAACAGACCAACTCATTGCCAGAGATCTCAAGGAAAATAATTAGAATGAAGTGGTAGGAGGGAAATGAGATGGTAAGTGATAGAATTAAGGAGAAAGAGAACCAAGAGAATGCAGTAGGCTTTTTTTCCAGGGGAAGAAAAAAAATGGGGATCATTTGCAGGGATACTGTGCTCAAGGGAATTTTTATTTTTTACTTTTTATTTTGAAATAATCATGGACTCACAAGAATTTATAACACAGTGTATGGGAAGGTCCCATATATATTTTCCCCAATTTCCCCCAATAGTGACATCTTGTATAACTATGTACAATGGTCAGTATAAGGAAATGGTCCTTAAGCCTTTACCAGTACAGATATTTTATATAATTTATTGGATGGGTGGGTGGATGGATGGATGGATAGAGGAGATGTGAGTGGATAATATATCTTAGATGAATTGAGAAAAAGTAGTTCCTACAAGAACTCCATTATTACCAACAGCAACAAAGTGAAGAAATAATCTATGTAAAATGACCCCATATTATTTATATGACACTGTATTTGCTACGTATCTCCTACTCTATCTTAACCTATAAACCCTCTTACCAATTAAGCCACCTAACTGATAACTTGGTGAGAATATTATGATTTGTTACAACTTTTTATGTAAAGACATTTACTTCCTTCTATCTTTATATGACATTCCTAATGGCATCTCATCAAAATATTCCTTTTAGTGGACCCCAACAGTACAGCCAAATCACTTAAGAATGTGATATTCAAGATTAAAATTTTCAAAATGAATTATATGTTCTATAACTTCAAGAGTAAAAACAAGGTATATTTCCTTATTTACTGCTATTTTAGGATGACCTCTAAAAATCCACTTTGAAATGACTACTACAGAATCACATGGTCATTCATTTCTTCAACCATTACTTGAGTGCATACTCTGTGCCAGGCACCATGATAGATGACTCCTGTTTTCAAATACTTCATAATCTACTAAGGAGACAGACCCACAAACAATGAAAATGTGATGCGTGGGACTATAGGGAGGTGTGCAAGCACAGTGGAGACATAATAGAAGGACACCTCAGTCTGCTTCAGGATGTTAGGAAGAGATTAATAGGAAGAAGTCATGCTCGAAGTAATATTTGAAGGATGAGTTGTTTGCCATTCTCATTAGAAGGGCAAGAGAGTGCTTGAGAGAATAGTATGTGCAAATGTGCAAAAATGCAGAAATATGAGAGATCCTCATGTGTTCAGAGACGGCAGGAACTCAGGAGGAGAGAAAAGCTCAAGTGGCAGAAGAGGAAAATAGGTACATGGGGGAAAAGTGACGATGAGAGTCTTGTTTTCCTTGCAAAGAAATTTGGACTTGATTCCACAGACAGAATTGTGAGAAGAGGTGCACCGTTACTATATCTGCTTGTGATGAGCTGCTGCAAGTCCTAGCTCAGGCCCCTGACTCGAGAAAACTGCATCCGATCATCAGAGTCTACAGAATATCCAGTTTTTCTCTATAGAGATGTCAGCTGGCCATTACTTCAATAGCCATGGTGTCAGTGTGGTTGTCTTAACTACAAAGGTTAGTTGAAGACCCAAACGATCTAAGGTAAAATCCATCCCAATACTATTCTAATATTGTTACACTACAAAGGGTATGAAAACTTGTTTTTGTTTGAACAAATATTATGTGCTAAATAAGCTAAGTTTCTGAAATTGGGATATACAGTTGCATATAAGTATGGCATACCTTCCTGGTATGGCAATTTTGCTCAAAATTGTGTGGCAAAAATAAACATGCAGATATTTCTCAAAATCAACATGATATTTTAAGATTAAAAACCTGCAATTCAAACTCTTCCTCCAAACACCCATCCCAACCCCTGCTCCCAGGGGACAAAGTCATTCCTTGATACAGTTATGAGTTATGGGCAACAATGTGAAAGTCTGAAAATCCAGTGCTCCGTAAGTTATGTATGGGAAAGGATATTGCTCTTAAGAAAAAACATATTCAGGGCAGGGGGCAGTGCTTGTACATATTTTATTCTTTGCAGTGATTCAGCGTTAGTCTGTATATAAGTTAATACCAAACATTTAAAAACAGGAATAGTAGCATGTTGGATTTTTCTCCTCAACTGTTTAGCCTCTTTCAACAGCCCTGCCTATTTCTCAAGGTTATTTTAAGGATTAAATGAGGAAATGAAAGCACTTTGTAAACTGTAAAGTGCTACTCTGATGTAATGTTTCATTAACAAATTAATTTACAAATGGCTAGGACCAGGTGCCTTCTGAATGATGGTTTTGTTCCCATATGAACTAGAAAGAAAAAAAAAAAAAAAGCTCTGGTGTGGTCTACCAAGCAAAATGAAGGGCTGCGGCATTCTCTGATGTCATGGCACAGATGTGCAGAATTCTGATTGTCTACATCAGACAGTAGCAATCAGGCAGCGTGTGGAAACCCATCTGGTTCTCATATTGTCTGAACGAGGTGGTGAAGTGGAGGATTTTTTCTTAGCTGAATTTGAACAAATCCTCCTGAGCTTTTACCAAATGATTAAAGACAGTGCAAACTGTCCTCAACCTGGTCCCCATTCTTTGATGTACTCTGTCAGCAAACCCTAGGCTATCACATAAGACAAAAGCTGAAGTGGTGGATGTCAGAACAGTAATTCCAGAGTTCCTGAGTGTTTTTACTGAATTGTCACTGGTTCATTCAACTCAGAAGTTATACGTGAGACATTGGAGGTGAACCAAACATAAACCAGACCTACCCAATTTTTAATGTTCTCAGCTGTGTATTTGTGGGAAATATATTTCTTGGAGGCTTGCCATGTCTTTGTTGAGTGCTGTGCCTGGGGTTTCTGCTTCATAGTTGGGGGCGGGGGTGCTGCTGGTGACAGAAATGCTGAAGCCAAACACAGAAGCCTAGCTAAAGAAAACAAACTTTCTCTCAAGAAGACGCACAATTAGCTCCATGTGTTAAAAGAAGGAAGTTATTAAATTTTTTAGTCTGGCATCCATGTCAGATGCAAAATATTTCACCTTAACCCTTTCTAAGTCCACAATTTGTTCTTATTAACAGATTATTCTGCAGGAGTAAAAAAGATGGGACACTGATGGCAAATGAAGAGATACGATGACATTTTAAAGGATTAATCCTGGTTCTTGGATGTTTACTGGTTTCCACCAGGGTTATCCAAACCAAATCCAGAGATGTAAAAATAAATTCTTACACAGACCCTGAAATCTACCTGACCACTAATACATATGTCAGAACTTAGTCTACATGATAAAAGGGGGTTTTTCTTCTTTACTAAAAGGTGAGCCTGGCCAGTAGCTGAGGGAGCTAACATGGCCTTTATAAACATGAAATATGGTTAGGAAAATCTAATGACATTGAAAATGTTTCTCATTTAAGTAAATGAGGTGTCCTACATGAAGACTGATCTTATGAAACCCAATTGTTGAAATACCATATCCTCCAAGTTACCAAAACTTCAGACTGAGGTCAACTACCTGAGGACTCATCCAAATCAGGTAGAGATCCCCTTATCTTGGAATTCTATATACTTGCCAGATGTTCTAGAATTTAGTTTCCCACAATAGTTTATCTTGACATTATATTGGATGTACCAATTCCTACATTGGACATCTTTCTTACTTTTTTTTTAAGATTTTATTTACTTCTTTCACAGAGAGAGAGAGAGAGTAAATGAGTGTACAAGCAGGGGGAGCAGCAGGCAGAGAAAGAGGTAGAAGCAGGCTCCCCAGTGAACAGGGAGCCCTACGCAGAGCTCTATCCCAGGAACCTGAGATCATGACCTGAGCCGAAAGCAGACATTTAACCAACTGAGCCACTAAGGCACCCCTGGAGATCTTTCTTAAATCATCTATCTGATTTGTCCTGGTTTTTATGTGCATAAATGATCCTGATCAAGATGAATACTTGTGATTATACTATGGCTGCCTTAAAACTCTGCCCTTGCACTCACTATGCACAATCAGTATAACATCTATATTAAACTGAGCTTTGCACAAGGCTGACAAGGGAAAGAGATTAAACTTCTCAAGGAATAGATGTTGATGTTTATGTTTGGTCTAAACAAAATAGCCGCCTGAGAGGACACTTCCATTTCTCAACAGAACTAGGTCTATCACAAAGACTCGCTTGATCAGGTTTTATCAGTACTATTCTTGGGAATAAGAATAGCTAACGTGGGCAGCCCCGGTGGCACAGCGGTTTAGTGTGCCTGCAGCCCAGGGTGTGATCCTGGAGACCCGGGATCGAGTCCCACGTCGGGTTTCCTGTATGGAGCCTGCTTCTCCCTCTGCCTGTGTCTCTGCCTCTCTCTGAATAAATAAGTCTTAAAAAAAAAAAAAAAAAAAAGAATAGCTAATGCCTTAGAAGATACTCTATCTTACAAAGCACTGTACATGTATATTTACTGCTGGAAAATCTTGTAAA
This sequence comes from Canis aureus, assembly GCF_053574225.1. NCBI lineage: Eukaryota > Metazoa > Chordata > Mammalia > Carnivora > Canidae > Canis > Canis aureus. The sequence continues at coordinate 8,935,713 of NC_135627.1, forward strand.
GTGGGCATTTTTAAAATCTTCATTTCCCAGAGAAGAAAACTGGGTGCATATGAGGTGATGTGACTTGCCCAAGAACATACAAATCAGTAAGTGACAAAAGAGAGATTGACACTCAGATTTTTGTTCTAATCTCACAGGCTTTTCCACCACACCCATCTTTCTCTTTTTATATAAAGAGAAAGGTTCTACAAGTTGTGGAGTAAAGAAATTACAGGAATGGCCTTTTAAACTCAGACTTCGATGAAGAGCTTCAGTTGCATGAAGTGTTTCCTTGCTGTGAGGCAACTGATGACCCTGGTCTTTCTCATCAGTCAGATCACTTCTAGTTTGGCTATTTTCCACTGACAAGATCATCCTATCCTTTCTTATCACTCTCAAGAGACTCTAGCAGAAGAGCAGCAGGAGGAGAAAGAGGTAAGTGTTGTGGTTTCTGGTCCATAGATTTTGACCCCATCATTCACTTTGCTTCCCACACATTTAATCCCAGAGTCACTTAATATCATATTTTCTTCCTTAGGAAAGAACACTTGTTGATTAAATTTGCTCACATGATCATAAATGTAAAAGAGGAAGTCAAAATTGAACAATTAAGCTGCCTGCTTATCAGGAAGTCAACATCTTTCGACTAAAGAGCACTGACCAACATGACTCATACAGTGAGAATCCTTTTGGCCTCCCATTTCATAAAGAGAGGTGAAGAAACCAGATGCTGCCTGACATTCTATGGGCTTATCTCTAAGAACAGAGATAAGCAAGGAATATAAAGAGAGTGAGAATCCACTCCCAAATTCTTCACCCAGCTCTTCCCCCCATGAGATTGTCTGCAAGTTGGGAACTTCCCAGAGGTCTTCAACCAGAATTAGCAGGGAAAAAAAGAATGAAGTCTTGCCATATTGGATGCCTTCAAAACCAAGATCTTCTGAGACCTGCAATGGGCAAGAAAGGTCAAGTAAATGTCCCTCATGCAACCTGGGGTGTTTCTATGGCCCATTAGAGCTTCTAATGACCCTCATCCTCTTTACATCCAGGATCTATGACTCCAAGTCCTCATGAAGAGATTTTCAGTATCAGAAACAAATCAACAAGTGACTTCTTAAATAATATTAAACTTGGTCTTTACACCTGGCTTAAAGTAGACTGTCAGCATATGGCCACCCACAGATTATGTGCCAAATCATGCACTCATTACCGAGAAAAATGAGAATGAACTTACGAACATCTCACACACCTCAAAACAGATGCTTTCGAAAAACATGTCAGTCATGGTTCTAGAGAGATGCTGACCACTGGGCAGCATTTTGGAAATTGTTGAGTCTATTATTCCATGGTCAATTGTTTTGTTTCTATTTAATCCAATATTATTTCTTTGGTGTATATTATCCATTAAATCTATTCATATACTTCACCTGAGAATTTTGGCAGGCTGCTGAACAAAGTGTCCATTTGATGCTTAACAACCCTCTTATCTCAGATTTGGTAATTTGGTTTTAAACATCTGCACTATTTCAACACTCACTTTATATCTGCCCATAAACCGTAATGAGAAAAAAGCCTTGGCTTCGAAATTATCAACTGCACTAAGCCTGGAACACGGTACCTGCTCAATAAATAATACTGTTGAGTAGAAGTAAAATGAACTTCCAGGGCAAGATTTAGATCTTAGTAATTATAGAGAGGAGGCATAGACAAGCCTACCAACTACCTCAAGTGGGATTTCGAACCCTTTACTTTACTCAGCAGACGAGAGTTGCCCAACACAGACTCAGATGTGACAGATATTTCTGTCAGAATGCTCGTCAGACAAACAATACTCTCCTTCACCTCAAAATTTCACATTTCAATTCTCGACTTAGTAAGTCAGGTCTTTCTGGGAAGTATTTACAAAATCTTTTCTCAAATCAGAGGTCTCTTTCAATTATTTGCTTTTCTAACAGAAAGTTTACCCAAGGGAACACCCATACTTTTTTTTCTTTTGAAAGACTGGGAAAGTACATATGCTATTAAGAGAAAAAAAAAATCTCATTTGGGTGAAGGTTGAGGAGGCAGGCTGGGTGTTCTTGCCATCTCAACAAGAAGTATCCTTGTTTTTCTTTCCCTTTTTTCTTTTTGGGCTTAAAGTTCTGTGATATTACGAGAAACAACAAAAGACTTTTACATAAATCATCTAAGTGCTAAGGTGACAGACTCATTGAGGAGAACAGAATTAATTTTTTGGCTCTCACGTTTCTACAGAAGGAAGCTTTTGTTAACTCTCAGCAAGGATCCTTCTGTAAGCCATTGTCCTGCTCTTAAGCATTCTCCTGCAGAAAAATAAATTAATTAACACTATTTAGACTCTAGATGCATCCCAAAATCAGAGCAAAAATCATGCTTTATGAATATCTTCAAATATTGTTTATTTGAGCATACGCTAAGGTGTTTAGCGCATTTCCTCAGGAAGAACCGGGGCTCTAGCGTAGACTAGAGTCTCAGGAACCAGACCTGTCTTCACAGAGGGGAAAAGAAAGCAAATATGGATAAGGTGGCCTCAGAAAAGAAGAAAATATTCAAATATGTCAGGTCCACAAGGAAGAGATAAGACAACATTTATGTTTTTCACTAAGGCTTCCTCATGGCCTAGAAAAGTGCACAGTACATCACAGGCATCCAATAAAGAATGAATGAATGAATGAATGAATGAATGAATGAATGAGATCCAAAATATAGTGATTCAGGCAATACCTTCAATTACATATGCTCAGAATATAAAATAAAGTGAAATTGCCCATGTGTAGCTAGCCCTCCAGGAGGCCTGAAGTGAGAAGAATGACTACTGGGGGAGTATTGGTTCAAATATCACCACACACCCCACTCAGCAATCACCCAGCAAACATGGTCTGGGTTTCTGTAAGTCCCTTAGTAGGAGCCTTAAAGGACTACTGATCCCTTCAACAAGAAGCACTCTTCCTGATGGACTGCTCATGTTGTGTTATTGGGAATCTAGTACTGCCTACACTTGTTCTCTCTTCAAGCCAATCACCTGAGTCAGATTGAATTAGCAGGATCTTGGTGCATCAGGAAAAGCAGGATAGTGTAAATAACAAGAAGAGCTATTGAAATCTAAAGGCCACAGAGATGCTCTCCTCCTACCTTTAAGGGTCCCAGAGAACACCCTAAAGCTTCTGGAATAAGGAGTTGGTGTTGATGTACTGAGAAAAGAATCAGACGTGATTCCATGGCCTGGCCCATTTCGTGTACTGGGTCTTCCCTAATGGTCTTCAAGATCCTTCTAAGTTACCTGTATTTTACCCAGATACTGGCTGCCCTCCAGGATGTTGATAGGGTTATGAAATAGGAAGAAGGAATGGGGAATAATGCTAAAATAGTATCTATATGGATGGGGTACAGCTAACATGTTATTTTGTGTCAAACAGGTCAGCAGTTAAAAGGCATTACCAAAACAGAGATTTATTGAATGCCCATTTTATGTGCTGGTTTTGGCCATTTTTTTATGGTAGGGGATGGTGAACAATAAATACAAATGTGGGAGGCCTCAAAGAGTGCCCTGCAACATCAAGAGACTAATAGGCTTTGCTGTTTGAAACCTGGGCACACAGTCTAGGGGTGTGGAAGCAACTTTAAGGTATATATATGTACTGTGGCTGACGGACACTGCAAATGAAGTGTGCCTTCTGAGTAGGTGTCACCTTCTGCCAGAAAAACAAACCATGTTGGGGGGGGGGGTATGAATTTTGGTCCACAAAATCAACTGTGCAAGAAATGGCACATATCTTTATTTTCTATCAATCAATTCAATTGCAATTATGAGCCCTACCTTCTTCCATGCTTAGAGGAAACTTCAGTCACTCCTGGGGACCCCCTGGCAGGTCTAGGGCTGTGCATGGGTCAGTGCCTCACTCAGGAATCCAGCTGAGAAGTGCCCTTCATTTCTACATGGTTCCCCAACAGACTTCAATAGCTTCTGTGCCTGCCTGGGGCAGCGGTAGAGAGGAAGCTATTTATGAGTTCTCTCTGCCAAGACACAGCAGGCAGATCTTCCTTTTAGGAGATATCCTCTAAGTGCTACTCAGGGGATCATGAAAGTTCCTGCTGCCCTTCTCACCCACCTACTTCAGAAACTTCTTGTAGTCTGGGGAAAATTCTTCTCTGGTCATATTTCTCCCAAGCCCCTCTGCTGATTTCTGTATGGCATTCCATCCCCCTAGGGACTTTGGCACTTAGAAACAAACAAACAAAATTCCCAAGAGTTTTGCAGACAGCTGCTTTCTACTCTGCTGAGGAATTTTTCTGGGACAAGAAACACAAAGGTAGACAAACCCTGTGCTAGGGTGTTAGAACCACAGAGGGACAGCAAATAAACTAATATTTAGCTACACATAGAAGAGAGATAGACCAGAGAAAAAGTCCAGATTAACAATATTCCAGAGGTACATAGGAAATCAGATTTCCTCATTACAGGCCCTTATCCCCGACACAAGTATCCAAGGTGGTATACAATGCAACATCCCCAATTTGCCTTCATATAGAGCCAAGGGAACTCCCCATGACCGTGAATATCTGATGGCCTTGAGTGTATACGTGGCCACATTAATTGGCAAGGTTATAATTACCCACCTTGTAGACAGGTCTTGCCAGGATTATGCCCCTCTCCAGTGGCTAGCTATGTGAACCTGGAGCTGATTGTGCCAACCACATGAATTGGCTTTTGTTCCCTATAGTTGAACTGAATAACCATACTTTTCCAGATAAGCATCTGCTGAGGGAAGCTGCATTAATTTCCTAGGCTGTCACAAGCTGAGTGGCTTTCAATGACAGAAATTTATTCTTCACAGTTCTGGAGGCCAAAAGTCTGAAATCAAGCTGTGAGCATCTCCCTCTGAAGGCTCTAGAAAAGAATTTTCCCCTGCTTCTTCCAGCTTCTTATGATTCTTGGCAATAATTGGTGTTTGTTGGTTTGTAGGTGCATCATTTCCAATCTCTGCCTCCATCGTACATGGTGTTCTCCCTGTGTGTCTAAATTTCCCTCTTCTTATAAGGGCATCAGTCATTTTGGATTTAGTGCCAACCCTAAGATCCATTTCCAAATAGAGTTACATTCACAAGATCCAGGTAGACATGAGTTTTGGGAGAACATTATTCAATCCAGTACAGGGGTTGGAAACTCAATGCAATAGGAAAGGTTGCCCTCCTTTGTTCTGAACTGTGTTGTCTAGCTTGCTCCCTGGGGCTGCAAGAGTCTAGGCGTGTTGTCACTGATTGTCAGCTGGCCCCAGACTAGCCTCTATTTCTCAAAAGCAGCCTTGAAGGTAAGCAATTCTCTACTGTTTCTTTTGGGAGAAACAGGGTTTAGGATTCTCAGACTGGGCTCTACCAGCCACTAAGACTCCTTCCAAGCCTTGCCTGATGTAGGGGAAAATTAGAAGCCCCCAAGAAGTGTGTATTACCAGCCACAACTCTGTCCCCTCCAGTGGCTGGGGGAAGGGATAAGGCTTGGATTCAGAAGCTCAAACTTTCAGTTATAAGTTCTAGGGATCTAGTGTATTATGTATCAGTTATAGTTGATAATACCATATTATATACTTGAAATTTGCTAAAAGAGTAAATCTGGTGTTCTCACCACACACATACAAACAAAGTAACTACATGAGATGATGGTCAGGTTAATTAACTTGATTGTAGTGATCCTTTTACAATGTATACATATATCAAATCATCATGCTGTGTACCTTTAAAAAATGCTTTACAACCTAAATATATACAATTCTTATTTAACAATCATCCCCCAATAAAGCTGGAAAAGAAAATAAATAAAAATTTTTAAAACTCAGAAAGAAGCTCATATCCATTCATGTCACAGAATGGGAGTCAAGGCTACAGGGCACCAGACCAGAGAAACAGCGGCTGCCTGAGGTTGCCTTCTTTAAGGCCCCAGGTCAGCCATAAAGCTTTGAGAAAACCCTGCCTTCCTTCTCTGTTACCTTGGACAGTGAGACTCAAACAACATGGATGGTCTGAGCTGACAGTGGGCAGGATGACCTTGAGACTGCAAAGGAAAACCAAAGACTAAATCCCAGTTTGGGTGGCCTCTGGAGGAAAGAACTCATTCAAAAGCTAGGAAGAATGGAAGGACAAAATTCATGATGCAAGGCACTTAAAGGAATTCACACTGTTGGAAGAGAAACCTGAATAAGAGCAGATGCCCCTTCTCCCTGTAGCATTGGCCTAGGAAGGATTGCTGAAAGGCAGCTAGTAGGAGGCCGAGGACCAGGCATGTATAGAGAAGCTGAGGGCGAGACACAGTACCCATAAGAACTTCTCTCAGTTTTATGTGGAGTCATTTCTCAAACTTAGAGGTTATTATGATCAACTAATTGGTAGTAGGGAAAATAATTTATTGATTTTGCCACATATATATTTTATCAAAATATGTGTGTCAGCTTACTCTACTGACACACTTTCCTAAGATGTGGCAAGAAGTAGTGACTCTGGTTTCTCTAGAACTGTCAGTCCTTCATATTTAACTAATATACTGAAGTAAGGAAAAACAACAGTGATGTGATTGTTTTTCATTGCAAAATACATTTTTCCCTTCTCTACTTCCAGATTCCTGGGGATTGATTCCTTCCTGTCCCGTGCTCTCCCCCAGTAAATCATAAATCTGTTAAGATTTGAATCTTCTGTCCAACTTTAGGATTTCTCTCCTCTCTGGGAGTCAGTCTTCTGGGACTCCAAATGTAATATTGACTGGTTCAACAATCCCTCGGTCATGTACAAAAAAATGGATAGAAATCTATTCACTAGATATGAAATCATGTCACAGTTTAATCCCTCCCTATTTCTGTGCCAGGTGCTTCACATGGTAAAGCTGGACCCAAGAGCCTCAACACAAATGAGATGTGATTTTTTGGTAAACCAGGCAAATCAAAAGATATGATAAAGAGTTCTCTCTCAACTCAACCAAGAATATTGATAAGGCAGCAGTTTTCTGCTAATGCTGCCCCAAAAGCATAACTTTGTTTAGATTCTCTATATGGGTCCAAAAGGAAATGCTGATGCAAATGAATATAATGTGTTTCTGTTAAAATCTGTAGTATAACTTCACAGGAAATGTAAGCTTCGTAACGTAATCAAGTAAAATTTATCGATATATCAACAAATATTTTATCATGCATTTCTGTGCCCTAAGCACTCTACTAGACCTGTTTATGGAACAAACCTAGAAAAATTATATCCCACCGTGTCCAAACCCTCAAGGAGTAAATTTTTTTAAGTTGCATGAAAAGATAACTAGCATAAAAGCAATGGAAGAAATCACAAAGGAAAAGATAGACTGAATTAACTGCATGAACATGCAAACCTTCTATTTCTCAAAATATAAGCTTATCAGATGATATAAAACAAAGTGAAATATTTATATAACTATGTTGCACCAAGGATAAGCTCCTTGATATACAATGAAGTTACATAATAAAATATACTAAGATCTAGTAGATAAATGGTCCATGATCGTGAGATTCGCAAATGAGAACATAGAGTGGCTCATACATATTTGAAAATATTCACCTTGGTAATTAATCAAAGAAATGAAAATTAAAACAGTGACCAAAAAAACAATTTATGAATTTAGCTGAGACATTTTTAACAATAATTGAGAAAATACAATCATCCTTGCCTGAATCTTTGAAGTTAGGAAAAGAAACAAATGACCTCTTCTATCCCCATGTATAGTTAAAAAACAGGAGGGAAAATCTGCATTAATAAGTAATGGAAGAGAAAATATCTGAGAAAAAAAAACTATTTTGTTAACTGAATAGAATTGGAGAATTGACAGTTTTTGGATGACATCAGATTGCAAGCTGAAAACCTGGTCCATCTATTGATGGAAATTAGGGAAAACTTTTGTCAGTGGGGAGCTGGGAAGAACACAGGGACAAGGAAAAAGCTTTGTGTCATAGGGTCATATTGAGCAAGATACTCAACTACATCCTTACTGTTGAAGTAAGTAAGTTTCACATGGCTCTCTTTTATGTTGGGCATAATGATAGGTTAAGAGATCATACCAAAATATAGTAAAGCAATTCTGCAGAGGGCCGGTACTAGGAGGTCTGGGCACCTGGTTCCCAGCTGATGTCACTTAACCTGGTAGATTTCAGGATATAGAAAGGAACAAATGGGCTGCATAGTCTTCAAAATCCCCCCCGATTGACTTCCTAAAAAATACCAAGGCATTCCATCTGTGGTGTTCCTTAGGTACAAACCCATATGCCTTCCCATCATCCTGGGGGTAAAGCTAACATTCCTTCTGAAAACTGTGGAGCATAACAAGGATCCATGTTTGACAAGAAAACCATTGCTTCTCTCTGAGGAGATAAGCTGAGGCATTACTGCAGGCAGGACCAAGAGTCTCCTTAAAGGATTATTATGAATCATAAAAATAAATGAGCATCCCAGAACCCAAAGTTCTACTCCCTTCTCCTGCTCACAACATTTCAGGCTAGAAAGCTTTCAGAGTGGGTATAAACATAATTCACCATGCTCAAAGAAAAATGTCAACAATGCACCCATATAACACCTTACTTAGAGCAATAAGAAGCATCCTCCTAAACAAGCTATGAAGTGAACACTCTAGTGTATGAAATTCTTGTTGGATTATTTTTTGCAGGTCAATTAAATGTTGGAAAGCGAGTACTCAAAATAGTAACTTTGGTTTTAGAATATGGATCTGTGGCCTTTCTTTCTAGTGATAATTAGTTTTAGGGTCATTATATCTTTCCGGGGCACTCTTAGTTCAAGATAAAAGCCTAATGCTATGCAAGGCTTTCTGTCTTCTAAAGGAGAAGAGAAGTTATCCAACCCACTCAAAAGGAGTATATGCTCTTTAAGAAACTAATTGAAAAGACACCAGAAAGCATTCTTTTTTAACACACATAAAATTTTTTTTTTACATTTCCATCTGGCAGGATTCCTTAGCCTATTTGAATACAACTACAGATTTATATTCATGCAGTTCATGCTGTTTAGTCCAAAACCTACAAAATCAAAGCCTGAGGAAAAGTCAATAAACACCACATATATCCATCATTGATTCCAGATTATTGTTTTCCAAGGGACTGAAGAGGATAAAGGGAGATTAAGATAGAATCAGCATATCTCAAATCCATATATTCCTCACGAAAAGTACTGACTCTCAAAAATCAGACTTGTAGTTTTTTTTAAACAAGCAGCTAGCATACCTTTAAACTGAAATGTCCAATAAACAAATGAGTCTGTAATCTGACAGGATAAAAACTATACTAACTTTTTAAATAGGATAAACTGCATTTCAGATAAACAATTTATTGAGAATGGAATCCCACCACTGAGTAATTCCTCAAAGACTCTACGACAAAACATTAGCTCCTCCTGAGTACATTAATAAATGACTTTTTTCATGAACAGTATCTCAGAGTTAGCACATTCAAAACAGAACTCCTTACCTCTTCATTTCTGCCTCCCAATATGCTTCTCCTTCATCTTTCAGATCGCAGGAAATAGTGCTATCACCCCCACAGTTGCTCAGGCCAAAAACCTGCTACCTTACCCCTTGCACTTTACATCCAACCCCTCAGCAAATCCTGTTGTCTCTACCCTCAAGAACCAAAAGCCAACTTTTTCTTATCATTTCTACCATCCTAGTCCAAGATACCAGCTCCTCCCACCTGGACCATGAAATAGTCTCATAGATTTTTCTGCCTCTACTTTTGTCCACCTTCAGACATAATGACCCAGAGTACCCAGAGCAACTCGTAAAAGCTCAAAAATTATATCACTCTTGAGCCCACCAAATTTTCTGTGGCTTTCTATTACTCACAGTAGAAAAACCAAACTCTTGACCACAGCCAACAACAACATCCATGACCCATTCACTGCCCATCTCTGTAACCTCATATCCAACCACTGGCATAATGTACTTGAACTACAATATTCTACTCCCAGCTATTCACATCCAGCTCACATCCTCACTTCATCCAAAGCTCCATTCAAATGCTCCTTAAAAAGACCTTTCCTGGCAACCCTCTCTAAAATATCCACCTGCAATCTCTACTCTGTTACTCTCTCTGCCATACCCTCCTTGCTTTGGATATCCTCATAGCCCTTATCACTATAACACATATTTGTTACCATCATTGTCTTAAGTGCAGGATCCTGTTTGTATTCATAGCTGTATTCCCAACCTTCCAAGATGTGCCCAAAACACAGTGTCTATTCAACAAATATTCATTGAAAATTCATGCCATTTAATGAGAACAATTATAAAAAGCGAGATAATTGCAAGCTTTACTGTTATCAGCTAAAATCCACATATAAGATGTACCTTGATCTAGAAAACATATAAAAATAAGCACCAAAAGACTAAAATGTTTATTTATCAATCTCATTACATTATGGTCACATATTACAATTTGTGTATAATGTAATTAATATAAACAATATCAATTGCATTATATTTTCAATATCCATAGTTATCTCTTTACTTTTTATAATATATTGTGCATGTGCTGGCTCATTTGAGCCAGAAAAATAAATGTTTGTTTTCACATTCACATAATGAAATATTTATCCTCCTTAGATTTGGTGTTTCAAATTCTGGGAATTTGTCTTAAGGCAACTATTCAAAACTTGAGCAAAAATGTAAGCATAATGAAAAAAATGTATAAATGATTTTAAAGAAAATCCAACAATATCTCAGAGGTTTTAATCTCCATCCTCAACCAGCTAAGATGTCCCAACAGGCTATCAGTTGTTTTAACTGGTCAGGGCAGTCCCCAAATTGCTAGATCAATCCCTAGTCATTCCACTGAACTCAAATCAAAATATCTATGTCTTTCTCCTTTCAAAATGTACATATGCAAGCACTTAACAGGAAACAAGAAAATGTTATACACTGAGTGCATGATGGAGGAGAATGCTAAAGGGCTTTTTTCTTTTTTTTTTCTTTTTTTTGCTATTAAAGGAAGAATACAAAAAGATATCAATGCCTATTCAAGATAGAAAGTGTCACAAATTTTGGAAACAGTTACTAATTGGTTATTACCCAGCTCTGACTGAAGACTAACACAAAAATATATCCAGAGCAAAGATATGCAAGTAGTTCAATGGAACAGAAGTGAGAATCCAGAAATAAACCTTTACATTTATGGTCAATTTATTCTTGACAAAGATTTCAACCCAACTTGTTGGGGGAAAGAATAGTCTTTTTAATGAATAATACTGGAACAATTATGTATCCACATGACACGAAATAAATTTAGGGCCTTAATTCATACCAACACATATATGATTTACACATTTACCATCTACTGATCTTCAACAAGGGTAACAAAACCTATACTGGTGAAAGAGCAGTCTCTTCAATAATGGGACTGGATAGCCACAGGCAGAAGAATGAAATTGGCCCCTCATCTTACACCATTTACAAAAATTAACTAAAGGTGGGTTAAAGACTTAAATATAATACCCAATACTGTAAAACTAGTTTAAAAATAGAGAAAAAACTTCCTGGCATTGGTCTGGGCAATGATCTTTTTGGATATGATCCCAAAAGCACAAGCAACAAATGCAAACATAGACAAGTGAGATTTCATCAAACTAAAAACGTTCTGCACAGCAAAGGAAACAACAGACAACCTACCTTATAGAATGGGAGAAAATATTTGCAAACCATACATCTGATAAAGAGTTAATATCCAAAATAAAAAAGAAACTCAAACAACGATAAGGAAAAAATTCCATTAAAAAAATGGGCAAAAGACCTGAATAGGCAGTTGTCAAAAGAAGACATACAAATGGACAACAGGTACATGAAAGGTGCTCAACATCACTAATCATCAGAAAAATACAAATCAAAATCACATTGAGATATCAACGTACACCTGTTAAATGTCTATTATCTAAAAGACAAAAGATAAGTGTTGGCAAGGACACAAAGAAAACTGTACTATTGTTGGTGGGAGTATATGGAAAAATACTAGTATTATGGAATAATAGTATTATGGAAAACAGTATAGAAATTCCTCACAAAAGTAGAAATAGAACTACCACATGATCCAGCAACCCAACTTCAGGTATATATTCAAAAGAAATAAAATCAGTAGAGATATATTCACTCCCATTTCATTGGAGTACTATTCACAATGGCCAAGGTATGGAAACAACCTAAGTATTTGTCAACAAATGAATTAATAAAAGACACAATTTTTAATCCAGTCTTAAAACTAAGGAAATTCTGCCATTTGGGTTAGCAAGGCTGAAGCTGGAGAATATTATGCTAAGTGAAATAAGCCAGACACAGAAAGACAAATAGTGCATGATTTCACTTATATGTGGAATCCAAAAAGTCAAACTCATAATATCAGAGATAGAACAGTCCTGGCCAGAGGCTGAGGAGAAAGGGAATTAGGGTAATATTGGTCAAAAAGCACAAAGTTTCAGTTATGCAGCATGAATAAGTTTGGACGCTATAATGTCCAGCATTGTGACAATTGTTAATAGTGTATGGTATACCAGAAATTTACTTAGAGAATAGATCTCAACACACACACACACACACACACACACACATACACACACACATATAAAAGTAACTCTGTGAGGTGACTTGAGTGGTAATTAGCTTGATTGTGGTGACCATTTCACAACGTGTATATGTATCAAATCATCACATGTACATCTTAAACATATGCACTTTTAAAGACTTTGTTTAGGGATCCCTGGGTGGCGCAGCGGTTTGGCGCCTGCCTTTGGCCCAGGGCGCGATCCTGGAGACCCGGGATCGAATCCCGCGTCGGGCTCCCAGTGCATGGAGCCTGCTTCTCCCTCTGCCTGTGTCTCTGCCTCTCTCTCTCTCTCTCTGTGACTATCATAAATAAATAAAAATTTAAAAAAAATTATTAAAAAAAATAATAATAAAATAAAAAAAATAAATAAATAAAGACTTTGTTTATTCATGAGAGACACAGAGAGAGAGGCAGACATAGGCAGAGGGAGAAGCAGGCTCCCTGATGAGAGACTTGATCCCAGGACCCCAGGATCATGACTGAGCCAAAGGCAGACCCTCAACCACTGAGCTACCCAGGTGCCCCAAATATATATGCATTTTTATTTGTCAGTTATACCTCAACAAAGCTGGGTAAATAAAAAATGATCACCAAAAAGGAAAAAGGAAAAAAAAAGATAACAAAAATGTTTTCTTTATGCCAGCTGCCGTAGTGCCTCATCTGACTCTTCAAACTCAACTTGGATGTTCCTATGATGTATTTAGTGAAGTAGGGTATAAACTAACCATCTGTTTGGTGCTAAGGACTAGGGCCATATCCAACAGAACCTCCTCCAGAGGACTTTGCCATATAGCTGCTGGCTGGCAGGATGAGGGTCGGAGTAACCTAGCCCTTGAAGACCCAAAGTGATGGAATATATGACAAGGAACCACTCTAATTGTTATGATAATTGTTAGTATGTCTCAGATATACTTTAGAGAACAGGATGTTGAGGGAGTATTCTAGACTGCATATCAGAGGAACCAACCCAGCTCAAGACTGAATGACTAAGTGATATGTGACATCCTAGTATTCAAGTCAGCACTAGCAAGAATATGAGTTCTGAATCAAAACAAACTGTATAGTCTCCATAAAATAGAGCAAGAGTAGGGACTGCTCCTAGAAACTTTCATGCCCTAAAGACAGTTAAGAGAATCTTTTTTTAATTGCTCTATCACTTTTTATCTAGAGACAAAGCAGAATGCTCTGATATGGACAACTTGACACCAGCATTTCAGTGCTTCTGTATTTGTGCAGTTATATAAAAATGAATATGACAAAATGTTAAAAGTACTATTTTTTTTACTCAATAATGTAAATAACAGGAACTGAACTCCACGCCATCCCTGACCCTATCCTTGATTCCCCAGCCCAAGGGACAGATTCAGTAATAGGATAAGGATCAGGGAAAGAGTAGTGATATCTGTTTTGCACATTACTTAGAATAATTTTTTAAGTGGAATATGTCATGAATTCTTTTAAGGAGGCTGAAAACATCTGCAAACGGCCATACCACAGTGTTACACAACCAACCATAGGACACGATCCACAGCGACTCTATCAGAGACTGAATCTCATAATTTCAGGACGTGATATCAAATCAATAATCACCTCATAACCTTTTTCCAGCTTCCTTCCTGAGCAAGGAATGAGATACTTGAATTTGGTGGAATGAATCAGCCCTGAAGACAACATCACCAGAGATGGATGCTTTGTGATTGGGTTAAACAATATCACCTGCCATAAGCTAAAAAGGCTTATCTGATAAAGCACAGGATTCTGATATTGAAAGATGATTAAGGAAATCAGCAGCACGTTAAATATTAAGCATTTCTTGGAACGTGATCACTGTGCTAGAGATTACCACTTCATAGGAAATGAATCTTAAAAGGACCTCAAGGTCTTTGGCTCCAAGACTCTGTTAAAGCATAAAAATGTATCTAAATGGGTTCCAGAGCTGATGCTAGAAGGAAACACAAATGCCTGAGGGTGCTTTACTTCTCAGACACCAAGTATTTTCTATCCTGCCTCCAATGCTTTTGCCCCCAAGACCATCAGATCTTAGGGAAATATGGTTAAATGCATCATCTTGGCAACCTTCAAATTAAGATACTCTTTTGACTTTGGTTATTGTTCCTATTTGAAAATTTTGCTCTCCCTCCTCCATAACATTATCAGACTCTTTGGCCTTCCATGATGCTACAACAGATGCTCTATTTATTCTTTAAATACTTATTGAATATCTACTACATGCCAAGTTCTGTTTTAGGCATTAGAGAGGCAAATTAGCAATTAGGAGGCCCTGTCACCACCTGTGAAATTATTAGAGCCATGACTTCACCAGTATTCTATTTTTCCTGCTTTAAGTCCATCTGTGTCTCCTCCATAACACTGGGGACCATCTTGTTGCCTGCCACTAGTACTCTATAACCCATATTCCTCTAGCCTGCAAGGATCTCACAGCCATAGCAACTGACTGCTTCTCCTCCTCAAACAATAATGGTCAAACTTGTCAGTTTCCATTTCAAAAATTTCCATTCTCAACTACCAACCAGTGAAGCCAGCCCCAGTCCTCCATGTGCAACTCCAACTTGCTGCCCACCTTCTCAGATGTGCTGAGTTCAACTTTTCTCCACTATGACCTCCACATAATCCATGATAGAATAATATTAGTTTAATGTACAATTAAAGCACATAAATTACATTATTTATAATTGACTCTAACAACACTAATGATATGACCATCCACTTGTGGTTCAATTAATAGAAAAATGCTTGCCTGTCGCTTTTACAATCATTCAAGCACTCTCTTTCTTCTTCTTCCTTCTCTTCTCCTCCTCCTTTTTCTCCTTTCCTCTTCTTCTCTTCCTCCTCTTCTTCTTTTTCCTCCTCCTCCTTCTTAGAGAAAATCCTGAAAGCCCATATTTTCTATAACAGTTTTTACACTACCTCTAGAATTTTTTTTGAAAACCAGTATTATTATGGCATAACACTCTCCAAAATACTTACATTTTGAAAATATATTTTATGTGTTCATATACCTGAAAGAAATTTCCATGTTTCTGATACTAATTTAAGTGCTTATTTTATTACTCCACTCTATACTATTGTAGACAGTTTCTTGTAACACTACCTAGTAAATGGTAATTGATATTTACTATTTCAAGCATGAAAGGTAAGACAAAGACATAAAGGTAGAAGAGGAGAGCTCTCTGCCTCTTCTACCACTTCTGTGGAAAATGATGACTTGGAAGATAGAAGAGACTCTCCAGAAGAAAAAGAAGATAAACTAGACAGTGAAGATTTCTCATCTTGATTTCAGTTGGCGTTGGATTGCTGGGTTTAGGGAGAAGGAAGTTAGGAGGAATTTTTTTTGACAAGTGAGAGGTTCTTTTATTTCCTTTTATTGGATTGAACACATGACCCAGAAAAGTTGAGTTAAGTCACAGATGACCTGCTAGAATGTGGCACCCTTGAGAAACCACTCCATAGCTCTACAACTCAACTGCTTTCACATGTGAAGTAAAGGAGTTGTGCTAGGAGGCTCTCTGATCTCCTCGAAATAGGACTGTTACTCATGGTTTCCTGCAAACCATACTACTTACCTGTATAATGACATAGTCAAAAAGGTCTGCCTATGTCATAATCCCCTCATCCCCAATTAACATCTACTGATATTCCAGGGGTTGGAAGATGTTCTGAGAGTTTCAGAATACTCTACCAGTGATAAGTAGTAACAAAAAGCAGTATGAAAAAACAAATTTGTTTCATTGCTAAACCTTGACACATATCTTATGAATCACCTAAGATATTATTGGGAGCTCTACTTAATGGGCAATAAATTACATTGCATTACCTCCTAGGTAACATCAACAATTAACAATTCAGAAAAACAACCAAATATTCAGAATCACAGATATCTGCAGAACAGCACATTATCATCATTTAGATTAATCCACATGCAAGTGGACACTGAGGACATTAAAGGTTACTTCAAGTTTTAATCTGATTATTACGTAGAGTCAAAAAGGCATCCAAGATAAAGAAGAGGGTGAGCAAGTGCTATAAATTGTAACCCTTACCTTAAAGTGCAAATTAGAGATACAAAGGGAGAGAATAAAATATTTATGTGGAGGATGTATGTGTTGAAGAGTTAAAGAAAATGGAACCAGTCTCATTCATGTAAGTATTCTTCAATTGAGAATTTAGTGAACACTCACCAAGTACAGACACAAACCCTCCACTCCCATTAGAAGAATGCCTGAAATATAGGTCTATACCTTTTGTGAGTTTATAGTCCAGTTGATGAGAAAATGAACTAGTTCTCAACCCACAATTAGGAAAATTACTAAATGCTAAACTCTTAGAGACTCATAAATTCATATAAATCGAGAGAGAGAGAGAGAGAGAGAAAGAGAGAGAGAAAGAGAGAGAGAAGTTGTCCATAGTCTGGAATTACTAGATTCCCTAAAGAACAATGGGGTAAGCCAAAGCATCAGTATTAGAATTCTGACTCCAATTGTGCCCTTGCCTCTTTAGTGTCCTGGGTTGCTTCTGTGACAGGAATGGACATCTTCAAGAAGCCTGGGCAATTTATATGTTGCAAATGAAATATATGAATATACGAGTACATGAACACTTTAAGTGCTTATGGAAGAATAATATAATTTTTGGTAATAGACATGTTGGTAACCAAAGGAGAAAAGGGTAGCAATTTTGCCATGAAGAATTCCAATTTAGGATGATTTTAGTCTAGCAATAACATCAGGCTCTTCCTACAGTTAAGAGACAGACTCAATTAGGAATGTGCCCTGTGGGCATTAGGTGCAATTGCCATCCTAAGGACAAACTGCATTCAATCAGCACAGAAAGAACTGCTGCTGTGCATCAAGCTTACAGCTCAATTCACTAACCCAGTAAAAGCTCCATAAGGAGCATCATCTAAAACACAGGCAGATTCCATTAACAGTTGGATCAGACACATAAAAAGTATTAAACTTTATAGCTATTTGTACTATGCAGAGTCTAAAAGAAGGAGAGTAGCATTTGCTTTAGAACCATCTTCCAACGATCCCCATCTAGGTCCATTCCCCTGAATAACCAAAGTGACCTCCTAACTGGCCCCCTCTTTCCCACTCTACATGCCCCCAAATCTTCACTCTTGTTGCTGCTAGACTAGTCTCTCCCAAGCAGCTGTAATTTTGCCTTACTCTGTCAAAAGCCTCCCATGATGCCCAGCCTATCCTATGGTGTCTAAATTCCTTCCCTCTGCATTTCCTGACTTGTTTTCCAAAGAATTTTAGTTTGAAGCTCATATTCTCTGCACAGATCTCCAAATTTTGATCTTTGTCATGGCCTGCTCTCTTTCTCAAGTTGGATGCTCTCCTCATCTTCCTCAATCCCTTTTGTGAAGATTTTAGAAATCTATGATTTCTTTCATGTTCCTCCCTTTGAGAGGTAGGACCCAATTTCTTTCCTCTTATATTTAGAATAGACTTAGTGGCTCACTTCTAACAAACAGAATGAAGTAGAGTGATGATATATCCTGGCACACCTGGATAGAAATGTACCTAAAATCAAGGAAGCTTGGATCTGTATCTGTCCTGTAGAATTTCATATCTCTATTATAGTGATACATATAACTTGTACAATTCTTTCCCTTATTAAGGGAAAAGGCTCCTTGAGGAACTGGCGCCAAATTTTTCCTCTTGTCACAGAAGGTAGGTGCATAAAAAAAGACAGGGTAAATATTTGTTGAGAGAATGAGTGGCAGGATTCTAATTTAAAGTTTCTTTCTTTACCTGAAAACCTGTCCATTTGTGCTTTTTGTTGTGATTTTAGTTATATGCAACCAAAGAAGCAATATATATAATTTTTGGTAATAGAGATGTTGGTAACGAAAGGATAAATATAAGAAATACTTAATTCTTTCACAACTTTTACAAAAGGAGAAAACTGCTTGGAGAGAAATAATTAGCATATTCAAATTTACCAAGCAGATTAGGTAAATAGAATTAAAATATCACCATTTGGATGTTAGTCCTTGTCCAAAGCCAGGTATGATCTTAGAGGCATGGAAATCAGGAGATGACCACATTCCTGACAAATAACAAAGTGCTCACCAATTTTTCTTCCAACTAGAAGCAGAAACTTTTCTCTTTCACATTGTTTGTGTGCTGATATCATCCCCTAGACCACTTCCACTCTCCTCACTGTGGCCTCCGATTTGCTTTGTACAATATTAACTAAGAATCACCAGTAACATATGAAAAGTGAATAACCATTTTTGATTGTTTGTATCTAAAATCCAGGCTTCCTGTCTCCTCTGAGTAATGGAAAATGTGAAAACTGATTATGAACTGAGCATAAAATGGTCAGAGCATTTGGCTTTTAAAAATGAAAGCACAAAAATCATTATGCTTTGTTGGAGCTCTCCAGACATAAGTGTATAAAGGGAAGGATTCTTCCTGCCAGCCCTCGTCTTTGCCACTGGTAGGAGGACATGCTGTCAGAGCCCATCTCTTTGCTTCTTTTGACATATTTCTAAAGTGTATTATCAACCAATGTTCAGCCATCAGGGAAGCTCAGATTCAGGCAGTAATAGCCTAAGTAGGCAAATCGTACCTATCTCTTATGCAACTAGATTTGATCCTTGATCTGACGCAACCACAATAAACCTATTGAGACATTTTGTACGGGGATAATTGTTTTTATAGTAAATCAGTACCCATTTACAGATTATTATATACTGTAAAACAAGGAATATGTAATTTATGTGTGGACTATTATGCATTCCTGACATGTAAGACATCCGTTCAGCTGCCTCCCCTTTCCCAAGCAACAGTGACAACAAAAAAAACAGTGAGTTCCTGAGTTTCAGTTGTTCCAAGCTTGCTTTCAAATGTTAAAATAACATTTTCTCAGTTCAAAAGTCTAACAAGATTTTTTTTTTAAAGTGTCATTTTCTTAGTTTCCAAACTTCATCCTAAAGTTTTTGACTACTACTATTCCTACTCCCTGCTCCAAAGTAGGGAGAGAATTTTAAGTGATTGGAAACCTTTTGAGGAGCATACTTCCCACTGCCAAGCATCAGACTATAGAGCACCTCTGCATTATTTTCTATACTAGATAAATGAAATAAAGATTTAGACAATAATTCAGAAAATTTAATCAATGTTAGTCATCCATATGGGTGATTCAAGACATTATAATTTTAGTCCTTGGTAGTAAGTTTTCAGCCTGGATTTTCAGATAAATAACTCTATATTTCTTTTTGTCAGTATGGACAAAGCTTTAAGGTGAAACTCTGCCTTTTGTTTTTTTAGTAAACACACCTGCCATTCAAATTGCCACTCTTAAAGCAGCATATTCTATCCAAACCAAACTAATGGACTCTATCTAATGCGCTGTTATTATTAATTTTCCTTATGGGTAGCAAAAATAGGCTCTCCCACATCCAGCTTCTTGGATATTTTAATCAATCTCACCTCAAGCCCTATCGAATTTTAACTAGTCAAAGAAAGTCAGTAACAGCACAGCCATAGATTAAAGCAATGCTCATAATACAACTTCCTGAAATGGAAATGTGAAGAGTTAGAACAGCAGAGAAATAATCACACAATGATTCAGATGGAAGTCCAGAGGAAGAGGAAAGTCACAGAGGAAAGACAAAGAAACTCAGTGTGCTAATACAACATGCCACACAGTGTTGTGTGGAAACACTGTAGGAAAGCAACTATGCAACTATGTGTACCTAATATATAGACTAACAGATATTGACCAGATGTGGTTCTCACAGGTTGGTTTTTTTTTTTTTTTTTAATCAAGCCTTTTTTTTTGGAAACAGTAAACCTAAAACATTTTCAGGATAAGAAAAACTCCAGCATCACATTGATCTGTAGATTGCCACACACACAGATCAGTCACTGTCAGAAGGGGACTATATATTTTGGGTTGCCTGGGATCATAACCTGCTGTCCTGAAAAATAAGGGTCATCTTTCATCCTCAGAAATTATCTGTTTAGAAAATAAATTATTTGATTACCTTAATTTATAGTAGGTTAATATTTAGAGGGAAAGAACAATAACATAATAAATACATGTATTTTCTTAAAACCATCTCATCTACCACCCCCATTCTGACATTCTTCAGGCTTGGTGAAAATAACCAGTAAATATACTATTTCTCAGAAGCCTTCATCTTGTCCCTTCTAATCCAGCTAAGACACACACACACACACACACACACACACACACACATTTTTTTGGTGCTACCTTTTTGGAGATGTACAAAGTATTCCTCAAACAAGATTTGGCTCATGTCTACCAATCAGTGTATCACTCTATCCAACACCAAAATCAGGACTCACTGGCTCATTTTGTTTTACTCATCCACTTCATTCTACCTCAGTAGAGGTAGATCCAATAAGGAAAAGTACATTATTTAGTTTTTATTCCATCAATCTGCTCAGAAATAGTTGAATATAGATAACAGTGACAAAATACATTGCCCACAGCCTGGTGTGCTTGGGAAGACTCTGGCTGTTGGCCAGCAGCTCCAGTACACTTGGGTTGCAGAAGCTTGGAGAATACCTCCATCCCAGGGGCTCACAATATCCTCACCCCCCACACACACAACACTTGAAAGGGACAAGATACTATCAAGTTACAAAGAAAATTTCTTGGCCTCATTTTTCTTATCTATTTTTAATTTCTTTTCTTTTTCTATAAACTCCCGTAAGCCTTCTTAAATTCTTCTGCCACAACGTCGGAAACACACAAACAACCAAAAATGGTTCTTGCCTGTATAGATCTCAAAATTTAGAAGAACAGAGCAAACAGAAACCATAGAGCCACAGCGCAGAACATGATTTAGTAACTGCCGTGAAATAGAGACAAGTGCTATTACAATTCAAAAGAAGGAAGAAATCAGGGGTAGCAATGCGGATGATAAAGGAAGAACTGGCATTGGATTATGCAAAGCACTGAAACTGTGTTTTGGGAGGTTGTATCATGAGATAAGTTAATGGCAGAGATATTGAGGAACAGGGACAGGCCGTTGGGTGGGAACAGCATAAATAAAGGTCTAGGGGTTGAAAAATGGAAAGTAGGATTGGTATAAAACTATAACTCAAACCAGCAGAGTGGCTAAGGGTTAGACTTCTCCCATCTAAAAAGCGTAGACTTCTGATAGGCCCTCAGACTAAGAAAGGGTAATGCATGCATCCATAGTCCTGGGGGTGGGGAAGGGTACCTACCTACCATTTTATTGAAAATATACATGATTACTAAATACTCATACAGAATGCAGGCATTGAATAGCCTACATTCATTCACACAATGGCTGCTTTCTGCTCAGAGAAAATCAGCCAGGAGCTCCAAAGAAACCCCTTTCCATCACAGATGCAAACTGTGAATGAGAATCAGAAGACGAGCAGCCCTGGATCCAGGCTCCTGTAGAATTCTGTGCTCATGCAGGCAACAGTGATCTAGGATCATACATCCCAGCTCAGGTCAGGGGCATCCGTGGATCTGATGCTTAGGAGAGTAGCAGAAGACGGATCATAGTATAGGGTCTTCCCAGCCTCAATGACAGCCCCATTTTCCCCACTCTAGGTTTCCATCTGTTTGACTGACACACAGAACTGTTCCTCTCTCTCCTCCCCAGGGAAGGAAAGGAGGAGAGAATGTAACATTGTAGAGTGAAAAGTGGTTTTATACACATTATTTTAATTTTCAGTGATGGAGAAAGAAGAAAAAGAACAGGAATTCTAAGTAGCAGAGAAAGGTTCAAGGTTAATTTGATTGGCAATATATGAAATGCCACTTAGCTCAGGCCATTTCAAATTGCCCCTCATTCTCTCCACAGTGAGTGAAATGATTCTTTCCAAAGACAGGGGCATCAACTGATAATGGCTGCTATTACATATTCATATACCACTTTACATTCTGTAGCTTACTTGGCAGGAATTCTTACAAGTCCCTCCTCACAGATGCCATGTCAGAGGTGAGGTGGGAACTGAGCGTGCTCTCGTGGGCTCTTTCAACAAACAGAGGAAGAGAAAGACAGGACGGCACATGGGGAAGGGAACCACACCTGGCATGCAGGTGCCCTGTGCCTCTCCTGCCTGCCCTCCCACCCCCACATATATTGGGAGATGCACTATCTAGAGACCTGGTGCTTCAGACATTATTGAGGACCATTTGCAGAACATACGGTTTTAACAACAAGGAGGATGTCTCAGTACTGGGAGGAAAACAAGAAATACATTTTGTGCCTTGAAGAATTCTCTTTCTACATTGGGGATAATTTTTTTTAAATAAATTTATTTTTTATTGGTGTTCAATTTGCCAACATACAGAATAACACCCAGTGCTCATCCCGTCAAGTGCCCCCTCAGTGCCCGTCACCCATTCACCCCCACCCCCTCGCCCTCCTCCCCTTCCACCACCCCTAGTTCGTTTCCCAGAGTTAGGAGTCTTTATGTTCTGTCTCCCTTTCTGATATTTCCCACACATTTCTTCTCCCTTCCCTTCTATTCCCTTTCACTATTATTTATATTCCCCAAATGAATGAGAACATATAATGTTTGTCCTTCTCCGACTGACTTACTTCACTCAGCATAATACCCTCCAGTTCCATCCACGTTGAAGCAAATGGTGGGTATTTGTCGTTTCTAATGGCTGAGTAATATTCCACTGTATACATAGACCACATCTTCTTTATCCATTCATCTTTCGATGGACACCGAGGCTCCTTCCACAGTTTGGCTATTGTGGACATTGCTGCTAGAAACGTCGGGGTGCAGGTGTCAATTGGGGATAATTTTATTATCCTCTAGGAAATAAGAAAAAAAATTCAGGGTTTTTTAATGATTAAAAAAAAGGGAAGTCATATCATGAGTTTCTACATACAGTTGAGATTCCCAGTTGCAATGGAAGCAACATACACTTCTCTGGAACCTGAGACCAGTGAAAGAGAGCTAAGTCAATTCCACAATTCCTGCCATCTGGGGGCAGGAGGCACAACATTGGCAACTTATCCCCAGACAGGCCCAGTTACCCCACACAGATACAACCCCAGACAGAGTTCCTAAATAAGCCCATAGAAAGCAGAAGCGTAAATATGGGTGGATCAGCGCACACCCATCCCACGTTGGAAAGAAACAAAGCATAGGGATTCTTTACACAGAATCTTTAGCTTCACATTTTTAAATCATATTATTTGTCTCTGTCTCTGTCTCAGTCTCTCTCTCTTTCCACCCCCTCCTCCTCAGTTATTTACTGACATGGCCAATTGCTGAATTGCTTTTCGTGATTAACTCTCTTCTTTCAAGGTCAGCGATTGCCCTTAGCGTGATGACAGTGCTGAAGGTTAACACACAATTCAGATAAACCCTGAAATGTTGACCCATCATAAGTTCAGTGTAATTAAAAGGTGTGCCTATGCCTGAGCCAACTGCTTGAAACATGTTTTCTAGAAACCTAATGTCTCCGAACTTACCCAGAACATCTGTTCGTGAATTTCTTTCACAGGCCTATTGTTCAGAGCAATTTTCATAAAGCACTAAAAATCTGCATGTAATTAATGACAGCAAATAAGCTTGAGCTTATTTTTTTAACTAACTTTAAATAATAATTCCTGACTTAAAATTAGGAGGAAAGGACTTTCTATTTACATATGGCCCAAGGATATAAGGTAGATTTCTAATACTTTAGGAGTAAATGACTGCCCTGTTGGTAGACTCTGTGTTTTGACACGCATTGGCATTTCTTAAAGGATTGCTCCTTACAGTTATTCTGACCACAACTGTTTTCCATGCAATTGATTTTTTCATTAGTAATGGGATTAGTGCTCCCAGATATATAACATAGAGAGAGAAAATAAGAGAAAAAGAGATAGTCCCACTGAAACTATTCTAGAAAAGCCTTCCCTCCCTGCCTCTAGGCATCATTCCAGGATGCCAGGATGCATTTTGGCCATGTTTGGGTCAGGAGGCACTCAGGGGCATTGCTTAAGGAACATGAGGCAAAATTCTTGATCCATCCAAGTTCAGCAGTAAATCAGTGTGAAATGGCTGAAAGTAAACAAGGAAACATGCTAAGAATGAGGAATGTGTCTGGATAAACTAAATTTATTTTGAAAAATACCTATCTAGGGGTTTGTAATTTCAAATATAGAAATACTTAAAATAACCATGTCATCCAGAATGGTAAGGCCAGAAATTAGTGACCAAATGGACCGAAATTTTGAGAGAAGAGCTCGCCCAGGTAGTGACTATGGCAACCCATCCTTCATCTATCAGATCCAGGGGCAAGGAAGGAAGCAAAATGACAGTTACCAAATCCATTCTGGAACCTCCCATACATGAGCTCAATTGCAAAAATAATGTTATCTTTCTGGCTATTCTCCACATTTTAAAATACTGTTACTCATCTATAAAACAAAGACCATCATACCTACCTATTGTGGTTGCTGTGAGAATTACATGAATAGAAAGAAAGCTTAGCACCATGCTGGACATACAGTGAGCTGTCAACAAATAAATATTGTTGCCATTTCACATGTTTCACTTTTCAGCATTTGACCAGGAATGGATTTTATTGGAAAAGATGTATGTTTGATCATAGTCCTCTTTTCCCATTCACCCTTTGTGCTGCATTCCTTCTCTGCTCCAGGCACTGGGCAGAGCAGAGGAACTGAAGTCCCAGGTGATCAGGATCTTGCCGATACATGATTCACCATGGCGATTGGGGTTCTGAGACTGCAGCCCAGTCAGGCAGTGCCAATTTACAACTCAGGACGCCTTGCCGGCCCAACCTTTGGACAAAAGTGAGTTATTCTGGCAAAAACTAAATAGACAAAACTTTTGTTTTAGTGACCTAAGTAAGGTCTTTCTCAAAAGGATCCAGGTGTACTCCAAGGGAGTATGATCCAAACAGGAATGTAATCAGTCCATTTGGAAGAACCTATAAGCATCTGAAAGTCAGGAAAATGAAAAATATAGACTCACATAATGGAAAGAGAGCCTCAGGCAAGACTAAGCCATTAGGACTGATGGTTATTCTGGTGCCAAAGACTCAGAGGATAAAAACCTCATCTCCCAGCCCTGTTCTGGGTTTAATCACATTGGTCCACACCCACATCCCTGTTCACACTGGTTCTACTCCCAGGCCACCCTGCAATACACATTTTGCTCAAATATTGATCCCTGCTGCCTCGCCAAGGCCTTCAAGCACTGTGCAAGTTCTAAAAGATGAGCAAGTGTTACCTTAGCCTTAGCTAATACTTTAAGTCTAAAAGAAAAAAAAATGCATGACTGTTTTGTGGTCTTTAATACTGATGATTTTTTTTCTGCCTTTAAAACATTCTTTTTGATATAATTCCCTAAAAGAGACCAATTTTATTCACAATAAAAATTTGCTATGTGCAATACCATTGTCTCCTTATAATTATTTACAACAGTTTGGAATAATTTTTGTTGCTTTTATCACAATGTTAGTCTTCTAAACTATCATTCTTACATTTTGAATATTACAAATTATTATTAGTACAAATTTTAAGTCCATTGAACCACTCATGGCTGACCACTGCATTGTATTAAAAATCTTGCACCTTCCCTTTACATTTACAATTATTTGCTTTGTCTTTTGAATGTATCCCATACCTTTGTAAATTTCATCCTTCATCTGCATTAGTACTAACTTTTCCACCTAGATTCTCCTTTTGTAACTACTCAAAAAAAGAAATCTGTAGTAATACCAAAGCAGGAGCTCTTAATGAAATGGAATATTACCAATAATGTGGATGAAAAAATGGAATTTAATAGTGAATTGTAGGACTTTTCTAAGTACCAGATAAAAAGGGAAGCACTTTACACATATTATCTCATTTAATCTTTAAGGCAATCTTATAAGGTGCTAGTGTCATTACACCCATTTTTACAGATGAGAAACTGAGGCTGAGAGACACTAAGCCCTTTGACAAATGTCACAAAACTAAGAAGAGACAAAACTGAGAGTCTCATCTGTCTAGCTACAGGACCTAGCTTTTTAAGCATTATACCACATGTGTAGGAAATTTTATGTGCACTTTTATGCATGTGCTTTCATGCAAAATAATTTTCATTGTTGA
The DNA here is from genome assembly GCF_053574225.1 of Canis aureus. Lineage (NCBI taxonomy): Eukaryota > Metazoa > Chordata > Mammalia > Carnivora > Canidae > Canis > Canis aureus. The sequence continues at coordinate 8,962,422 of NC_135627.1, forward strand.
GGCAGCTAAAGGAAATCCCCACACAATGGAATAAAGGCTTTGGCACTTATCAGCCTCTTTAAACTTTCATTTTTTTCCTTCTAATGTACCCCTTGCTATTGCTTGGTTTCCATTCAATCACAGCTAGAATGTCATAAAAGAGGTAATAATACAAATGATACTGAAGGAACACATGCAGCCCTAGCCAAACTCCAAGGGGAAAACAGAACGACAGGAAAGCACAGTCAAAAGGCCCTCACCTTGTGGTGGCTGCTGCCTGCCCAGCACCCTGGCTTTGCAGCCATCAGCTGCACACAGCATAATGAAAATTTCCATCTCGAAGATGTTATTATGGGCCTCATAGAACAATCTGTGTAAGGTCATATTTGCATAAGTCAAGTGTTCCACAGTCTGTACAGCGTCTTTACCTAATGCAGGATTAAATCACTGGCATGGACCATAATTAACCCTCCAGATTGCCTTAAATGCCAGCCAGCTTTCACTTAGAGAAGTGGCCAGAACATAGAAGGAGTGAGGTATAGAACTGTAGTCAACACACACAAGCAGTCAGGGCTGAGAAGCCATTTAAGAAATACCCTTCTATGCACCAGTGTCCTTTCATTTAACAAGTTAGTACAAACAAGAGAAAAGTTAGTGTGTGTGAGTTGGCAACAGTGAGGACTTCAGAGGACCATGTGTGATATTGCCAGATTGTCATCAATGCAACACAGACATCCTTTAGGGCAGTGGCTTCCAAACTGAATTTCCAGAAGCCCTGGCTTGCTGCCTCACAGATGCTTTAGGAATGAGAGTAAAAGGCCCATTGACGGGGGTGACAGGTCTTCAATGCTTCCCTCAACCAGTGTGACTTCACTTCTATCTGTTAGGCATGCTGAGGTTTCGCACATGACTTGACTGGAAAGAGTATCTGATGCTAACACTGAAGTTGGAACACTAATTCAGGGCAACTTCTACCTTTCAACTACATGCAGATGGTACTGGTGAAAGATTAAGTATCCTGCCCAGTGAGTGAAGGCTGGATCGTGGAAAACCTAGGCCAGACACTAGGTATTTGTATTCCTGCTCCAGTGTTCAACTCACTACACCCTGTATCTTCATTCATGGCTTCTGTTCTTTCTACTCCTGCCCTGGGACAGACTTCCATGCTTAATCTTTTCCAATTTGGGTAACACACATACATGTGAGAGAAATACAAGTGGTTCCTTCATCAACCCTTTCAAAAAGTGGGCAGACCTATGAATCACATAAAGCACATGTTCTTTGGAACAGGCATACCTTTGGTGAACTATGTGTGCTTCCAAATCCCATGTTATACATCTGAGCACATGCATATTAATCTGTCTGGCCCTTATTCCTTCAGCAATTACATTGTGTGGTGCGCTAAGCTTTAACAAGCACCTGCACATATTTTGTCTCTATGGAGAAATTGGCCCTTTTGCAGAGAAGTGAGGAATTATTTATCCTACTGGGAATGTTGAAATGTACAATTAGATAGGGCTTTACAGATGATCTGATCCAACTCTTTCGGTCTACAAGTGAAAAAACTGAAATCCAGAGATATTAAACATTAAATCAAATGGTGGGTGTCGTTAGGCCAACACTGAAGACTAGATCACCTGATTCCTAGCACTCTTCACGCTATATATTTCAGGTGTGTGCAGTCATGCCTAGCGATTTCAATGGGCCTTAGTGTTCCTTAATATGTTGTGATCCCACTCATAGCTGAACATATTACCTGCCATACAGATATTTGATCGCTCAAAGCAAAGTTATTTGCTTCATTGTATGAGTACCTGTAAGGACCTGTAGGGTTCTTTCCTATAAATTACTATAAATCCTCATGCTTTCCTTCATAGTATCTACCATGATTTTGAGATACTCATTCACTCATTATTTAAATGCATTTATTTCTTTAATGCATTTCTTTCTTTTTCTTTCATGCCTTTCTCCCATATGAAAATATAAGTTCCATGAGAGCAATTGCTAGTTCTGTCTTGTTTTAACATTTTTTTCCAGACCCTAGCATAATGTCTAGAATACTGCAGAAGTTGAATGGGTGAATGAATGAATTTCACAATACCCTAAGAATATTTCTATTGCTATACTTATAATATAGTATTCAAGCTATGCATGCATGGTTTTAATAAACTAGGAACTTCTTGAGGGTAATGTTTATGTTTTGTTGTGTTGACAATACCTAACATGTCTTATCAGAACAAAGAAGGCTGTCAATAAATATTTGTCAGATAAAGAAATTTATTCATTTATCAATAAAATCTAACAATCTTGGGTGTATAATAGATACACAAACACACTTACTGATTGCTAAACTGGATGGTTGATTGGCTGATTGATTGATTGATAAAGCTCCATAAAAATCATATGTTTTCAGGGGGTGGCAACTTTAGGAGCCATCTTACTATCACAAAAAAACCTAGTGTTTTCATGAGAACCAACACATGTTTATTTGAAATATGATTCCCCTGAATTTTATTCTTCTATCTCACCTTTCTTCTCTACTAAAGTTAAAACAGAAATATATCCATTTTGTGTAATAAGTTTTTACTCCTATTCAGGACACTGTACAAAGGTAAATCATTCAAGAGCAGGTTAGAGCAGGCTTCCCCTATATACGTCACTTCAAGTTCATTGAATCATTACTTTGAAAACCAAAAAGGGGCCAAAGTTCAAGGTAACCACTTATGACTGTGAGCATCATGGCATGTAATAAAATAGTCATAGAGCTACTGTTTATTGGATTTGAGAAGGTCATTCTGAGTAGAGCTCAAGGCTAAGTGTCTAAGTATATCATGGGTAATGCCTTGGATTTGTCAGTACCTTTTAAGAACATCTTTGCAAAGCAGATGACAGCCATGGAAATCTGAACACACACATACACACATTCACATAGATCTTTTCCACTAACATTTTGGCTTTTCTTTTGAAATTTTACAACATCTATTCTACAAAATGCAAACATAACAGAGACCGTTTCTGAGCAGCTATTGAGGAATGAAGAAGCAACAGGAGTTGGTCTTTGATCTTTCCACCATATTCCAGGTGGAATTAAAAGAATATGCTCTATTTGGCAACTGGTTTGTATGTGGACACATAAGTGTGTGTGTGTGTGTGTGTATATATATATATATATACACACACAATATATACATATATATTGCATATATATGTACAATATATACATATATATAGCCATATATGTATATATATATATATTGCATCTGCTGTTAGCCCTGCACTCAGGGGAAACCAAGAATCGATTGGTAATTGAGATCTGCCAATGATTTCAAACATCTCATTTCATGTAATCATTTTACCCTCTTTTCTTCATTATAAACCTTGTTAAAATGTTATTTAAGCTGCTTTCTCTCTCTGTTTCTCCCCATCTATTGGTAAAGGAGTTTTAAAAGCATGAACTCATCAAGGGCAGGCACCAAGACATAATATAATAAAGGTTAAATAAAGGTCTACATACTACACAAACTGTCCTTCAAAGCCTGCATCATCAAAGGCTACCCATATTGTGGCTATGTGACCTACTAGATGGCTCCTACATGAAAAGTAAAATATCCAGCATGCTCAATACTCCATATATTTTGGGTTCAAGCAGGAATGTGCCATACGTGTATGGGCACATTCAGTGAACTGGTTTGGTGAGCCCATCAGAAGCTTATTTGGAAGAGACATTAAGGAGCCACCTCTTAGAGACCTCTTAGAGGAGGCAGGCAGAATGAGCATGATCCAAAGGAAAGCCTCAGCATCAGAGTATTCCCGGACTGAGTCCTGCAGAAAGAGGCACTGCTGGGAGAAAAAGAGGAATGAAAAAAGCTGTTTCACTAATCACACTGCTTAGGAAAATATTCCTCTTCCTCCTCACAGAAATGATGATGATGATGATGATGATGATGATGATGATGATGATGACAACGACAAAGGTGAAGGAGGAGTGAGCCAGAAGCCAGAGACAGCTATCATTCTCTACTTCACAATAAGATGTAATGTAGCTCCCATTACCTCAGGACTCCAATCTGTAAATATAGCAGACCCCAAAGTCTACCTTGTTAAAATGGAGAGGTCGCATTAGCATCTGGCAGCAATTGGCATGTTTATAAGCACATCTAGGGAATTTCTGAAATATTCAAAGTCCTATGTGAGCATCTCCAGACAAGTGAAGTTTGGGTCATGTTCATGTTAAAGTGCTCCCATTTGTACCTGGAACACAGGGAGGCCTGAGAAGTCTCAGGACATATATAACTCCCTTTGTAATACCTTAGAAACTTAAATGGCCATTAGATAATATATGAGTTGGGATCTATAATCCATATGATTAAGTGCAGACTACATTTTCACAAAATTTATTAGCTGTCTATTACATATGAGGACACTGTGCTAAGTGCTCTATGGAATTTAAAAGATTTTTAAAATATGGCACTTTTTGATACTGAACATGATATATTATTGATTGTATATTTGCATACAGTCGTATATAAGAACCCCACCTCCTCAACTTCTACTTTGATGTCTGGCAACTCTAGACCTTCAAGTCACTGCCATGAACCAAATAAGTCAGCTACAAAAGAAACTGTCAAAAAGCCCTTGTACTTTACTCTCAAGAGAAAGAAATGATGTTACCCTGAAGTGAAAACTGCAGGCTTAATACAGTGTAAAAATTTAGAGTCATTGATTTCAAGTTCAGCTTGAAATGGTAACCAATAGCGTAAGAAGGGACAACTGACAGCAGGGAGAACAACGTTGAAAAACTAAACACTACAGCAGTCCCATATTCTTGATTGAGGTTATGGGCTGAGGTACCTCCAGGACTCCAAGGGCACATGTGTGTCAAAACATGTCAACACAATGCGATGCAATGAGCACTGGATATTATATAAGACTGATGAATCACTAAACTCTACCTCTGAAATTAATAATACATTGTTAATCAATTGAATTTAAACTTAAAACAATTAATTAATTAAAAAACATATTGGAACAATGTTCCACATTCAACTAACACCCCCAAGTCATCACAAGTAGGTGAGTTGTATTCTAACTCTTTTGGTGACCTGGGTGACATATAGATACCCCACCTTTAAGATTCTCGTAATGTCTCTAACAATGTGTTCAATTAACTAGTTACAGGCTAAAACCCAGGATATCTCTCATGCAACTACAGAGACAGAGAAATGAAGACCTAGGACACCTGGCCTGACTTAAATGCCAAGTTAGAGATAAAACCAAATGAGAATCTGGGTTCTGACACCTGAGTGAGATATGAATGGCAGGAACAGAGCTTAGAACCTGAACAAAATTTTCATCTCCAGTCTCACATTCTGCAAGTGAAATAATTGAGATCTAGAAAGAGAAGTGACTTGTTCAAGGTCACAATTCAGTGAGCAAAATTGGGACAAGCACTCAGGTCTCAGGAATTCTAAAATTACATTCTTTTCATCAAAATATGCTGCATCTTTTCTAAGACAGTTTAATAGAACTTCCACCCCACAGGCTAGAAACTGTCATCCAGGCTCCCCCTCGCAATTGGCATACCATTTGAAGTAGCTGCTGTTCCTGCTTGCCTTCATCTAAGTAAAACCAGAGTAAGGAAGTTGGTTGGATTAACTCACTATAAGCAAATGTACAGCTTTCAATACCTGAAGTAGATTTTTTTTTCTGAAGTAGATATTTTAAGCAATTGCTGCCACATGTGTCTCAATTTGAGAGATTTAATGAGGAAAAATTACATTCTACCCACAACCTCTGGAAATAAGAGTCTTAAAGGAAATGGGGGACGAGATATACACATCTTCCTTTTCCAGCATTCAAATGTTTATTAAGAACCTACTATGTATCTGGGCTCTGCCTACAGTTCAAGTCTGCTAAGATCTTAAATGGAAATAGCTCAGAGTCTCAAAGGGTGACCCCCCAAGTCTTCTAACAGAGCCTGTGAAATTTAATAATTGGGAGGCTATCACCAAATCTCATTATTGCTGCTTTAAATGAAATAGATCACAGTTAATAAAGAGCCTGCAAATTAAAGTAACCCAGCAGTCTTAACTAGCAATTAAAATGACTTTTTTTTTCCTATCAAAGGTGAAACCATATGCTAGAGCAGATTTTGTCACGTACAAGATAAATGAGCAGTTTGGCTCAGCAGGGAATAATTCCCGTTCATATTGAAGGATCACTTTCAGTATCAAAATCTTGTTCTCTCAATGTCAGGATCCTGATACGGATTACCTGAAGACACGGGGGCTCAAGAGCCTTCCCTGTGAGGACCACAAGCACAAGTATGTATTCCCCTCATTTCTCCTCACACCCTCAGAGAAGTAAAGGAAGAAATGGAAGTCTGATATTAACTGGGTTGTGTTCTCAACCTAAATGCCAGCAGAAGCTTCACCTCTCACACTGCCACTTATGGGAGCACCCAACACTATTACAGAAGTACATAGGGAATGGGAAGCAGGCTGGAAGAGAAACGTGCCTGCCAACATCTAATCTAAATCGATGCCCATTTTATTCAGCCAAAAGCCAAAGACATAGCAGAAGACAAAAAGAAGAGGAAAAAGAAAAAAAATACAAAAATTATAGACGGACAGATGGATGGATGTATAGACAGATTTATATACACGTACACATAATAAGAAAGAGATGGATGGATGGCTGGACCAGTGAACTATCAGTATGAAAGAAGACACCCTTGTTAGACTACTACTTCATTCTGGTTGCTGAACATGGAGCTTCCTATGCATCATCTCATGTTGGCATCTGTAATATTATGGCTATTTTACCTATTTCACACATAAAGAAACTATCAACACAATAACATTGTCAGGGTTAGAATTAAAGTCTAGTTCTATGTAGCCACAAAACCTTTGGGTTTTCAACTACCCACATTGCTTCTCATTCAAGGTCATGCTGAAACTTGAAGACACTTGATTAGAAAAAGAATATAAGCCATATAGACTTATTCTGTGAGTGCATAATCATAAACCACACCATCAAATTTACACAATTATTTAACACATGCATTCTACTGAACACCAAGATAAAAAGGCAAGAGAACACAAGAGATTCATCACAAACCTCTCCCTACTTGATGGCAAGCAGGTGAGAAGCACATTTCTGTCCAATATTGTCTTTCACCACCTCTATCCTCCACACCCTCACAGTGCCTACACCCCACCTCCCCCATTTTTCATTCCAGCTGTTTTCACGCTTTGATGTACAGGCAAATTTCCCCAGGTTTTGTCAAAATGCAGATTCTGGTTCAGAAGATCTAGACTCTGAGACCCAGCAGGGCTAACAAGTTCCCAGGTGGTATCATTGCTTCTTGTCTGAGGACCACACTTCAGGTAATTAGCCTCCATTCTATACACCATTGTTAGAGAAAGTCAACATGTTAACTATAAAAGGATATTGAGCATTATTCTCTGGGCACTAACCATATTTAATACATGTAATAAGAAATGTGATGTGAATGGAGGTTCGAACTATCCATATATTTAAAGGAAGAGCATCTGTAAGCTGTGAATCTCTCCAACTATTTCCCAAATTACCCAGCTGCAGTTTTATATTAGTAAAACCAAGAAATGTACAGTAAAGAAAAGATGCCATCTTGATGCTATTTAAATATATATTTACTTCTTATTCTTGATCTTTCACCCATTTAATTTTCTCTGAGAGATAATTCAGGTCACTTTTAAATGGGTTTCAATGTTTCCAGAGCTGCAGCTCATTATAAAAATGTTCACAGCAGATAGAATCTTGCTTCAGCACAGCACTATTTTCACGCTGGCAGACACAGAAATCGGTATGCAGATATTGTACCATAAACATTAATTTAGTATTATGTGGAACATTGATTGATTAATAAATACATAAGCCAGGAAGCCTAATTTAACTCTTAATTCACTTTTTTTTATTTCACAGAGAGGGAAAAATTAATCTAGAAGTGTTGATTGATTGAGAGTTTTAGTCTCGTCTAGACAGCGATGGAAAATGACTATGAACCTGGGACTTTGCAAACTGCATCATTTGCAAAATAAACCCAATCAACAAATTTCATCACACAGTGATTGATGGTCAGAAAGGAAAGGCTGTAGTGACTATGGAGGAAAAGAATATGTAATCATCCAAGGAAGCAGCTCACCATACAGAGTGGATAAAGAACAAAGAATTAGCAAATATTTTCAGCTCAGAGGTGGACACAAATAAAAGAAAATACACTTGAAGTTTTTTTTTAATTAATGAGCATTAGAGCACTCCAGTAGACTAGCAAATTAGAATTAGTACATTGCATTCTTGAGAATGTACAGAAAGTAAACGTATTTTAGCTGTTGTGGTCCTATAGCAAAGACTGCATGATGTAAAGAACCAACTTACATTCTTGCTATGATTAAAAGGTCACATTTAGAACCAAATGTTCTATATCGAGATTTGAATAGTGCTGAATTTTTTCTAAAAGCAAAGGAAGCATGTTCATTGTTCTCTTTTTCTGAAGAGTAGCAATTAAGCTGAGCAAGGCAATTGCTTATAAATTAGACCTGCATCTCCTTCCTGTGATTCTGGTTTTCCTTTCCAGTTCCTATTTACACAATGACAATCAAGGTCAAGTTCCAAGCCCTAAGCCTCAGAAAGCTGACATCAGAATCATCAATACTGTTTGCATTTAGTGTTTTCATGGAAGGAAGTGAAAGGAAGGAAAGAAGGTAACATTTGAGGACCCTACTATAATAAGAACTGTTAAATATTCTACCAGAGATTCTGATCGAAGTTCTCACATCAACACTTTGGGGGTTTTGTTGTTGTTTTTTAAGATTTTATTTTTTTTTAATTTATTTTTTATTGGTGTTCAATTTACTAACATACAGAATAACCCCCAGTGCCCGTTACCCATTCACTCCCACCCCCCACCCTCCTCCCCTTCTACCACCCCTAGTTCGTTTCCCAGAGTTAGCAGTCTTTACGTTCTGTCTCCCTTTCTGATATTTCCCACACATTTCTTCTCCCTTCCCTTATATTCCCTTTCACTATTATTTATATTCCCCAAATGAATGAGAACATATAATGTTTGTCCTTCTCCGACTGACTTACTTCACTCAGCATAATACCCTCCAGTTCCATCCACATCGAAGCAAATGGTGGGTATTTGTCATTTCTAATAGCTGAGTAATATTCCATTGTATACATAAACCACATCTTCTTTATCCATTCATCTTTCGTTGGACACCGAGGCTCCTTCCACAGTTTGGCTATCGTGGCCATTGCTGCTAGAAACATCGGGGTGCAGGTGTCCCGGCGTTTCATTGCATTTGTATCTTTGGGGTAAATCCCCAACAGTGCAATTGCTGGGTCGTTGGGCAGGTATATTTTTAACTGTTTGAGGAACCTCCACACAGTTTTCCAGAGTGGCTGCACCAGTTCACATTCCCACCAACAGTGTATGAGGGTTCCCTTTTCTCCACATCCTCTCCAACATTTGTTGTTTCCTGCCTTGTTAATTTGCCCCATTCTCACTGGTGTGAGGTGGTATCTCATTGTGGTTTTGATTTGTATTTCCCTGATGGCAAGTGATGCAGAGCATTTTCTCATATGCATGTTGGCCATGTCTATGTCTTCCTCTGTGAGATTTCTGTTCATGTCTTTTGCCCATTTCATGATTGGATTGTTTGTTTCTTTGGTGTTGAGTTTAATAAGTTCTTTATAGATCTTGGAAACTAGCCCTTTATCTGATATGTCATTTGCAAATATCTTCTCCCATTCTGTAGGTTGTCTTTGAGTTTTGTTGACTGTATCCTTTGCTGTGCAAAAGCTTCTTATCTTGATGAAGTCCCAATAGTTCATTTTTGCTTTTGTTTCTTTTGCCTTCGTGGATGTATCTTGCAAGAAGTTACTGTGGCCGAGTTCAAAAAGGGTGTTGCCTGTGTTCTTCTCTAGGATTTTGATGGAATCTTGCCTCACATTTAGATCTTTCATCCATTTTGAGTTTATCTTTGTGTATGGTGCAAGAGAGTGGTCTAGTTTCATTCTTCTGCATGTGGATGTCCAATTTTCCCAGCACCATTTATTGAAGAGACTGTCTTTCTTCCAATGGATAGTCTTTCCTCCTTTATCGAATATTAGTTGCCCATAAAGTTCAGGGTCCACTTCTGGATTCTCTATTCTGTTCCACTGATCTATGTGTCTGTTTTTGTGCCAGTACCACACTGTCTTGATGACCACAGCTTTGTAGTACAACCTGAAATCTGGCATTGTGATGCCCCCAGATATGGTTTTCTTTTTTAAAATTCCCCTGGCTATTCGGGGTCTTTTCTGATTCCACACAAATCTTAAAATAATTTGTTCTAACTCTCTGAAGAAAGTCCATGGTATTTTGATAGGGATTGCATTAAACGTGTATATTGCCCTGGGTAACATTGACATTTTCACAATATTAATTCTGCCAATCCATGAGCATGGAATATTTTTCCATCTCTTTGTGTCTTCCTCAATTTCTTTCAGAAGTGTTCTATAGTTTTGAGGGTATAGATCCTTTACATCTTTGGTTAGGTTTATTCCTAGGTATCTCATGCTTTTGGGTGCAATTGTAAATGGGATTGACTCCTTAATTTCTCTTTCTTCAGTCTCATTGTTAGTGTATAGAAATGCCACTGACTTCTGGGCATTGATTTTGTATCCTGCTACGCTACCGAATTGCTGTATGAGTTCTAGCAATCTTGGGGTGGAGCCTTTGGGTTTTCTATGTAGAGTATCATGTCATCGGCGAATTCCTGATCAAAACTCTTCAGAGTGTAGGGATAGAGGGAACATTCCTCGACATCTTAAAAGCCATCTATGAAAAGCCCACAGCAAATATCATTCTCAATGGGGAAGCACTGGGAGCCTTTCCCCTAAGATCAAGAACAAGACAGGGATGTCCACTCTCACCACTGCTGTTCAACATAGTACTGGAAGTCCTAGCCTCAGCAATCAGACAACAAAAAGACATTAAAGGCATTCAAATTGGCAAAGAAGAAGTCAAACTCTCCCTCTTCGCCGATGACAAGATTTTATTTTTTTAAGATTTTATTTATTTATTCATGACAGACACAGAGAGAGAGAGAGAGAGTGAGAGAGAGAGTGAGAGAGAGAGAGAGAGGCAGAGACACAGGCAGAGGAAGAAGAAAGCTCCATGCAGGGAGCCCGATGCGGGACTCAATCCCGGGTCTCCAGGATCACACCCCGGGTGGAAGGCGGCGCTAAACCACTGAGCCACTGGGGCTGCCCAACACTTTGGTTTTTTAACCCCATTTTACAAATGCAGAAACAAGATCAGGGATGTTAGGAAAACTGGCCAACACTGCAACCATTTCTTTAAGTTGGATTCTCTGCATACTCTAAAGCACACAGTTTCTAGACTGTACATCAGAATGACATGCAGAGCTTGTTAAGACAGATTGTTGGGCCCTATGCTCAGAATTCCTGATTCAGTCAATGTATTTGTTTCCTATTGCTGCTATAACAAATTACCACAAATTTAGTGACTTTAAAACACAAGTTTGTTAGTCACAGATCTGTGAGCCAGCACAGCTCAACTAGTCCTCTGCTTAGAGTCTCAGGGGGGGCTGAAATCAAGGTGCTGGCAGGACTTCATTCTTTCTTGGAACCATGGGAAAGAATTTGCTTCATAGGTCATTCAGATTGTGGGCCAAATTCAATTCCTTGTAGTTGTAGGACTGAGGTCCACATAATCTTGCTGGCTGTCAGGCAAGGACCAAGCTTGCCTCTAGATGCTGCTTGCATTTCTTCTCAGGCTTTCCATGCAGCCCCCTCCAACAACACGAGTTCCTCTCACACTCAACCTCTCTGCCTTTCCCTTCTAATGAATCTCTCTGACTCCAGCCATAGAAAGCTCTCTACTCTTAAGGACTCACTGTGATTAGACTGTGCCCACTGAATAATCCAGGATAATCTCCCTAACTTAAAAGTTCATAAACCTCAATTGCATCCGCAAAGTTCCTCTTTATGTGATACACTCACAAGATCCACGGATTAGAGGGTGGATATTTTGGTGGTCCCTTCCACTTATTGTATCACTCCAGGCTAGGGTCCCAGAATTTCCATTTCTAATACATTTCTAGCTGATGCTGATACTGCTGGTCCAAGACTATGCTTTGAGAACCCCTGCCCTAGCTTCTTCTACTCCAAATGTGGCCCATAACATCCACATCATCTAGGAGCTTATTAGAAATGCAGAATCCAAAAAAAAATTAAAAAATTAAAAAAATTAAAAAATTAAAAAATTAAAAAAAAAAGAAATGCAGAATCCTGCACCTCATTCCAGACATCGTGGATAAGAAGTTACAGTTTAACAAGATTCCCAGGTAATTTATGCACACATGAAAGTTTGAGAAGCACTATTGGAGGACAATGAAAAACAGGGCAAAACATGGGAATAAAGTATATGTTTTATCTATTCCCAAAACATCTTGGAAAAATACAACTCCTCCCTTGTCCAGTTACTGCCTTTTATTTTTTCTGGACAGGAATGGAGGGAGGTATCTTACCTATGAAGTTATACTTGTAAAGAGATCCTGCACTTTCTGAGTGGCTTTAATTTGCTTCCCCCTACTCCCAATTTTAATTCAAAAGAGGAAAAAACATCTGCCTGTGAACTGAACCTGAGAAATGTTTGGCAGTCTAGAAAAATTGCAGGTTGGATTCGATTATTCATTGGGCAGCTTTGACAGGGACATCCATCCCTTGGTTATATCCAGGGTTTGATGGGAATAGATTTCAAGTGACGATCAGATGGGGTCCAGGAAGAAATACAGTACTGGCCGTCACCCATGACCAGAGACAATGTGAGAACTGATAAGCATGGTGTACTCTACTTTTACTTAGCCATTAATAGGATTTCTTCAGTCTTGGAAAAAGTTTCAGCAAAATCTCAGGGCCCCAGAGGAGAAGGAAATATCATTAACCCTTTTATTGAGGATGTTATTGGTTTTCTGTGAGTTACCATTAGAGGAAAGTGACTGTGGTTAGAATAAATTGAAGAAGACTCAGAGTGATACAGACAGCCTGGGACCAAACACTCAGCTAACTTCTATCTCCAGCTCAAAATGCCTGAATGTAATTACTGAAATTTAATCATTAGACAGCCAGAGAATAGTGGAATATGTTTCAAGATGTAGACATTAACTGAAAATTAATTATCTCAAACTCTCCTGCTTTTTCTTAATTTAAGGTGAGATGAAGAGAACAAAACAAAAATGGACAGATGTTTGGGAGTGAAAATAAGAATATATGAGTACAATGAAGTGCTCCAAAGTTAACTCCATTGGTATACCACAAACTGACAATCTCTCTCTCTCTCCCTCCATCCATCCCTCCCTTCTTCCTACTCTCTCTCTTTCTCCCTATCTCTCTCTCTCTCTCTCTCACACACACACACACACACACACACACACACACTATGCTGTTTCTTTTTAGTGTGCCAAGCTCCAGGTAATAAACACCCATATCATCTTCTTAAACTGTCCATTTATTCCAGAGTGAGCATAAAGAATCATGTAAATCATTTCTCATTCCCAGCTCATTCTATCTTTGCACATGCTCCTTTTTGATCAGATAAGGAGACTGTGGCAGCATTTCCAACGCAAAACCAATCCTCTAAAACATTGCTAAATTCTCTGTGGGAGCTCAATAATAAAAGTGTCAAGTATTGACAAAGGATGTCAGCAGCCCAGAAATGCTTAATGAGGTACCTGAAAATGTTTGCAAATTATACCAGTCAAGAGTCGATAAGGCAACAAGCCATTCAGGCAAGATATAGGACAAAAGCCGAAGAGATGATAACCACCCCAGAAATCTTGAAGGGAAAAAAAATTCCCACCTCCCTGATCAATGCCATACCCCCGCCCCCCGCACCTACATTTCTGGAAACTGTTTACCTCAAGAAGCATTTACAGAGAAAAAAGAAATCAGTTTCCTGAAACCTAAAGAGTGTTTACTTTTGAAAACCACCTGGGAAAATGGCTTTACTTTCAATCTTTCAGTGATATGCCAGTGTTGTTTTTTATCTGTGTTTAATAGGAGTAGTAGAAGAAATAGGAGAGAGTCCAGATCAAAAGTGGGATCTCTCTGGGGTCACTGGCAGAACACAAGATGACCCTCACTAGATTGGATTTCTGACCTGACAGGTAGTCTTCAAGGGTTGGAATACAGCCAATAAGACTCATGACTTTGCCCTGTATTTGAGTTTGGATAATATTTTAATTGTTTGACAAATGGTTAGTTTAATGTATCTCTTCTTTAGAGCATATGGCACAATATTTATATTTGTTTTTGGATATTGCTATTCAAAATGCTGCTACTTATCAGCAAGTGTCCTCTGGATCTTCATCTGTAGGCTTCACTGCAGTGAAGGTCAGCACTGCACTTTTCCATATACACACCATCATGTAAAGGATTTTCTAATCCCTATCATGACTGTTCCCCCATTCCTTCTAGTTTCCATCAATCTAATTGTTCTTCTTTCTCTTCCCCTTCATGTCCCAAGCAGTTCATTTCTCAAGTCATTAGCTAGGGCAGAGCAAGGTGAGAAACTACAAAGATGGGAATGAGACAGGACCTTGTTAGCCTGAAGTGAGCTGTGAGAGCCCCAACAGGGTCAGGAGAGTGCTTACCCAGGAGGGGTAAGGCAGTACTGCTGTGGGAGTGGGGTATGGGGAAGGAAACTGCAGTGGTGATAAAGATCCTTACATACTGAGGGATCAATTAGTACACTAATGTATTAAGGGCAAGGGGAGCCAGGTTTCTCACTGTCTGAGAAGGAGTTTACAAACACACAAAGGGAGAAAACTAAATGAATGCTACAGTGTGGGATTAAAAGTGGAAATATTCATATTAACTCATGTTTTCATATATAAAGATGGATTTTACAGTATAGATGCAAATGCATAGGGATGTGTGTGTGTGTGCTTGTGTGTGCATGTGTATGTGCATGTATGTATACATATACATTCCCTAGTTCCAACCACTGTGATAGCTCACAAGGAGTGAGATTATAGCAACAATGAGCCCACTCAGCACCCAGATCCTGACTTCTAAATACCATTTTCCAGGGGTGCCTAGGTGGCTCAGTCAGTTAAGCATCCAACTCTTGATTTCAGCTCAGGTCATGATCTCAAGGTCATGAGATCAAGCCTGGCATTAGGCTCCATGCTCAGCAGGGAATCTGTTTTGAGATTCTCTCTCTCCCACTCTCACTCCCTCTGCCCCACCCTTTGCTCGCACATGTGTGTGCTCTCTCTCTAAAATGAATAAATAAGTCTATAAATAAAATACCATTCTCTACTTAAAAAAAAATCCAGGGCTCGTTGAAGAAATGATTAATTCTAAGACAGGACCCAGGAAATTACAAAGTGACCCTGTGATATCTCATTAGACTAGCGAGCAATAGAGCACTCAAAGAATGCTGGGGCCAGATCAGAATATAAGGAAGCTTGCCTGAGCTATTTCCAGCCAAATCAGAGACAATCTGAGAATAAAAATAAATAATGACAATAAATTATAACTCTCCGAATAAAAGAGGAAACCTATGAGTTCATACTGATATAAAGTAAGAAAAAGAGAGAGAGAAAGAGAGAAAGTTTGGTAAGGAATGGATTATTTCCATGATTTTGAAGTACCTGCCTGAAGTACTTATTCTTTACAAAAGGCAAAATAGTTACTTGACAGTGGGGAAGGTTGGCAGATACAACATTAATCAACGGATCACTGCGAATATTATCAGTAATGGAACAAACACGAATCATTCACAGCCTTGTAAGATGCAATGAGAAGACAGCA
This sequence comes from Canis aureus, assembly GCF_053574225.1. Classification (NCBI taxonomy): domain Eukaryota; kingdom Metazoa; phylum Chordata; class Mammalia; order Carnivora; family Canidae; genus Canis; species Canis aureus. The sequence continues at coordinate 8,978,271 of NC_135627.1, forward strand.
CCACTTCCGTGACCCTCTTCCCTGCAGTGTGTAGCCTGGATCAGAGTACAAGCAAGCAGGGGACAAGCTCACATAGAGGAACGTACTACAGAACAGTTGCCTTGCAGTCTTCAAAAGGGTCAAAGTTATCAAAGTCAAAGAAAGGGTGAAAACTGGCTCCAGAATGAAGGAGAGAACAGAGCTGAGGCAACTAAAGGCAATGTGGGATTCTGAAGTGGAAAGTTTTTCTCTAACAGGCATTATGGGGAAAACTGGAAAACTTAAATAAGGTCTAAAGATTTGGTGGTTTAAAAAAAGAGAGAGAGTGAGAGGAAAAGGTTCTTTGTGCTGTCCTTGCAACTTTTCTGGGAGTTTGGGGTTCTTTTCAAGTAACTAAAAATAATCTGTGAAAGAAAGTTAATAAAATCACTTGAATCTTAACAATTCTCTCCTTTGGGGATTTCATTCATTCTAAAGTCTGCACAATCTTCACCTACCTCATTTATGAGATGATTTTCTGCATGAGTGACCTGTTGGTACATGACAAACCATCCCAAAACATTGTGGCTCAAAACCACCATCTACTTAGGTCAGTATTCTGTGGGTCAGAAATTTCAGATAGGGTCAGCTGGGATTCTTCAGGGAGACAGGGCTGGGCTTACTCACGTGTTTGTAGTCAGCTTCCAGGCCTCCAGGTGCTCCTGCTTCATGGAGTTAGTGGGTGTCAGCTGAGACCACAAAGGTCAGCGGGCACCTGTTGGTCAGGACTTAGTCAGCTGGGCTGGGCCTGTTCCCATGGCTGCTCAGGGCTCCAAGAAGAACAAGACAGCAAGGATGATTTCTACCTGTTTGCAAGAAAAATAAGAATAAATATTTTGTAGGATTTTCATGGAGATTATACAAGATAATGCAGTGTTAGCCCTTAACACACAGTAGGCATTCAATAATCTTTTCATATTCTCTATCCCTTCCCGAGCTAAAATCTACTCCCCTCTTGGAATTTCTCTCTTGATGTGTTCTCAATGGTCCTGACTGTGGAAACACTGTGATCATTTTCAAACTGTCCTTTCCCTTTACTGATTCATATGCAGCCTGCCCACCTAGAGCAAAGGGCTTATATCACAGCCCTCTATAACTTTTTTTTTCATTTTTAAAAGGTTTTTATAATCAAACGCCGTTCATTCCACTTCTGCAACCTTATTCAGCACACTAGGGGATGAATATCTCACCTCTCCAGCCTTTTGCCAGAGCTGAACTTTTTCCTGCATCCCCTGCTTTGGGCCTGTCAGCATCCACAGCCAGGTGGGTCAGATTGTACACCTGAGAGTTCCTCCTCAGTGTGCCCAAACACTTGACTCAGATGATTCACCTCAAAGCTTTGGCCTGGTGATATAACACAGGGCTCTAGGTAACTGGACTACTTAGATTCAAATGTCATCTCCAGCACTTACCAATTATATGGGCATATACAAGGTCCTTAATTTCTCTTAGTTTCCTCATCTATAAAATGGAAGTGATGACCACAGTGCTGCCTTATGAGGTGTTGGAGGATTAAATGAGAAAACCTACAGAAAGCACTTAGTCTCTGTCAGGTACCTGTCAAGGGCTGGAATATGGGTTAGCCATGCCTATTACCCCCTTGAGCTGATCCTTCCTTTACTCACTGTCTCTACTTGCTGTTCCCTTGATTCAAGCTCTTACCACCAGCTAGAGCAAGCATCATTACCATCTAACTGAAACCCAGCCAGGCATGGCCTCCTCAAAACCATCCTCCCCTACCCACACCAGAGAAACCAGTGCAAGGGGGAAAGGCCCAGATAACTTTTCCCTACTAAAAGCCTCACCGATAGCTATCTTCCCAAACTATTTGGGATTAAGAATCAGCGTATTTTCCATCCAAATATCAATTAACAGAACATATCTTTGTAAAACACAATAAAAATTGATTACAGGAAATTTTTCATGTAAAAAACAAAAGCACAAAGTATAAGCCCAAGATTTCTATTAGATTTAACAGGCATAAATACTCCCTCAAATTGCTTTGGAAGTTTTAAACACACTTATTCCCAATTTCACTATCTCTCTTTGGGCTCATGACAAATAGTTGCTTTCTCCCTTCAGAAGTACTACTATCAGGTGCTCTACACAATGGAGACTCTGGTTAGTTTCCTATTGAATTACCCCCAACTCTTAAAAATATATATTTTTAAATGTATACATATACATATATATTTAAACTTATATAGATTTTTTTTAATTTATATATATAATTACTTGGGGTTCCCCCGACATGCAACATTTCTATATCTATTCTTTCCCACATGTGATTCCCCTTCCCATCTTTATGACTAGAAAACTCCTAAACATCTTTTGTGATTCTATTCAGGTGTCATGTGATCTAACATCTTCCATATGTGCTGTTGGTATTGAGGCTCTGTCGCTGGCAATGTGGCCAATTGCTACCACTATCCTGACTGACATGCTTCTTGACTGTCAGCAGTCAGGTTGCTATGGTCCCACTCGGCCTTAATAGCCATTGATTGCTAAGTCCTGCTACCTCCGCCAAAGCTACTGCAGTACTAGTGCTTATACTTTAAAGGAAAACTTGCCCTGAGCGACTAAAGCCATTTGAGAACTTTTAGTGAATCCTGCTTACTCCATTTGTCTATCCTTTCTCCTAGGATAGCTGGGGCAATAAACTTGAAGACTGATCCAGAAAATATTTAAAGGACACCAGCCTGTATATCAAAAGCTTTGCCAAATGTCTACTCTGTACCTGACATCCAGGTGGATGCAGTAAATATAGAAGTAAAAGCATAGTCCCTTCAGAAAAGTAATGCTTAGAGCAGTTCAAGAAGCACTATAATCACAGAATGTACAAGTGGTTACAGTAATTCAAGGAACAGCATGTAAGTGGTGATATAGATTTTAGTGCTGGGTCTGTATGAGCCTCATTTCTGCACGTCATCTGCACAGAGACACTAACAACCTTATCTCTCTTTTCAAGGATGTTTGTACAGTGAACAGACTTGGAAGACAGAAATAATGTCTCCTTCTAGAACAGAGGGAAGAAATGTTTGTTGTGCAGTATAACAAAAATAGTGTCTCCCTCCTGGGCAAAAATTGGGCAGGTTTTCTGGCATCCCATTTATTGTAAAGAGGTTTCCTAAGGTCAAGTGTCATCGACTTGAAGCAAACCCAGTACATATGCAGCATCCAGGATCATGTGCTGCCCCATGGTGCTTGGGGGGCAAAGGTAGCTGACATGAGCATGAAGTACATGCTGCTTGCTCTCTGGGGAATAATAAAGTCCTTGGTCTCTTACCCAGGAGTGCCTTGCCGTCTATCAGATTTGTGAAACTATGACGGACTAACGTGTTATCTTGAAAGTAGGATAAAATCTAAGAACCTTCAGAGTTCTTGACATTTAGATGGGATCAGGGAATTATTTGAGGGTCCTAACACTCACTTGGGCTAAAATATGTAGGTTTTGTATAAGTTAGCCTCAAAGGCATCCTAGAATACAAAGTGAAGACCATATGGAAGGGTGAGAGAGTATAACCACATAGCGCATTTAGGAAGATTCAAGTAGAACAGGTTGGCCAGATCACCATCAAGGGTTTTACATAGAATCATGAAATAAATCAGTGTATTCAATTTGGCCTTAAGGTCCATTTTGAAATAAAATGTTTGATAATATTAACCATAGTCTTTGAATTAGCTTATATAGTACTTCGCAACCAAACTGATGAAGAAAAACTCTTCTGTGTCATGTTAATTGCTGTGCCAATAAAAATAGACATTCCTTACACAGCTTAGATTCTTTTTTTTTAAGATTTTATTTATTTATTTGAGAGAGAAAGCACAAGCAGTGGGAGCAGAAGAGGGAAAGGGAGAAGCAGACTCCCTGTTGAGCAGAAAGCCCAAAATGGAGCTTGATCTTGGACCCTTTAACCAACAAAACCACCCAGGCTCCCCCTGAGTTTAGTTACTTTTTTTTAAGATTTTATTTATTCATTCATGAGAGACACAGAGAGAGAGGCCAAGACTTAAGCAGAGGGAGAAGCAGGCTCTCTGCAGGGAGCCTGATGCAGGACTCAGTCCCAGGACCCCAGGATCATGACCTGAGCAGACACTCAACCACTGAGCCATGCAGGTGCCCCCTGAGTTTAGTTTCTTAACTGTGAGCAAAGTTCAATAGGTTTTGGTATTTTGTTTTTTGTTTTTTCACTGAAGCCCTTCTCAATATTTCAATATGGTAAAAAAATATTTTGAGTCACCAAAAGGGGAAGTTAGCATACAGGGTAGGCCAAATTAATCTGATCAGATATCCTTTGTTTGAGGAACTCTGATTAACATTTCCCAGAATCATTGTTCTGCTCCTCCCGATATGAGTAATGTTTGTATAATCCGTTTAAAAATCACTATGGCATTATAAGCAAACAAATGAAATGATAATTGAATAAAATTTAATCTGGCTGGATTTGCTTTCAAATGTGTCTATGGGATTAGGATTCTGTGGTCCTAAACCTTCATAACCTAAAAAGTGAAATTCCATTAAGGCTTATGTACATCTGTTCTCTGTTCCAATGGCCTATAAATTAATAAATCATCTATTAATTACACAGGGACATTTAAGTATTTCAGTCACACATCTTCATCTCTAGTTGAGTAAACTATTCCAAGATCAAGTCACACACACACACACACACACTATATATATATATATATATATATATATATATATATATATATATACACATATAGTGATATCACAATATATATATTTGAGATCTACCCTATATAATTCAGACATTCTTTACTTTGCCAAAAGAATGTACTTGGAGTTGTATTATACTCCAGGTCACTGAAAATAGAGCATAGCATACTTGGATTTTTTCAATGTGGAAAGATATACAATATATATCACACTATGTGTATTATATAGGAATGCATATGTAACATATATATATATATATATATATACACATTTCAGAAACACCTAAGCAGATCCTTTCAACCTAAAGCTAAAAGGATTAGGAAACCAAGTAAGACAAAATGATAACCCTTTGGTTATTGACCACTTTATAGCTGAAACAATGGTTTAACCATTGTTACAAGCACACACTACAATATAAATGTCAGTATCATTTCCTTAAAGTTCTAGGGGAAATTGCTACTTTTCACATTGAAAAGCTCCCTTGGCCAAAATCATTTGGAAGATTTTTCATCATCTATTGAAAGGCAAAGATCCAACATGTTGGCTCTCTGCTGCCTGTAAATTCACCCTTGAATCACCCCTAGCATGGAGCTATCATATAGAAGGTGGTCAATCAATTTTTATTAAATAAATAAATGAACTTTGCACCCTTTAGTTGATACACCTGATATTATACAACTTTAAGTACATTTGCTTATTCCTACGAAACTCTCTACCACCACTCCATTTCATTCAAATGTATTAAAAAGTTCATTAGAAAAACAGAGACATGTGAGCACCTGGGTGGCTCAGTGGGTTAAGTGTCTACCTTTGGCTCAGGTCATGATCCCAGGATCCTGGGATTGAGTCCAGTATCAGGCTCCCTGTTCACAGGGAGTCTACTTCTCCCTCTCTCTCTGCCTCTCCCGTCTGCTTGTGCTCTTTCTCTCTCTCAAATAAATAAAATCTAGAAAGAAAGAAGAAAGAAGAAAGAAAGAAAGAAAGAAAGAAAGAAAGAAAGAAAGAAAGAAGAAAGAAAGAAAAAAGAAAGAAAGAAAGAAAGAAAGAAAGAAAGAAAGAAAGAAAGAAAAGAAAAGAAAAGAAAAGAAAAGAAAAGAAAAGAAAAGAAAAGAAAGAAAGACATGCAAAAGAAATGTTTAAATAGTTTATCAGGGGGACCCCTGGATGGCTCAGCAGTTGGCTGCCTGCCTTTGGCTCAGGTCATGATCCTGGGATCTGGGATTGAGTCCCGCATCGGGCTCCCTGCAGGGAGCCTGCTACTCCCTCTGCCTGTGTCTCTGCCTCTCTGTCTCTCAGTCTGTGTCTCTCATGAATAAATAAATAAATCTTTACAAAAATAGTTTATCAAGTACAATAGTTAAATTACTAAAATCCTGAGGATTACCTAAAAAAATAGTTAAACCAAACAATATAGTGAACATAGATAACATTTTGCTTATATAGTTTATACTTTTAAGTTGAAATGTAAATATGCTTGTCACTGTAGTTTTTCTTTAATGAAGTCATTAATAGAGTTTTACAGGGATGCCTGAGTTACTCAGTGGTTGAGCATCTGCTTTTGGCTCAGGGTGTGATCCTGGGGTCCTGGGATTGAGTCCCACATCATGTTCCCTGTAGGGAGCCTGCTTCTCCCTCTGCCTATGTCTCTGCCCCTCTCTCTGTGTGTCTTTAATGAATAAATAAATAAAATCTTTTTTTAAAAAAATGGAGTTTTACAATGTTCATTTATTTTAATTTTTTATCTTTTTATGGTAAATAACATTTATGTCATATAACCCTCTGGATTTTATGAAGTTTGGGGGTTTGGGGTATTTTTTAAGATTTTATTTATTTATCTTAAGAGAGAGAGATCATGAGCAGGTGGAGGGCGAGGGGAAGAAGGACAGCAAACTCCACACTGAGCATGGAGCCCAACATGGGACTCAACCCCACAACCCTGCAACCATGACCTGAGCCCAAATCAAGAGTCAGATGCCCAACTGCCTGAGCCACCCAGGTGCCCTAATCCTCTGGATTTTAACAAAGTAATATTTTGTTATTTTAAATGTCATGCCAAGAAGTTAGAAATTTATGCTGAAATCAATAAAAGATTTTAAACCACATAGGTGACTTTTCTGTCTCTAACCCCAAATGACTTTCATGTCTCTCTGGTTCTTCATTTGTGTGAGTGTTAGTTTTGGTATAGCCAGGATACTCCTCAGTGGTAAAGCCCTCTTCACTAGTGTGCTTGTATGAGGACTCATTGCCACACATATCCCTAAATCATTTGTGCTTATTAGGTTCGTATCCATCCTACAGAAAGATGAAAATCAACAATTTCCAACCTCAATGAATTTAGGATCTATATGGGGAGACAGTCATATACAAAATTAACTGTTCTAGATTCTGAGTAAGATGCGGAATAAGAGGATCCTAAGCTTACTTTGTCCCACAGATACAACTAGATAACACTCACATCAGTATAAATAATCCAGAGAACAACACAAACACTGGCAGAACAAACTCTCCACAGCTAAATGTAGAGAAGAGGCCACATCCAAGGGTAGGAAGGGTGGAGGCATTGTTGGGAGCTAAATGGCCCCACAGGACTGTCTGAGGGAGGGAGAGATGCCAGGGTGGGGAAGAGAAAGAAACAGACATCCAGACACCCCAGGCACAAACCCCAAAACATTTAGCTTTGAAAACCAGAGGGGCCAGAACTTCAAGAGTTCTTACAATCAGCAGGACTTAACACCAGGAACTTTAAAAATCAGTACAACAAAGAGCCCTACAGAGATACAGCATAGAGGCAGCAATTTGAAAAATGCCTGGGGTAGAAGAATGGAGATTTGCTTGCTAATCTCAGAGCATGTGCTGGAGGGGCAGGGATTTGGTTATATGATTTCTCCAGGCACAAAGGAGCTGGTGGGAGCCATTTCCCTTCCCTACCCCCCAGCATTACACACAGACACCAGCAGGAACTAGTCAGCACTTATACTTGCTACCTAATTTGACAATAGCACACCAATGCCCACATTCTCCTACAGACATGCCTCTCCAGCTAGGCCTCTGATCCAGGTCCCCTCCCACGGCAGACCCACGCAAACTTTCCTAACACCACACATCCTACCCCCACATAGCTTCTGTAGATCTACCCCCTCCAACCTGACCTGCCTCAGCCCCTAGCAGTTTCCCTCCCACCAGCCCAGACCTTGCTGGCACCATAGGCCCCAGCCCAGGTTTCTGTACAGACCTGCCCCTTCCAATATGCATTTGTCCAAAACCTATCCAAAAAACAGGCCCCAAGCCTGAAAGTGTGTAAGTAGTCCCAACAGGGGCCAGCACAACTCCAAAGTGACTCCTATACCAGGAGGAAGAAAAGATAACCACACACATAGGTCTGACTGAGGCCCCACCAATGGGCTGAGGGCAGACATCTGGTATGACTGCAGACCCTGCCTCCCAGTGAAAGTTTCTCAGGGAGCAACAGAGGGAAAGTACCTTGCAGTTCAGTGCTACTACACGTCTGGTAAACACCTGGTCTGACTCAACTCAAACCCAACATGGCCCCAGACTGGCCCATTAATGACATCAGCAAAGAGAGCCATTACAGAGGACTGGGCTGAAGATGAAAGCAGCTCAGCCCCAATAGTAGGGTACGTGCAATACACATAGGAGACAGCCCTGAAGCACCAGATTCTGGGCAACAGAGGACATTGCACTGCAGGGCACAAGAGGACCTCTTCTTCATAAGACCGTTACTTTAAAGAGCAGGAGGCAACTGATTTTTTCTAACACAGAGAAACAGACACAGAGACCTAGATAAAATGAGAAGACAGAGGAATATGTCCCAGATGAAAGAACAGGACAAAATCACAGCAAGAGACGTAAAAAAAAAAAAAAAAAAAAAAAAAAAAAAAAAAAAAACAGAAATAAATAATATTCCAGAAAATTTTAAATAAGTCATAAAGATACTCACTAGACTTGAAAAAAGAATGGAGGACCTTCACCAAGACAGTGTTGTACTGGCACAAAAACAGACACATAGATCAATGGAACAGAATAGAGAATCCAGAAGTGGACCCTCAACTTTATGGTCAACTAATATTTGATAAAGGAGGAAAGACTATCCACTGGAAGAAAGACAGTCTCTTCAATAAATGGTGCTAGGAAAATTGGACAACCACATGCAGAAGAATGAAACTAGACCACTCTCTTTCACCATACACAAAGATGAACTCAAAATGGATGAAAGATCTAAATGTGAGACAAGATTCCATCAAAATCCTAGAGGAGAACACAGGCCACACCCTTTTTGAACTTGGCCACAGTAACTTCTTGCAAGATACATCCACGAAGGCAAAAGAAACAAAAGCAAAAATGAACTATTGGGACTTCATCAAGATAAGAAGCTTTTGCACAGCAAAGGATACAATCAACAAAACTAAAAGACAACCTACAGAATGGGAGAAGATATTTACAAATGACATATCAGATACAGGGCTAGTATCCAAGATCTATACAGAACTTATTAAACTCAACACCAAAGAAACAAACAATCCAATCATGAAATGGGCAAAAGACATGAACAGAAATCTCATAGAGGAAGACATAGACATGGCCAACACGCACATGAGAAAATGCTCTGCATCGCTTGCCATCAGGGAAATACAAATCAAAACCACAATGAGATACCACCTCACACCAGTGAGAATGGGGAAAATTAACAAGGCAGGAAACAACAAATGTTGGAGAGGATGTGGAGAAAAGGGAACCCTCTTGCACTGTTGGTGGGAATGTGAACTGGTGCAGCCACTCTGGAAAACTGTGTGGAGGCTCCTCAAAGAGTTAAAAATAGACCTGCCCTACGACCCAGCAATTGCACTGTTGGGGATTTACCCCAAAGATACAGATGCAATGAAATGCCAGGACACCTGCACCCCGATGTTTATAGCAGCAATGTCCACAATAGCCAAACTGTGGAAGGAGCCTCGGTGTCCATCAAAAGATGAATGGATAAAGAAGATGTGGTTTATGTATACAATGGAATATTACTCAGCCATTAGAAATGACAAATACCCACCATTTGCTTCAACATGGATGGAACCGGAGGGTATTATGCTGAGTGAAATGAGTCAATCGGAGAAGGACAAACAGTGTATGTTCTCATTCATTTGGGGAATATAAATAATAGTGAAAGGGAATAGAAGGGAAGGGAGAAGAAATGGGTAGGAAATATCAGAAAGGGAGACAGAACATGAAGACTCCTAACTCTGGGAAACGAACTAGGGGTGGTGGAAGGGGAGGAGGGTGGGGGGTGGGGGTGAATGGGTGATGGGCACTGAGGGGGGCACTTGATGGGATGAGCACAGGGTGTTATTCTGTATGTTGGCAAATTGAACACCAATAAAAAATAAATTTATTATTAAAAAATAATAATAATAATAAATAAATAAATAAATAAATAAATAAACCACTGGGAAAAAAAAAGAATGGAGGACATCAGTGAGACCCCAACAAAGAGATAGAAAACATAAAAAAGAACCAATCAGAGATAAAAAATTTCATAAATGAAATTAAAAATACACTAGATGGAATAAATAATAGACTAGAAGCAGAAGAGCAGATCAATGACCTGGAGAACAGAATAATGGAAAATAATCAAGCTGAACAAGAAAGAAAAATAAGAGGAAAAAATAAAAATCCTTAGGGAACTCCGTGACAACGATAAGCATAATAACATTCACACTGTAGCAATCCCAGAAGAAAAGAGAGGAGGAAAATTTATTTGAAGAAATAACAGCTGAAAACTTCCTAAATCTGAAGAAAGAAACTGAAATCCAGATCTAAGAAGCACAGAAAGCCCCCAACAAAGTCAACCCAAGGAGGACCACACCAAGACACATTGTAATAATAATGGAAAAAATTAGTGATAAGGAGAGAATTTTAAAAGCAGCAAAACAAAAGAAAACAGTTACATATAAGGGAAACCCTGTAAGGCTATCAGCTGATTTTTCAGTATAAACTTGGCAGGCCAGAAGGCATGATACATTCAAAGTACTGCCAGGGGACGGGGAGACAGAAAAACAACAATAGCAAAAACAAAAACAGAAATCTTACAATCAAAAATCAGGGACATCTAGGTGGCTCAGTGGTTGAACGTCTGCCTTTGGCTCAGGTCGTGTTCCTGGGGTCCTGAGATAGAGTTCCACATCAGGCTCCCCACAGGGAGCCTGCCTCTCCCTCTGCCTACATCTCTGCACTTCTCTCTGTGTGTCTCTCATGAATACATAAAATATTAAAAAGAAAGAACACCCTATTCTACAAGGCTATCATTGAGAATAGAGAGATAAAGAATTTCCCAGACAAAATTAAAGGTATTCATGATCACTGAACCAGCCTTACATGAAATGTTAAAGGAGACTGACTGAAAAGGAGAGGCCATAAGTAATAGTAAGAAAAGTAGGAAGAACAAAAGCAGCAAAAATAAGCATATCTATAAAAATTAGTCAAGGGATTCACAAAGTAAAAGGATATAAAGCATGATACCACATAGCTAAAATGTGAGGAAGAGAGAAGTAAAGAATGGGCTCAAACTTAAGCAATCATCAACGTAATATGGACCCCAATATGCATAAGCTGTTAGATACAAATGTAATAGTAACTACAAATCAAAAGCTAGTAAGTACATATGCAAAAATTAGAAAGGAATCCAAGTATATCACTAAAAAAGGCTAGCAAACCATGAGAGAAAACAGCAAGAGAAGAGAGGAACAGAGAACTACAAAAACAACCATAAAGCAAGTAACAAAATGGCAATAAGTACATCCCTGTCAGCAATTACTTTCAAAAAAAGGCTACTATCAATGTAAATGAACTAAATGCTCCAATCAAAAGACCTATGGTGACTGAATGGTTTAAAAACCAAGATCCATCTATATGCTGCCTACAAGGGACTCATTTCACACCTAAAGACATTGCAGATTGAAAGTGAAGGGATGGAAGAGCATTTATCATGCAAATGGAGTGAAAAGAAAGCCAGCATAGGAATACTTACATTAGACAAAATAGACTTTAAAACAGACTATAACAAAAGACAAAGAAGGACACTATATAATCAAAAAGGGAACAATCGAATAAGAAGATATAATAATTGTAAATATTTATGCATCATCATGGGAGCACCCAAATATATAAAGCAGCTAATAACAAACATAAAGAAAGTAATTGATATTAATATGAAAATAGTAGGCGATTTTAACACCCCATTTACATCAATAGGTAGATCAACCAAACAAAAAATCAATAAGGAAATAGTGGCTTTAAATGGCATATTGGATGAGACAGATCTAACAGAAATATTCAGAACATTTCATCCTAATACAGCAGAATACACATTCTTTTCAAGGGCACATGAACATTCTTCAGAATAAATCACATATTAGGCCACAAAACAAGTCTTGACAAATTCAAAAAAACTGAAGCCAGAACCTCCATCTTTTCTGAGTACAAAACTATAAAACTAGAATTTAATTACCAAGGAAAAAAATCTAGAAAGAACACAAATACATGAAGGTTAAAAACATGCTACTAAACAATGAATGGGTCAAACAAGAAATCAAAGAGTAAATAAAAAAATACAAGGAGACAAATGAAAATGAAAATATACCAGTCCAAGATCTTTGGAATGCAGCAAAAGCTGTTTTAAAAGAAAGTTTATAGCAATACAGGCTTACCTCAGGAAGTAAGAAAAATCTTAAACAATATAACCTTACACCTAAAGAAGCTCGATAAAGAAAAAAAAAAAAAAAAAAAAAGTAGAAAGAGGAAAATTTTAAAAATCAGAGCAGGAATAAACAAAATAGAAACTAAAAAAATAATAGAAAAGATCAATGAAACCAGAACTAATTCTTTGAAAAGATCAACAAAGTTGAAAAACCTTTAGTTAGACTCATAATAAAAGAGAGAGAAAGGACTCAAACAAAATCAGAAACAAGAGAGGAGAAATAACTATCACCACAGAAATACAAAGGATTATAAGAGAATATTATAAAAAATATGCCAACAAATTGGACAGCTCAAAGAAATGGATAAATTCCATTTCAAACATATAGCCTCCCAAAACTGAATCAGGAAGAAATAGAAAATTTGAACAGATCAGCAATGAAATTGAATTAGTCATCAAAAAAATTCCTAAGAAACAAAAGTCCAGAACCAGACAGCTTCACAGGTGAATTCTATCAAACATTTAAAAAAGAGTTAATACCTATTCTTCTAAAACTATTCCAAAAAAAAAAAAAACACACAAGAAGGAAAGTTTCCCAATTCATTCTGTGAGGTCAGCATTTACCCTGATACTAAAATCACATAAAGAACCTACAAAAAGAAAGAAAAAGAAAGAAAGAAAGGAAAGAAAGAAAGAAAGAAAGAAAGAAAGAAAGAAAGAAAGAAAGAGAAAGAAAGAAGAAAGAAAGAAAGAAAGAAAGAAAGAAAGAAAGAAAGAAAGAAAGAACCAATATGTCTGATAAATATAGGTATAAAAATCCTCAATAAAATATTAGCAAACTAAATTCAACAATACATTTAAAAACTTATTCACTATGATCAAGTGGGTTTTGTTCCTGGGATGCAAGGATGATTCAGTATATGCAAATCAATGTGATACATCACAAGAGAAAGGATAAAACCTTATGATCATTCAATAGATGCATAAAAGGCATTTGACAAAGTACAACATCCATTCATAGTAAAAACCCTCAACAAAGCTGATCTAGGGGGAACATACCTCAACATAACAGAGGCCATATATGAAAAACCCACAGCTAACATCATACTGAATGGTGCAAAACTAATAGCTTTTCCATTAAAATCAGGAATAAGACAAGGATGTCCATTCTCATCACTTTTATTTAACACTGTAGTATAAGTCCTAGGTACAGCAGACAAGAAAAATAAATAAAAGGTATTCAAATTAGTAAAGAAAAAGTAAAACTTTCACAATTTGCAGGTGACATGATACTACATATAGGAAACCCTAAAGACTCCACCAAAGAACAACTGGAACTGAATTCAGTAAGGTTGTAGGATATGAAAGGAACATACAGAAATCCATCACATTTTTATACACTAATAATAAAGTTGCAGAAAAAGAAATTAATAAAACAGTCCCATTTACAATTGCACCAAAAATAAAGAATACCTAGGAATAAACTTAACCAAGTTGGTGAAAGACTTGTACCTGAGAACTCTGTGAGGGACACCTAGGTGGCTCAGCGGTTGAGCGCCTGCCTTCAGCCCAGGGCATGATCCTGGAGACCTGAGATTGAGTCCCACTTCGGGCTCCCTGCATGGAGCCTGCTTCTCCCTCTGCCTGTGTCTCTGCCTCTCTCTGTGTCTCTCATGAATAAATAAATAAAATATTTTTTTAAAAAAGATCTCTGAGAAATGAAAGAAATTGAAGATGACACAAACAAATGGAAAGACATCCATGCTCATGGATGGAAAGAAAAAATATTATTAAAATGTCCATACTTCCGAAAGCAATCTACAGATTTAATGCAATGCCTATCAAAATACCAACAGAATGGAATTTATTTAGTCATCCATTCATTGAGTCTTTATTGATTCATTCAGCAACATTTATGGTCATATTATGACCCAGGTCCTGCAGAAGATACCACAGATACAAAAACTAATAAAATATTGTATAATGCTTCTTATTTTTACCCTTGGGTTACCTCTGCCCGACCTTTGTCGAGGCCCTATAGCTCTTCAACAACAATAAAGGATTATCGTCTACAGTTTTCTCTAGAATCTCCAGCCAACAGACCGTTGTTCAACCTTCTAATGTACAAATTTGTTTAAGTAACTTCCTTCTTCGAAAGCTTTTAGTTGCACCCCCTAACCTATGGAGTAAATTATAATTCCTTAAGTGACAATAATTTAAGAATCTTGCTATCTTCGTCCCAATATATCTTTCCAGTCCTAAAACACTAATAGGTGAGGAATGATTTACATTACTCCAACATTTCCATATATTTTATGTCATATATGTTACCCTAGTCTTTTCACATACATTATCTTCATAATAACACTGGAGATTCACAGAGCACTGCCTTGTGCTTCCCCAGAACATTTCATTTTCCTTCTGGGCACACCAAAGACAGAATGTGAACAGATTTCTAGGCCTGGTCCCTAAAAGATCTCCCACACTCTGTTCCTCTTCCTTCACTTCTGCAGTAAATTTGGGAACTAAATAGTAAGGACAATGGCATCCCAAGATGGAATCCCTAACAGTTATCCTGCAGTAGAGCTTCTAACCCCACACTACCTCACTACCACGCCCCAAAACTAAATCGGACTAGGATGTTAGGAAACATTCCATTTTTATTGTTTAAGTCACTGAGATTTCTGAGTTTATTTGTTGTTACAGCATCAACTATTTTATTCTGAGAATACAGGGAGACATTAATTTGATATCCTTTTAGAAATAAGAAAACTAAGATTCCAAAAGGCAAGTGACAATCCAAATTCATAGAGTTAATAAGTAGGATTATAAATTCAGGTCTCTATTTTCTGTGATGGCTTATTTCATACATCAACTTCATTGGGCTATGGAATGCCCAGATAGCTAGTAATGCATTATTTCTAGGTGTGTCTGTAATAGTGTTTCTGGAAGAGATTAGCATTTGAATCAATAGACTAAGTAAAGATTATCTTCACCAATGCAAGTGGGCACCATCCAATTCCTTAAGGGCCTGAGTAGAGCAAAAAGGCAGAGGAAGAGGGAACTTGCTCTCTCCTACTCTCTCCTGAGAGATTGTTACTCTCTCCTGCCCTTGGACATCAACTCAATCCACAGGGTTGGGTTTACATTACCTTGCATATAAGTCACCCAATAATCATGTTGAATGAATAAATGTGATGGTTTAACTGTTTAATCTATCACCAGTACATACCTAGACTTACAGCAAATGTCAGTGAAAGTCACTTCTGATAATAACACAGAAGGGTAATATATGCAAAGGCTCTTCTGGACAATATGTCCACTTTGATCTCCTTTTTAAATACAGGACATTAGTTCTGATTTTTAAAGTGTACTCTGAAATCCTCTGATCTTCTCTAATGAGCCACTTGATTATATAAGGCTGTGCCTCGTGTTTCAGAAATGAATTGGCACCGTCTGTGTTAGCCAGAGCTGGGTTTAGGAAATCTGAATAGTGAAGCAGACTATTAACAACCAGCTATTCCTCTGTTACTTTTGTTGCCACAAACCAATTTACTTCAGCAATTTTTACCTACTAAAAAAAAATTACACAAATTAGAGCATGTCTTTAAAAATAATTTGCTTCTAAATAAACCTTAGATGCAATTAGAATTATGATACTTATTATGAAGAGCTGTGTCTCCTTCCATTTGGTGCTAGTGACAAAGGTTAAAAATGCCCTCCTATAAAATACCACATAATTAAACAAAGCAATTGTGTAATTACCCACTACACAACTGGATAAATTCCAAGCTTCATAATTATTTTAACCTATAGATGATCTACTTGTACAAAAAAAAAATCCAAAGGATTGAAGAATAGAATTTCTCTTCAGTACTCTCTCTCATTTGTTAAGCTTCTCTTTTAAACAATAAAAATAACAAATAGCAAACAGTTTCTGCTCCTTGTATCTCCCTCCTCATGTAACCATGCATAGATATGGGCATAGAATGTCGAGATTTCTCTTGAGAATATTTAAAACCTAGCACTGGAAATGAGACATATGGTGGTAGGTGGCATACTGAAAACTCAACACCTACCAATCAATAGGTGTAAGAATAATGCATCAGGAGAAGTTGAAGGAACTCATTATGATAATCTGATAGAGACAAACCTGTAAAACACAAATCCCTGTTTCCTAGGATCAAATTACACCACTACATAGGCAAGTTCCCACCAGGCCAACTTCCTGTGTTGTGTTTCTAAAAGTTTCGATCTAAACTGCACACCATCCCTTCATCTTTTCAAAGTGCCAAGGGGCAGACTCTCTCACCAAGCTTCAGATAAATGTCCAGCTACCTAGAGTCCACCCCCACTTTCCCTGTCACACTAAGATGAAGGACATCGCCTATGGGTAATCCTACTGAAGGAATCCATTCTGCACAATCCAATACACTCTGAGATGACAAAGGGGAAAAAAACTGTTTTAAAACCATCCTTCAGAATTTCCAGGTCACTGGATCATTTTAAAATCACAGTGATGACCAAACACTTTCATCAAATATCCATGATACACCGTAGGCATTTTGCAAAGTACTAATCCTAATGCCTTAGCCAAATGTCACCATGGAGTAGGTACCCTTATTAATTATTTAGTCATTTTATTTTGAAAGTGGTATTCTTGCTTTAGGATCAGACCACTTCCCCACAGTACACTGAGCAAATGTCCCCAGGTTCCAGGAGGCTGGGTGGAATTTCCCTAAGCAAAAAGTCTAAAAACGGATGATATCTGATGAAGTTGCATTCAGATCTCACTATAAGAGCTTGATAATAACTTTTCTGGAAGGCCATTTTTACCTTTTTACCTTCTGGAAAAGTGCACAACAGGGACGCCTGGGTGGCCCAGGAGGCTAAGCGTCTGACTCTTGATTTTGGCTCAGGTCATGATCTCAGGGTCCTGAAATCAAGCCCCATGTCAGGCTCTGCACTCAGTGGAGAGTCTGCTTGAGGATACTCTCTCCCTCTGCCCCTCTCTGACATGTTCTCTGTCTCTCTCAAATAAATAAATAAATCTTAAAATTAAAAAAAAGGGCACCACAGAACATGTTAACCAATGAGTCATAGGACCCAAGTTCAATATTCTTTGAAAACTCATCTCCCAGTCTGAGCATTGAGACTGAGGAAGAAAAAGGGTCACTAAATGACTACAGTGGTCCAGGCAAAGCAGCCTGTATTTGCCCCTGAGACTCTCCTTTCTGAGTTTCCATATGAAAATAGATGTCTAAGCTATCTGATCTCCTCATATATTGAACACCCAGGGTAAGTTTCAACTGGAAAACAACTTCAAGCAATATAAGGAGGGCATACACTTATTCATCATTTCTTATGCTAGACACCTTGCCTGGTGTCTTATAAAAATTATCATTTTAAATCCATATGACAGGACTTTTTTTTCCCATTAGAACTCTGAGGTTCTAAGAACTTAAGTGACTTTGTCAAGGTCACCTAATAGAAAGTAATATAACTGAGCATTTGTCTTTCTACTACAGCATATTACTTCCATGGATTTTAAGTTCAAAATGTTGAGTTTATGTTTCTTAACCTCTAAACCTTATTTTTTCCCTATAAAATTATAACATTCCCAAAATCACACAGCTGATAATTGACAAGGTTTCCTTCTGGCATACCACATTAAAAGAAAATGAACATTTGGTCTTCCTCTGCTGATCCCCTTTTTCCTCTGGTCTCCTTTTCAAAACCAGGATCATCTTGAAAGCATTTTTTCCTCTCAGTGACATACATCCTGTACGTCAAATGGATCTGGTAATTCTACCTTCAAAATCATACTCAAACCCATCACTTGTCTGCATCTCCATCTCCACCTCTAGAAATAGTTTCCATCCTCTCCAGCCGAGTATAAATGCTCTCCCTCATCGATCCAATCCTTCCAACAGAGCCAGGATCCTTTGGAAACATAAATGAGGCCAATATGTTATCTCAGCACTTAAAACTCTTCAATGATTCCTAAGTTTCATTTAGGATTATCCTTGGTCATTTCTCCCCTTCTTCCTCCCACATTCCTTACTCATTCTTTCTGTTCTTCACATGTATCAAGCCATTTTCTTTTTCTCTTCCAATAAAATATTTTACTTTATTTTTTTAAGATTTTATTTATTTATTCATGAGAGACAGAGAGAGAGAGAGATAGAGGTAGAGACACAGGCAGAAGGAGAAGCAGGCTCCATGCAGGGAGCCCAAAGTGGGACTTGATCCCAGGTCTCCAGCATCACACCCTGGGCCAAAGGCAGTGCTAAACCACTGAGCCACCCAGGCTGCCCTAAAATATTTTACTTTATTAAGTGAATATGATTTAAACATGACTGATGGCCAGATTTTACTCTACATCCTATGAACCAACCATATGATCTTGGTTGGTACAGATCTTCTTAGGAGGTCTTCTGTAAAGCATCATGCTTCCTCTGGCATTAAGTATACCTGACATAACATTCCATCAGTTTCAGGTGTATGATTCCATATTTGTATACACTGTGAAATTATTCCCAATAAATTTAGGGATCATCTTTCACCAAAGTTACAAATTTTTTTCTTGTGTTGAGAACTTTTTAGAGTTATTATCTTGGCAACTTTCAAATACGCACTACAATTTTATTGACTTGTAGTCACCATACTGTACATTCCAGTCCCATGACATTTATTTTATAACCAGAAGTTTATAACTCTTGATACCTCTCACTCATCTCACCCACACCCCCCCCCCGTTCCCTCCTCTGGCAACCACCATTCTGTTCTCTTTATCTATGAGTCTGGTTTTCAAATTTATCAAGTCCTTGTCTACTTCACGGGCTTCAATTATGTTCATCTTTCTGCCTGAAGCACTCTTACTCTTCATCATTCTGCTTCACAGATACTTCCTCACCTGGATTTCCTTGCCCCTCCTCTCCCATTTCAACCAGGTTCCCTTCTATCCCCCTTCATAGTTTCCTGGATTA
This sequence comes from Canis aureus, assembly GCF_053574225.1. Classification (NCBI taxonomy): domain Eukaryota; kingdom Metazoa; phylum Chordata; class Mammalia; order Carnivora; family Canidae; genus Canis; species Canis aureus. The sequence goes on from NC_135627.1 coordinate 8,997,664, forward strand.
GGGCACTAGCTACATTGCAATAATAAAGGAAACCCAAGAAACAATGGCTTAAACAAGATGGACATTTCATTTTTCTGTCAGTTATAATCCTGACTCCAAGGCTATAAGGGAAATCCTGCCACCTTCAAACTGCAGCTTCCATTCTGGGATCCAAGGCTTTTGTTTCAGTTCTCATCATTTCCAGCCAGCAAGAAGGGGGAAAGGGCCAAAGAATATACATGATTCCCTTTTTAGGACATAAGTGGAGAAAAGTGGTTTAAAAAGTGGTTTAAAAAATGGTCCTTTTCCTGTTCCATTGGCCAGAACCTTAGTCGTGTGGACAAGCTATAAGAAGTGGGCAGTGTTTGGTGGTGTTCCCAACCAAAACTCAAGAATTCTATTATGAAAGACAGGCAGAATGCAGAATGCACATTGGTGGAAAACAAGCAGCCTCTATACATTCCCTTCACAGGACTTATTTCAATTAATAATTGCATGTTTATTTGGTTCCTGATTTGTTCAATGTCTGTCTTCTCTTTTGACCATAAGCTTGAGAGAGAAACATTTTACCTATTTGGATCACCACAATGTTCCCCATGCTTAACACAGTTCCTGGAGTATAATTAGATGAGTCATAAATGTTTAGTGATTGAGTAGACAAGAGTTTTTCAAGAATTGTGCAAACTAGTAAGTCTGCCTTCCTCTAACTACACTTCTCAGAGGATAGAATATATACTTTGTGTATGTGGGTATGTGTATCTCCATCGACCCTGCCAATTCCTACGCTGCCTTTGTTCTTGAGCACTCATTTCTTCCTTCTACACCTTATCTGGAGCTTAACACTCAACTAAAACTTTTTTCTTGACCTCATTTGTATTTGTCAATGCTGATCTGCTCCCTATTTTTCTTATAATTCTTTTTCTCTTGGTTTCCTCTGCTAACCAATGTTACTTCTGACCTGCTACCCAAATAGACCAGGTATCCTCTCTCATGCCTCTACAACTGAGGCTTTGTTCATTGATAGATTCCTTCTTTCATTCAACAGCTATTTGAATCTCTACTCTGCTTACTATGCTAGTCACCAAGACACAATATATATAATATAACCTCATGTTCCCAAAACTCTCCAAGTCTGTTTGGGAGGTGGACTAGAAAATAAACATTCAATTCAAAAGCAACAGGTGCCATAAAAGAGGTTTGCTTAAAAAAACAAGGGAACACATTTATTGAGTACCTGCTACAACCTAATTGCATCTGATACTAGTATCATCAGATCATCCAAACTTTAAAGATAAGGAAGCCGAGGCTCAGAGAGTTAAAGTAATTTGCTCAAAGTCAGACATCTCAGAGTGACAAACTGGAACTGCCAGTTCAAGACAATATGATGAACTCACCATCTCCTCCCCCACCCCCGTCTCAACAAGCTCTAATGCAATTCTCCTCTACTCTGCTCTGTTCTATCCTAACCTAGGTTCTTAACATGGCTTTCAGATCTGCATCTTCTCTTTGTCCACAAACATGCAGGTCCAAACAGGCCCCCGTAGTGCCCTCCATATGTTGGGGTAATGGCTTCTCATGTTCTTTGCCTCAGTTTAGGGCCTTGTCAGAACAGTAGGCATTACTGGACACTAGGCAGTACAGAGTGAAAAGACCGCTGTTTGCTAGTGTGCCAATTACCTCTTGCTGCAAACAACCCCATACATTCAAACAACAATATATCCTTATTTCTCATGGTTCTGAGGTTTGATAGAGCTCAGATGAGTGGTTTTTGCTCAGGAGCTCTCATGCAATTGCGGTGAGATGATGGCTGGGACTAGAATCATCAGATGACTTCCTCACTCACATTTCAGGTTCCTGGGCTAAGATGGCTGGGAAAATGGGGACTGAGCAGACCTCTCTATATGGTTATCCTAGGTTACCTCACAGCATGGCTGTCTCAGAGCAGTTGAACTTCTCATGTGACAGCAGGCCTCCCCCAAAAACATGCATTCCAAGAGGTCTAGGAGAAAGTTTTAGGCTTCTTTTGATCTAGGCTTATAAGTTCCAGAATGTCACTTCTGTTGAATTAAGATAAGTCTAATTAAGTCAAAATATCAGTCCAGATTCCAGAGAGGCCAGTTAGACTCCACTTCTCTATGAAAGAAGTAGCAAAAAAACCCTGGTGGCCTTTTCAATCAACCTCACAGAGAGTTGAGTAACACAAGAGAGTAACACAAATCTGAGTTCAAATCCCAGCTCTGCCACTTACTAGCTGTGTAGATTTAAGTCAGTTGCTGAATCTCTCTGAAACTCAGTGTTCTCACCTGTAAAATGTTGAAAACAGTATTTATGTCACTGGGTTGCTGCAAGAACAAAGAGAAATTCAGGGTGTGAAATGCCCTGTGCCAGGCAGGTGCTCAGTAGGCGTTAGTCTTCTTTCCCATCATGTTCCACCCTCCCTCCCAAGCAGGTGACAGAATAGGATTTCCATAAACATTTCCTAAATAAATGAATGAGTGAAACTGTGCAACTCATGGAGCTTCCAAAGTAATCTTCCAACATGCTATTCTTCATGTCACTCTCATGCTTAAAAACACAAAGGACCTTTCAATTACTACAGAGTATCCCAAAACTCCCTGCTGAGCACCTAGAACTCTGGGACCTCTGAAACTCTGCTGCCCCATGACAGATCTCAGGGCTTGTCTGGACAGCTTTCCAGACCTCCTGCTAGCCCAGAGCCCAGCACCCACATGTATCATGCATTATGAGTACCCCTTGCTGGAATAGGAGCCAATTGAAGGAGCTCCCAGTTGCCAAAGCTAAAGCAATCCAAACAGGAAAATGAATAAAGTAGTATTGGATTATAACCTAAATATAATACAAATATTCCTGAGACCATACAGATATAAATAAATCATTTAATAATAAATGGGGAGAAAAGGCAAATACCCTGTGCAAAAGAATTCCAAATAATTTAAGTAAATACTCCCACTTCAAGATATGGAGCATAATACCCTCCCCCCAATGCCTCTACTGTGGAATGAGCATAGTGACTTCTTTCCAAAGAGTATAGTACAGAAAGGGAGAAACCTGACCAACTCTACCTGAGCCAGGTGATCAAGGTCAGCATCAGTCATGTTGAAGGTATGTATTCTTGATTTGATGTGATGAAAATGGCACTTCACCTCTGTGATCTTTCTCCAAACATCCACAATCCCAGTCCAATCATAAGAAAAACATCATACAAATCCTGAGTACTTGACCAGTACCCCTCAAAACTTTCAAGGTGATCAAAAACAAGGAAATTCTGAGAACCATCACAACCCCAAGAGGAGACTGAGGAGACATGACAATTAAATATGATGTGGAATCTTAGATGAGTTCCTGGCACAGAAAAAGAAAGGATGTTAGGCTAAAACTAAGGAAATCTGAACAAACTATGGAACTTAGCAAACATAACGTATCATTGTTGGTTCATCAATTGTAATGCATGTATCATACCAATTTAAGAGATTTATAATTGAAGAAATTGTGTGGAGAGTATTGGAAAATCTCTACATTGTCTTCCCAATTTTCTATAAATCTGAAATTTGTCTAAATACTAAGTTCCTATTGGGGAAAAAAATAGCCCTTGCTAAACACCGAAATGACTAATGCCTTCCGAGGTACTATGGTCTTAGTGGTCATGCCAGGGGCAGGTCCAGCCCAGAAGCCGACAAGTTTTGGTATCCAGGTTGAGTTGGAATGCAGGCTTCCCAGTTTCGAATCACATCATATGTTAACCCAATGCACTTACTTCCTGCCTTCCTTTACTCCATGGCACAGCCACCTCCCAGTTCCCCAAGTTCAAGACTTCAGGGTCAGCCTTTCACTTTTTTGTCCTATCTTCTAAGTCCAGTTGCTTCTCATTTATAATTTTATCTCCAATCCAGTACCTCAACTCAGTACCACTGTCCTAGTTCAGGTCTTCAGCATCGATCATCCACATGCCTTTATGATTCTCCCTGCCCTCAGCCTCCCATTCCAATCCATCCTCCACAGTTACCAGAGTTGGTTTCTCCAAAAATATATTTGATCATGCCAACCCCTGCTTAAAAGTCTTTCACTCCTTTAGATAGAATACAGCCTACTAGCATTCATAAAATGTTCTTCACACTGGCCACTACTCAATTTCTACTTTCCTTCCCTCCCTTCTCCCCAATATCTCTTATGCTGCAGTCCAACCAGGTTGCCACTGCACTTCCCCACATGCATCTCAGGCCTTCATGCCTTTGCAGGTCCTTGAAGCCCCACCAAGAATGCCCAAGTCCTCCCCTCCCCATGTCTCCTTGCTTGTTGAACCCCTCACCCCACAAATCTCATCTCAGACCACTTTCAAAGATTTCTCTTAGTCCCCAAGTAAAGACTCTCCCCAGTATCACCACCCATGTGTGATTACACTGACTTCCACAAGAAGAGTCTGTTCTGTGAGGGCCACTTGCCATCTACCTGTGTTCTCCACACCTAAGCAATGCCTTATACCTTTCACATAGCTGGTGGGTATCCAGTAAATGTATGCCAAATGCCTCTATTCTTGTGTGTGTGTGTGTGTGTGTGTGTGTGTGTTATGTGGATTTATTGTGGATTTATCTTTTAAGTTTTTATTTAAATTCCAGTTAGTTAAAATACAGTGTAATATTAGTTTCAAGAGTAGAATTTAGTGACTCATCACTTACATACAACACCTAGTGCTCATCTCAGTAAGTCCCCTCCTGAATACCCATCACCCACCTAGCCCATCCCCCACTCACAACCCTCCATCAACCCTCAGTTTGTTCTCTATAGCTAAGAGTTTTATGGTTTGCCTCCCTCTCTTTTTCCCCCCTTCCCCTATGTTCATCTGTTTTGTTTCTTAAATTCCACATATGAGTCAAATCATATGGTATTTGTCTTTCTCTGACTGACTTATTTCACTTAGCATAATACTCTCTAGTTCTAATCACATCATTGCAAATGGCAAGATTTCATTCTTTTTAATGGCTAAGTAATTTTCGTGCATGTCTGTTTGTGTGTGTGTGTGTGTGTGTGTGTGTGTGTTTACTACATCTCCTTTATCCATTCATTAGTTGATGGACATTTAGGCTCTTGCTATAACTTGGCTATTGATAATGCTGCTATAGACATTGGAGTACATGTGCTCCTTCGAATCAGTATTTTTGTAGCCTTTGGGTAAATATCTAGTAGTACAATTGCCAGGTTGTAGGGTAGCTCTATTTTCAACTTTTGGAGGAAACTCCATAGTGTTCTCCAGAATGGCTGAACTAGTTGCATTCCCCCCAACAGAGTAAGAGTGTTCCCCTTTCTCTGCCTCCTCATCAACACCTGTTGTTTCCTGTGTCATTAATTTTTGGATGCTTCTGTTCTACAACTCACTCCAGCTGTTCTGGGCCACACTCCCCGGGGTCCCCTTGTTCCTATACACCACCACCACCTCCCACCCCTATTAGAACTTTTTTTCCCAGATGATGTCCCTGTTTGCTTGGCTCAGGAACAGCCAGGACTCTGCAGCAAGAGTCAGCAGAATGAGAAAAGAATTGGCACCTTGAGTTTAATCACAGGCAGAAAACCAGGAGGCAACCTAAGTGGTGGCAGTCTCTCTCCTCTCATGTGAAATATATTTCCTTGTGTTGTTGTTATATCCTGCTGACTCAAGATGAAGCAGCTGCAGCCATCAAGAGGGCAAGGGAAACTGTTTGCTTTTCCTAATAACTACAGCATCCCATCACTTCCTCCCTGACTAATCAGAGTCACAGATTCCAACAGAGAGCAGGGGAGTGCACCCTGCCTAGTCCCAAGCCCATAGGCTGGTGTCCCACTAGCCTAGATGACATATTCAACTCTCAGCCCTCATAGTCTGTGAGACACTCCCCTAAAGCAGAGAGAGGTACCATAGGAACACAGGTCCAAAAAATGAATACTGAGTCATTAGAAACCAAATTAGTAAGACAGAGGAAATTATAAGAATAAACTTCCTCAGATAAATCATACATAAATTCAAAAATGGAGGTATCTGGGTTGGCTCAGCAGTTAATCATCTGCCTTTGGCTCAGGTCATGATCCTGGGGTCCTGGGATCGAGTTCCACATCAGGGAGCCTGCTTCTCCCTCTGCCTGTGTCTCTGCCTCTCTCTGTGTGTCTCTCATGAATAAATAAATAAAATATTTTGAAAAGAAAAGAAAGAAAGAAACTTGGGACACCTGGGTGGCTCAGCACCTACTTTCAGCCCAGGGCGTGATCCTGAAGTCCCGGGATTGAGTCCCACGCCAGGCTCCCTACATGGGCCCTGCTTCTCCCTCTACTTGTGTCTCTGCCTCTCTCTCTCTCTCTCTCTGTCTCTCTCTGTGTCTCTGTGTGTGTGTGTGTGTGTGTTTCTCATGAATAAATGAATAAAATCTTTAAAAAAAAAAAAAGAAACTCAAACACGTTTACATAAATTGGTGTTAAAAAGAAAGCTTAACAGCACCTGGTGGCTCAGTCTGTTAAGTAAGCATCTGACTCTTGATTTTGGCTCAGGTCATGATCGAACCTCATGTTGTGTTGGGGTCCACACTGGGTGTGGGGCCTGCATAAGATTCTCTTTCTCCCTCTTTCTTTTCCTCTGCCCCTCCCCACCCTGAGTTCCCACACATGCGCATGTTCTCTCTCTCTCTCTCTCTCTCTCAAATAAATAAATAAATAAATCTTAAAAAAAGAGTAAGCTTAAATTTGGTCCTCTGGCCACTGAATACCAAGTGAATATTGAGAGCTACATCCAGATGTTTTCTAAAGTTCTTTTCAAATAATTCTATTTTATCACAATGAAACCATTTCTTCATTTTTGTATAATTTGTCTAATAATTTAAATTATAAATCATGGGAGTTTTTTCCTCTTGTTTTTATTATACATACTATATATATATATATATATATATATTATCTCTTCTCCTAAATAGTAATTCTTATTCTTCAAAACACATAATGCCAATGATGAGGGATGGGGGGTAGAGTCTAGCACAAAATTACTGGAGACCAGTGCTCCCATAGTTGGGGCCTAACTATGTTGCATATCAGTAAAACTTCTCTCTTGCTGAAAAGCACTAATTTTTTCCCACTGGAGCCCAGACTTGTTCTCCATGATCCTAACACCAAATGTGGTTCTAGACCCAAAGCAGAAATTCAACAAATGTTAAAGGTAGCATTGTTACACACTACACTTTTCTTAATAAACCTTTATCAGATTTTATAAGTGGAGAGTAACTAATACACTAATAAGAATCAAAATCACAAAGACCATAGTTTATACTTCAATAGGCCCACATTCGATCTTTAGCTAGCAGTGAGGTAAAAAGGTTCCTTTTTTTTTTTTTTAATTCTCCAAACTGATATTTGCATCAGAGTTAGCAGCTGATAACAGAGAGATTATGAAAATTCTGGCTAAAATTAAAATGCCAAAACTGGATCTTCTGGATAATGAGAAACTGATTGCCTCTATTACTGGAGAGGAAATGAAAACAGCAATAGAAAAATTTGCAAGTAGCAAGCCTCCTGTGGTGATGAGTACCAACTGGAATAGGATAAAGCTTTTGAGGGAGAATCAAAAGATCTGTTATGCAGGATTTATGAGGACTGTCTACTTATGAGACCCATGAAAGCCCCAACGCAAGAGCCTTTGTTCTTATAATCTGTCAAAAGTACCAAGTTGGTCCCATTTGCTTAATTAATTGCACTGGAGAAGAGAAAAAAAAGCCTTCCAGGTAGGACTGGATAAAATGACTCAGGTTGAGACTAGCGGTGGTTTCTTGCATAGTTGCAGTTATTATATGTGCAAAATTTCTAATTTACAAGTGCCAGCAAATAGATTTAGACCTCCCTTCTATTGCACAGAAAGTCTTTATCATGTGGAAGAGAAATATTTACAAAGGCTTTTAAACATATTTCATTTTCAAGAACTTTAGTAAATAACGCATAAGGCATGAACCTCTTTGTGACTATTACATCAATTATCACTGGAAGCGTTTCTTCTTTCTTCCTCCAGAGGAAGAAGCATGTGGTATATAGGTGACTTTTTGCTTCATTTCATCTGTTGACAAAAGTTTATGTTCAATTCAATAGGGAAGTGATTCAAGGTAAAAGTTAGAAGTCAACCATCCTTGGTAACTGAGCACTTCATTTTAAAGTAATGTATTCATTCCACTTTTCAAATTACTTTACAAACCTCACCTCATCAAAACCGCCAGAACTTACAAGTAAACACTTAACACAACAACCAAAAAAGACAAAGAGACAAAGCAATTGTGCTCAACAGCACTTAGCAAGTGATGAAGAATAAAATCTAAATCTCTCCAGCTAAAGATAACTTTTTTGACATGAAATCCAAACATTCCTTGGAAACTTTATAGTTGGTCACTAGCTTATTGTCTTTGGTTTCTCTCAAACTATAGCTCCATGCTATCTGTGGGTGAAGCAGAGGAGAAACTTGCACGTAGTTTTAGTTATTAGGAAATCATCCAATGAGACCATAAAAACACACACCACACAGTATATTACTGCTAATGGCGACACCCAAATTTCTCCCCCATTTCTCAGTACCTTTCCTTTCTGCTTAACCTGAAAAATCCTTGATGAACATGAGCAGGTTCGACTTAAAGTAAGATTTTTCAGACTGGTAGCTTATTTGACCCAAAATATTTTCTTTCTTTCCTTTTCTTGTAATTATCAAGTTCCTTACTATTATAATTATTAAGTTATTTATTTCTTACTTCCCAGTGAAGTAAAAGATAACTACAGCATACTAAAGAGTCAGGAGCACCCCCCGTGCTTACTGTAGCACTATTTCCAGAAGGCAAGACATGGAAGCAATCCTAAAAGTCCATCAGTGGATTCATCGATAAAGAAAATGTGATATAGATACACAACTGGTCAGCCATAACAAAGAATGAAATCTTGGCATTCGCAAAAATATGGATGGACCAAGATGGCATTATGCTAAGTGGAATAAGACAGAGAAAGACAAATACCATATGATTTTACTTATTTGTGGAATATTAAAAAAACAAACAACTAAAAGCAAACTCATAGATACAGAGAACAAATTGGTGGTGGCCAGAGTTGGGAAGAAGGGGTTGGACAGAAAAGGTGAAAGTGGTCAAAAGGTACAAATTTCCAATTATAAAATAAATAAGTCTTGGGGATGTAATGTGCAACTTGGTGCCTGTAGTTCATAATACTGTACTGCATATTTGAAAGTTGCTGAGAAAGTAAATCTTAATAGCTCTCATAATAAGAAAAAATTATAACTATATGTGGTGATGGATGTTAACTAGACTCCTTGTAGTGATCATTTTGCAATATATACAAATATTGAATCATTATGTTGCACACCTGAAACTAATATAATGTATGTCAATTATATCTCAATAAAAAAAGAGGAATTAGTAACTCTAAGTATACTTAAGAGTACTTACTGAAAGAATCTTTTAAAACATTAACAACCTTGTTATGACACATATTTGACTTATAAACTGGGGTAGTTTCTTTTGACATTTTCTTATTCTCTGTTTGCATGTGAAATTAATATCTCTGCTTTTCCAGTATCAAAACCAGGCTAACTAAAGAACCATTGTAGACTGTTATGATTATAGAAATACATTGTTATTTTGCTTTGCCAAAACTATTGAAGGTTCCTGGAGAAGTCATAACAAGAAACAAATTGCTAAGGAAGCTATTAACTATTTAGTATTTCCAGACCATATGGAAATACTAATATTATGTGTCCATGAGGATATGATAGGCATGCTTAGTATAAAATTAATATTCTCTCAGTGGAGTGTTTTTGGTATTTTTTTGTTTTTGCTTTTGCTTTTAGTATTTTGGTCAGATTCCCATAAATTCCAATGCCTTTCAAAGTTAGCACAGTTAGGTCTTTCTCATGATACACATGTATTTGGAAAATTATGTCCCAGAACAATTTATTACAGTTGTGAGAGCTGTTTCAACTAATCGGCTGACCCATCTAAGAAGGCATTTGCCAGGCATAGAATGGTAACAAGCCATTGTTCAAGGGTGGTCAGATTTTAGGAATTCTCTAGGGTTTCACTGGGCCCCACACTTATGACCCAGAATTATTGGGCTCCAGAGCTTATTGAGCCAAACTCCATACCTAGATTCAGTCTAAAATGATTCAAACCAGGCTGCAAGGGGACACAAGAGGGCCATAATCAAATGGGAAGTGTTGGAGGGAGGGGTGCAGGCACATGTATGTGTGTACACAGCATTTGTGCCTAAGTCTGGTGAAGATGGGGAAGATCAGAAGAGGTAACAAGTGAGCAACACCTTGAAAGGTGACTAGGAGGATGTCTTATTAATTCATAAGAGGAGGAAAGCATCCTATAAGAGGGAAGAAAGGAGAGGTATAAAGGCACAGAGGTCTAAGAAAGTCCAGGGAGTTAAGGGACAGTGAGATGTTCACTGGCACTGGATTATAAGGTGCAAGGTGGGGAAGGTAGTGGTGCCTATGAGTTTGTGGGACTTCTCCTGGAAGAGCACGATGATTCTGGAGGAGCATCCTTCAGGAGACACCAGCTAGGGTATGCAACCATTTAGGTTTCAGAAGGGTGACTGAAGTGCTCAGAATGGTATAATGTCAGCAGAGATTGTAGCCCAGAAACTGGAGGGTTTACATCCTGGCTTTGCCCTCATGCAGCTTTGTGACCTTTGGCATGTGACTTACTTATCTGTAAAATGGGAATAGTGACAGTACCTTTATGTCCTTGTGAGGATGAAATGAGTTAGTTATGTGTAAGGCATTTTGCATGCACCTGGCAAAGAGTAAGCATTACTTAAGTGCTAGGTAAATAGATCAATGAAGGCAGCCATTAAAGTATCAACTCTTTACCCAGAAAATCTTCTCTGGGCTCCAGACTTAAAGGGAGCCATATTCATTTACAGAAAGATATTCAAAGGATCACTGAGCTCTCTGACTCTAGAATCTTAACCTAGTAACTTGCCCTGAGGAAGAATTCCAATCTTGACCCTGGTGTTAATTGAACTAAGCCTTATGTAAGAAGTTGCAGGGTTCATCTTAAAGGGTGTAAGTGTTGGGCTCCCCAACAGAAATGAAGTATGAGCCTCTTGGGTCACTTTAGTGGGGCAAGAAGAAGGCAACAGATGAATGAGTCCCAAGCAAAGCCAAGAGAAGAGATTTGTCCCCCTCAGGGCTCTCTGATTATCCTTTGCCTCTCTGAAAAGCAATCATTCCTTTTTATAGGTTCTTCATAAAGAAATACAAGGTTATTAAGAACATTTTTTAATTCACATAGTCCAGATATTTTTGGGTAACTATGTCATAATTATTGAGTTATGTGTCCAGATTGTATACAAAATAAATTGCTGTATATATATGAGCAAATGAAATATGAAGGACAATATTCCTTATACTTGCAGCTACAATCACCTAAATGGGTCATTAAAATTTTTATAGGAACACTCTGGTTGCACTTTGTCTTCAACTTAAGCCTGTGTGGCATAAGGGTCATCAAACTTTCTTCATACAAATAGAAATACAGAGTTATGTGGAATAATTTGCTTGCTAAATTCTTTTAGATTTGTATTGCATACTATTGGCCTCTACTCAAAATAATGAAAAAGAGAATATTCCAGTTTCATCATAATAAAATAAATGCATATATACACATATGTAACATGAAATGCTGACTTTTAAATTCAGTTATACTAATTAATGATATGTCAGGACCAGAGTTTATTAAAAACTAATTATTGTAACTAATGGTGTTGGAATAGAAATCTATTTCCAATTGTTACAACTCAGCCACGGAACATTTCTTTAAAATGCAAATTAATTTTAATGTGCAGCATATGTCACCCCCACCCCACCATTACAAATATCTTTATGTATAAAAATAAGGGGTGAGGAAATCTAGATAAAATATCGTTTGTATGTAACTTGAGCTGGATGAGAACCATGAGAGTCTGTTAGAGCTTTCTATGGGATTTCTGGAAAAATAAATGCATCTGAAAATGTTTAATTAAATAATAAATTTTCTTTAAAAAAATAAAAAGAAAATGAAGTCAGGGAAATTAAAAAAAAAGATTGCTTTCTAAAAGAGACTAACAAAAGGCTTCTGATGTCACAAATTTTATTACCTTTCAATACAACTATGCTCCCTAGTGGGGACTTCTAAAAGGTTTAGTCTAAATTTTTTAGAAGTTTGTTTCATGTAAGCATCACCGCATATGCCAAATGATCCATTAAGGATGCTCTATTATAGCTTAAATAGTTCTGAGTTAAATACACAGGGTATCGTGGCCTAAGATGCTAAGAAAGTATGCAGCTCGATTCCCATTTGATGTAACTCTGCAGGAAGATGTTACTCGTGGAACATTTGCTGCATTAAGGAAACCATTTATATAATGCCTTTTATATTTGGATGCTTCTGACTCCTCCAGATAAAGTCCATCTTTCTCAAGATTGTGGAAAGTTAGTCAATTCCCATTATTCCTATATGAGATCTGCGTTTATAGAGTATGCATTGCAAACATGTCTAGAGATCTAAATTTTATCTTAGTGTTTTCATGAGGACTTTATACCACAGAGCCAACTCACTGTCCTAGACCACACCCCCAAGGCCTTCTATCTTGTGTCTTTCTCAAGATAGTAATTTCAGAGTTTAAAGTATGGACTGTCCAAATTTTTCTCTAGTTATCCTGCCCCTAATATGTGCCATCCCACTGATGGTCAAGTGTCCTGGAAACACCTTTGAGACCAGAATTATGTAAGTTGTGTCTGCATACATAGAAAGAAAACTGATAGCCACAAGTACTGAGAATGTCCTGGACTCAAGACCATGAGCATGCCCTGAGAATGCTCTACCACATGAGCCCCTGAAATCTGTTCAAAGTCAATGGTGCAAAAATATCCCCAGTGAATCTTGAACAACTTCCATGTTGAGAAACAGAGCCATTTGATACTCTATAGGCCAAAGCAAAGCATAATGTTCAAAAGTACTCATTCCTTGGAGGAAGATCCGATCACTTACTTCAGGGAACTACAGTTCTTCCACATTGTTCTTTTATATTTTGCTTTCTTTTCACTCACTCTCACTCATCAGAAATCACCAAATCCAGTTAGATATTATGGAAAGAAATCCAAGAACCAGACTGGTCTGAGAGAGTTGAAGAGTGATCAGAGGAGACTGTATGGAACAGGTAGGGTTCCATAGAAGCATTTATTTTAGAATTTCATGTAGGTGGAGGAGGGGTGAAGGAAGGCATTCTTAGTGGGTAATAGCAAAATGAACAATTCATAAAGACAGGAATTGCTGTGGAGTACTCAAGGAACAGTTTCACTGGGTCCCAGATCTATGTTGGGGATAATGAGCTCGGTTGGGGTCAGATAGGAAAGGTTCTTAAATATTAGCCTAAGTGGGTTGGAATCTTTCACACAGCAATGAAAAGTCATGAAAGTTTCATTGAGATCATGAAAACCACATTTCGGGAAGGTTTATCTGATGACGTGCAGGAGAGATTTGGCAATACAGGATGAGTTGTAGAAAACTAGAAAATGGGAAGTATCAATATGTTGTAGGCCAAACTCTCCGTTTAGCTCCATATAGGTGATTTGATCTCAAAAGGAGAAGCCCAACAGAGGAAAAATAATTGCTTCCCTCATCCAATCTCGCTATCTCTGCAGTCCCCAGGGCCGATGCAGCGACATCTGCTAGAACAACACCCCTGGGAGAATCCCAAGTCGAGCTCTACACTCCTCCCCTCTTATTCACTTACTAAAGACACACGGGCTAGATAAGGAGAGGCCTTTCCTTTGAAGGGAAATGGATTCTCCTTGGCAGATAAGGGAGCTTTAAGATCAGTAAGTCTCCACCTGGGACAAGGCCAACTGAATAGATCTGAATTGCCCTGGGTGAAAGGCCTCAGTCTATAGGGGCTCCTTATTGAAGCTACTGATCTTCCTGTGTATTCTTCATTTGATTCCAGTCCTGTTTTCTGACACCTGCCGATGCAGGGCTAGGTCCATAATGCTGCCTAATGCCAGATCAGACCTGCCAATTTCATTCCCTGCATGGCTGACCTAACCCTCTCTCCACCGAGACCTATGCTGACTTCAGCTTGCTTGACCTTAGTGTCTCCAGCACTGCTGGTGTCTAGCTGCCATCATGACCCTGACCCACCTTCCCATAGGGATGCTGTCACCTAAAGAAGCCAGAGAGGGGTTGCAGCCAGCCAGTCATAAGGTGGTGAGGGTCTGAAACACATCAAGAACAGGGCAAGAAAATAGAAAGCCATCAGATAAAGCACGCCTGATTTCTCCTATCAAGTCATAGAGAGAGGGCTGTAGGCCAATTGACTCCATAATGTACAGATCATTTCCATACATTTGTAATGCTCAGAAACATGTCAATGAAATTAAATCTCAAATCTCAGTCTCTTTATGGCAGTGATACTGAGTCCTGAGGCCTTGGCTCTCAGTAATTATCTACAAAGAGATACAATGAAAAAGAGACTGCTTTACTTCTCTTCCTTCGAAGTGATTTAAACGGAGTCACTGAAGAAAAACTTAGGATACTGGCTCTCAAGAATTCTTTATGACAAAACCCAGGTCAATTTCATTTCTTTCCTATAATACATACTTAAATTTTTTTGTCATCATCTGTTTTGTAAAATATTTACATTCTAAATGAAAATGAGAGATGGTAAAAAAAAAAAAGAGAAAAGGAATTGTTAACAAAATGCAATACAAGATAACACAGTTATGGAGGGACTTTGCTATGGGCAACCACCTATATAAAATACTACAACATATAAACAGCCTTCTGGGGGATCCCTGGGTGGCTCAGCAGTTTAGCACCTGCCTTCAGCTCAGGGCGTGATCCTGAGGTCCTGGGATAGAGTCCCACATCAGGCTCCCTGCATGGAACCTGCTTCTCCCTCTGCCTAGGTCTCCGCCTCTCTCTCTGTGTGTCTCTCATGAATAAATAAATAAAATCTTTTTTAAAAAGGTATTAAGGATCCCTGGGTGGCGCAGTGATTTGGCGCCTGCCTTTGGCCCAGGGCGCGATCCTGAAGACCCGGGATCGAATCCCACATCAGGCTCCCGGTGCATGGAGCCTGCTTCTCCCTCTGCCTGTGTCTCTGCCTCTTTCTCTCTCTCTCTGTGACTATCATAAATAAATAAAAATTTAAAAAAAAAAAGGTATTAAGTATGTCCTATAGACCAGGGACTTATTAAAGTGTAAGAATATCGAGGGAATTTTTTAGAAATATTTTCTTCACTAGTAACAAGACAATCTCTTGTGATAAGTGCAATAAACACAAAATGTTATAGAAACACACAGATATAGCACTTAATTCAAAAGCAGAGTCAGGGCAGACTTCCCGGAAGCAGTGACTCCCAGGAAGTCACTGCTGTGACTGTGGGAATGAGGTGTGATGTGATGCTGAGGTTGAGTGGGAATTGACAGGGCAGGTCAGTAGATCCTGCAAGAGAAGGCAGCCACAGGTGCAAAGGCACAGCGCTGTGATGGTGCTTGAGACACACGGGGAACTGGAGATATTCCATCTCATGGGGGCACAGAGCTCGAGGAAGGAAATAGTAAGAGAGGGATAGAGGACAAAGTAGACAAGAACTGGGCCACAGAAGACTTTGCTCACTGCGTTAAGGATTTGAATTTTATCAGGAAGGCAATGCAAAACCATGAAGGGATTTTAGAGAGAACTGACATTATTGGACGTGCTCTGAGAACCACTCATGTTGGCTTCGGAACTGAGGGGTAGAGTGGGGTGGCAGCCCTTCCCATAAACTTCTGGAAATTACTGAGAATCTTAATGTTTCAATTTCCCAGTCCAGGAAAAAAAAACAACATAATTTCTCCTACTCTTCTTCTATTTCATAATCAATTTCCTAATTGAGATATACCTATTTTTAATAGCTTTTATCACAAAACATTATCCACAGCTTTTTGAAACGTCCAAATATTGTTCCCTAGCATCTAAGCTCCCTCAAAGTCCTCTAATAAATTATTCAGATAGAATGCTTCCTGACCAAATCCAAGGATTCCTTCCACAGAACCTCTGAAATGCAGCCAATGTGACTAAATTTCTAGTACATACAGTGACTCGGTAGTAGTTCTTTTATAGGAAGGAAGCTTGTGTAAAACAAAGTGAGATTTTAGTCTAAATGGAGCTTATTCATTGTCATTATCCAAAGCTTCCCAAATTATTTCCCATATTAATATTTTCACAGAAGCATTTCCAGAACCTTCCTGCATCTTAAGTTTCAGGTCACATTTGACTGGGATTAGAAAAGCACCATTCCCCGCAGAGCTCTGCTCCAAGCCTGGGGTAATGTCTACCAAGCCATGTCTCGCATGGCTACTGCTTGCGGCACCCCACCCCTCCACCGCAACCTCCCTTGGCTCACCATAGCATCTCCCCTCAGCCACCAGCACTCACTCATCTACTATCAACACAGCAGCCAGGGGAGCCTCTAAAATCACTGAGCTGAATTATACTCATCCTTTGCTCAAAACTCTCCAATGGCTCCCTCTTTCATCCAGAGAAAAGCCAAAGTCTGCAATGGCCTACAGTGTCCTACAGACATTTCTTCCTAGCTCCTTCACCTTCACACCCTATGACATGACCTGTTGCTCACTCCACTCTGGTCTCTCTGACTGCTCTTCATTCAAAGCTCCTGGGACACTGCTTCCCTAGGACCTTTGCCCTGGCTGTTCTCTCTGCCAGGAATGCAGACACTCTTAGGGCTCACCCTACATCTCCCCATGACTGTCACCATCTCAGTGGAATCTCCCCTGCCCACTATTTATAACAGTGGTACGTACCACTCTTGCCCTGAAATCCCAAAGCCCCCGACACTGCTCTATTTTTTATAACACTCATTTACTGATTTATTGTATTTGCTGATTGTTTGTCTCCTCACACTAGAATATAAAGTCAGTGAGAAAAGGGCTTTTTCTTCCGTGTTTTGGTGTTTGGTTCTGGTGCCTGGAACCATGCCTGGCACCGCATAAGCACTCAGTAAATATTCATTGAATGAATGTGATGCATAGTAAGTGGATTCGTAATTGCCAGCAAGAGTTTTCTGTGTTCAGGTCTCATCCAGAAAGAAAAATTTAAGACCACAGTAAGAGTGGCTAGGCAGGCTAAGGGGTTGTTTTCCAAAACTAAGCACCAATAGTGCATAGCAGGGTCCTCATCCATGACCCTGGTAGATCTCGAGAACTACCTCCCATTCCTCCTTTCAACCATTCATTCATTTCTCATGCATGCATTTTCAGAAGTCTTGGAATAAAAAAGACTTTTAAGTATTACACACTTTACTGTTGATATTTACTCACACACAACTTGAAAAAATAAAACATATTAACTTCCTTTTGTGCTAGGGACCATGCTGGGTGCTACAGAGGGCTTTTTGAAGATGAGAAGATCTGGTTCTGGTGCTCAGGGAAAACCCAGCCTGGGTGCACGGAAGACCGGAAAGTGATTACATCTGACGAGGAGTGAGCAAAGGGCCATCTTCCCAGAGAAGGAACATTCAGTCTCAGTTCTTGAGCATGAGAAGGAGCTCGGCAAGTGGAATATGAGAGGAGAAAATTTCAGAGGAAAGAGAAAGCATTAAGGCCTTAGAGGCATAAAGAGGCAGAAATCTATGTTGAAGTTTTCTTAGCCACCTGTCTATGTTTTTTTCAATGGAAATAAATGACTTTCAAAAACTCTAAAGAAAAGAACAAACGTAAGGAATATTATAGTTACTTTTATTCTTTGGAAGCTTGATTTGTACAATATGTATTTCATTCCAGAGATATAAAAAAAATAAATAGGATATTAGAGGTATTTTCCCTTTGGTTGACCATGGAGAAACTTAGTCCCATTTTTTCCTACTATTCCCTTCCTCTACATTAGTTCTCAATTTTGGTAGGTTCTAGATTCTTCTGAGAATCAACAAAAGTTGTAGACAGTCTCTCAGAAAATTGTACATATGTACTATCGGTCAGAGTTCCAAGCAAAGAACAGAATCCACTCAGGAATTATAGTTGTTATCTCTACACCCAACACAGCATGAGAAGACGTAGTAGAAGGAGAGGAGGAGGCGAAAAAGAACAGAAAATCAGTGGATAGGAAGCAAGTACACATGTGAACGTATTCATGGGTTCCAGGCTCAAAACTTCCCCATGGAAATAGAACCCATAAAACATCAAGCCAAGCACAAGAGAGAAGATGGGTAGTACTGTGCACTGAAAGCCAAAGAAAAAACAGAATGTGCCTATTTTCTCATTTAATCTTTCCAATTTACAGGCCACCCTGCAAAGGCTGTATCGTAAAACCAGCAGGAGACTTCAAGTTTAGAGGATACAGTCGTGTGACTTGATCTTCAATTTCCTCATCTGCAAAATGGGTATAAAATCAAAATCCTATCCTAGTATTGCTGTGAAAATCAGAATAGATAGCATATGTGGAAAAATCCATATGCTCTCAGTGCTTATAAATGATGGCTATTATTATTATTATTATTATGTCTGATTCAATATAGAGATCAGCCTTAAGGATTGATAGTTAACTTCTATGACTTCCTTAAAAGGAAAAGCTCTTACCTACTGAAGTGCTCTAATCAATTAATAATAAACTGTGCCGAATGAAATCAGCTGCTTCAATATAAGCTCCCTAAATACCATCTGATTGATCAAGTAGCAGTTCCACTAAAAAAGATCCATCAAACCCAGGTGAGTCAGCACTGTTATTATCATATCGAACAGGTATATAGGGAATGCCAGATGGGCCAGAAATATCACTCAAAGGAAACAAGCATGGAAGCTCACATTCAGCTTTCCTACTAGAAATGCACCGTAAACTCGAGAGATCCCACCAGAACTCACATCCTCCCTTCTGCCCAAATGTCCCCCTTGCCTCTTTGTGTTGTCACCACTCCCAGTGTCATGTCCACCTCGTTGGTTTCCACCTCTACTTCCTCTCCTCCAGCGCACAGGCTCAGCAAGTAGCAAATGCTATTACTTCAACTCCTGGTTCTGTCCTCTCAATCCAGCGACACTGTTTCTGTCTCGACCACATTCATCTCTTGGAGAAATGATGCCAGCATCTTCCCTGATGCGAGTTCTTTATATTGGGAGCAGGCACATTAGATTCAGCTTTTTAGCTTGTTGCTCAAATCTGCTATGACCACACCAGTGTTTATACTCAGCAGTTACGGAGAGGAGTGTGCTGCAAATCTCCCACCATGATGCTGGATTTGTCACTCTTGCCTTGTAATTATGTCAGTTTTCGCTGTCGAAATATAAGCTGCATTATTAGGTGATTTACAACTTGAGAGTTGTTAAATTCTTGTATTTTCCTCCTGAATTGTTCCTTTCGTCAAAATGTAATAATCCTCTTTAGCCTTAACAATGCTTTTTGCCGTAAGCCCATGTTGCTTGCTATTAATATAGTTAAACTAGCTTTCTTCTGGTGAGTATTTAGCTAGTACATGTCTCTGTATCCTTTAATTTCTATTGTTGTGTCCTTATAGTGATATATGTGCCTTGTAAATTATATACAGCTAGCTCGATGTTTTATTTTTGCCTTTTGGCTGTAAAGGATTTTTTTAAGATCTGTTTATTTTAGAGAGAGAGTGAGCGAGTGAGTGGGGAGGAGCAGTGGGGAGAGAGAGAGAGAGAGAAAGAGAGGATCCAGCAGACTCCCCAGTCAGCTGAGCCTGATGTGGGGGCTCGATCTCATAACCCTGAGATCATGACCTGAGCTGAAACCAAGAGTTGGAAGCTCATCTGACTGCACCACCCAGGTGCCTCTGCTCACCATTCTCTCTTTCACTCTTCACTCCTTCCTTCTCGGTTCCACTTCCTTCTTCCTGTAGTAAATTTATGCCGATGTGTTTTTTTTTTAAGATTTTATTTATTTATTCATGAGAGACAGAGACAGAGAGAGAGAGAGGCAGAGACACAAGCAGAGGGAGAAGCAGGCTCCATGCACCGGGAGCCCGTCGTGGGATTAGATCCCGGGTCTCCAGGATCACGCCCTGGGCTGAAGGCGGCACTAAACCGCTGAGCCACCCAGGCTGCCCTATGCCAATGTTTTTAATCTAGAGTTTTATGGGTGGTGAACTACTCAGTCTTTCTTTGCCTGTGAATGTCTTTATTTTTCTCTGCCCCTTGAGTATAGTTATCTGGGTACAGAGTTGTTGCTAACTACTATTTTCCCTCAGCACTTTGACAATACTGTTCCATTATATCCTAGTATCTGTTTCTGTTGCTGGTAAGTTCTGTCAGTTTAACAGTTCCTCTTTTGCAGATGAGCTACAGTTTTCTTCTGGTTGCTTTTAAGATATGTTAGCCATTTGTGTTTTGAAATTTCATCAGGATGTGTTTTGGGGTGGATTTATTTTATGTATTTATTCAGCCCAGTGCACACACTGAATTTCCTTATCTGAAGATACATGTCTTTTAGTCAATTTTTCCAAAGCTTCAGTCTCAAATCTTCAAATATCTCCTTCCCCCATGTTTCTCTTCTTTCACTCTGGAACTTCTACTAGAAATACACTGCACCATCCAATTCTGTCCTCCACACTTCTCAACTTCCTTTTCACATAATGCCACCTCTTACTCTTTCTGTGTGCACTTGATCATTTCCTTAGATCAAACTTCTAGTTCACTAATTCTCTCTTCATCTGATCCCTACCTTTCTTTAGCTCTACTGGACTTTATCTTACCTGCTGAGATTTTTATTTTGATAACTATATTCTTTCATTCCAAGAAATTCTATTTGGTTCTTTGTCAGATATTTCTGGACCATTTTGATAGTATTGTTCTCATTCTGATCATGTGTTTTATGCCTTTAATTTTGGCATAGCTGCCATTGGGTACTCCATGATGGGCATGGAGTCTAAGCCCACTGCTTGTCTTTTTTGTTCACTCATCAGGACATACTGTTTTCTAACAGGTGTGAGTCCTAGTTCCATGCCATAATTTTGTCCTTAACTAAATTCAGTTTCCTAATCTGTAAAATGAGATAAAACACCTGTCCCACAATAGTCCTGCAAGGAGCATATGAGATAATATGTATAAAGCTCTATGCTCCAAAAACACAACTTTTGTTACTAGCACCCAGCTCTAGATTTCCCCCACTACCTATCACATGGTCTGCTCGGTAAATGTTTGATGTAAAAAAAAAAAAAAATGTAGATTAAAAAAACTTTAGAACTTAAAAACAAAAATGTAGATGAGAAAAACTGAAAACTAAGTCAGTTGTGGTAAATTTTACTCCAAGTGCTAGTTCTTTCTGGGCTATAAATGCCTAACTTATAAATATCTCAAGCATCCATCCATTCATTCATTCTCTATACAAGAACAGCCACCGCTCTAAAGATGAGACAAATAGCAATGAATGATACAAAGTTCCTGCTCTTACACGGTTTGCATTCCAGTGAGGAGGAACTGACAATACATAGATCATCTACCAAACAAAGAAGGAAATAAGGAAGAGAGAGGGAGGAAGAGAGGAAATAGATTATGATTAAGGCTTAGTCAGAGAATCAAACTAAATTGATGCATTTTGGAAAGTGGTTAAGACTTTAGATTGAATGGACATATTCTACACTGCCACTGAGCTGAGGTTTGAAGGATAGGAGGAAACTGTTATTCAAAGATATAAATAAGACAAATAGGACAATGGATACAAAGGTTTTTAGGGAGCAAATCTGTTCCTTCAGAAAGCGCAGAAGCTGGTGTGTCTAGAATTTAGTCCGATTAGGGGGTGGATAAGGTCGGGGTCATATCTTGTGGCCAGGGTAAGGAGTCTGGGGTTGATACTACTGGTACTGGGAAGCCCCGGGAGAGTTTTGAGCAAGAAAATGTCCTCATCTGATTTCCATTTCTAAAATATCACACCGGCTGATCAATGTTTGAAATGGGAAACTGTTTAAGGAGATGCACTTGCATACTCTCTGCCTGATGCCCAACCTGCCTAAAACTGCTGTTGCTGCCAGCAGCACTGACCACAGTAGCATCCCTGTGTCTACGTGAAAAGCTCTGGTCTCATACCGCCATCTGGTGGCCATCCTAGGGACTGTCTGAGCCTATGGCCTCTGAAGGTACCCTCATCTTCCCAGAAAACCCCCCAGTCTTCTAGCTTCTCAGTCTCTAATCAAATTCTTTCCAGTCCCACTTTTAATAGCATCCGTTATTCAATTTGGTCCTTTTTTGTTTTTACAAATAAAATATCAATAATATCTCATTATTTTTCATTGTAAGTAAAAGCAAGTCTGAACCAGATTAAGAGATTAGGTTATGATCTTATTAGTGAAATTTATTATTAATTGTAATTGGGTTCACGGAAAATGTGAGCATCAAGTTACCCTTCACCTTACAAACAACTAACAAACACCTCTAGAACATGACCATGGGGTAAATATGATCATTTGTGATGTTACCTTACTCAAGAGATTGGAAGTCAGCCTCCCGTATATATTTTTAGTTCAGAATGTGGTCCTAGATGTGTAATCATAACATCTGGAA
Source organism: Canis aureus (assembly GCF_053574225.1). Taxonomy (NCBI): domain Eukaryota; kingdom Metazoa; phylum Chordata; class Mammalia; order Carnivora; family Canidae; genus Canis; species Canis aureus. The sequence goes on from NC_135627.1 coordinate 9,020,211, forward strand.
CAGCTGGTATGTGCTGAAAGAAGTTCACCATCTTTTTTCTTTCCTTAAGAAAGTAGCAATTTGAAAGATGAGGCTTTGTTTCAAATGGGAAAGCTATTTATAACTGGCAGTTGGCAATTGTTGAAGCTTGCTTTATATATATATATATTTATATATATATATATATATATATATATGAAACAAACTGCCTTTTTCAGCAGTATAATGGTCAAATCTGAAAACTCTCAACTTTTTCTTGGCTAATACAAAGCAGCTTTTCTTATATTAATTTAAATATGACACGAAGGCCACCAATCCCCTTTGAGAGGATTTTCCACTTGCAATAATGTAGCTAATTGCAGTGATATGAAACCTACTTCACTACACTGATATTTTCTTATCCATCAAATTGAAAGATCTTAAAAGCAATGCTTACTCGCTCAACTTTATTCCGGGAAACTTTGACACATTATAGCAAGTCTGTTAAACATTCATTTCTCTGGGCAGAAAGATCTCCTGCTGCTTTTCTAGGTGGAGTTGAAGCCTTGAATTTTTACCCCAGACATAATTAGATTGACTCTTACTTTGGGGATACTTTCGGGTCCTTCCACATCAAAGTCAGTTCTGGATAAGAAGTTGCAAAATTCCTCTTTCTGGGAAAATTAATTAAAGTGTGATTTCAGTAGCTGTTAGTGTACTATAATGAGACAGGCCTGTTGAAAACCTCTGTGCTCTCAGTAATGATCTTCTTTCCCCCAGCCCGGCCTTATTGCCGTATTATCCCAAAGTACCTCCTCTCCTGGGCATAGTCTATACGAAATGAGTTAGGGGTCTTAGCCCTCTTCTTAGCAGAGACTTGTCGCAGAATCTTTCACCACCATCGGCAGCAATTAGCACTAATTGGTACCCTGAGCAGCAGTCGAATGGAAAGGTCAGTGATGGAGTGAGCAAGCAGAACGAATTACCCTTTCGCCTCTGGAATTGAACTTATTGGTTCTGTGTGGAGCTGCTCAGTTCCTGCTACCTTTCCGGGCCTAGGAGGTGGATTAAGGAGGAATTTATTCTCCAAGGTCGTCAAACCAGAGTATTGGGGAAGGTCAGTTCACTGAGTGGGCAAAATAAAGCTGCTGAGTTATGACCACTGAACAGCCATAAATAGGTCTCCCCTCTCCACCCCATATTACTTCACCCCTTCCTATCTCTCCCTCTTGCTTTCAGTTTCTTCCTATAATATTATAAATCCAATCAAAGCAAGTGCTCTGTCAGCATTTTCCTCGCCCTCGCCACAGAGCCACGCTGTTTATGCTCATTACTGTGCACCCAGGTCGCTGGGTGGCTGGGAAGAGATGCCGTCATTTGTCGTAGCCTTGCTTTTCAGTATATTCATCCTACCTACTTCATGAGAGATGAGGGGGATGAGGTGAAAATAAGTAAAACAAGGCCAGGGCAAAACTTTCTGTCTAAAGAATATTAATTCTACTAAGTGCCTTTGTGTTTGTCATTCGAGTCTCTTTACCACAGCTACGTTAAGTCAGCAGTTTGAGAAACCCTTGAGAGCACTGTCAGGGAACAATTAATAATCTTTTCCTCTGCTACAAGAGGCCACCATATGACTTGGCATCACTTACAAGACAACAGAAGGCAAAGGAATGTTGGCATTTTGCCACCTTGTAAAACTGGCTCCTCCCGTTCGCTTAGCTCAGATGCCAGTGCTATTCTGAAGGCTGAGCAGACAGGAATATAAGGAAAGGAGTGAGCATTTGATTAAGAAAATCACAACAAGTAAACTTGAATATCAGCATATAAGTCAGTGCCCTTCTGTCTTCCTAAGAATGAATCTGAAATTCAATGAAAACTATGCACTTTCCACTTTTACATTACCTAGAAAATACTTATCTGAATTTTTAAGCGTTCACTTGGATAAAAGAACCAAGCAATGGTTGACCTAGAAATAATTCGTCCCTGCACAGATGCCTGAGCCCATACGTTAGCCAAACCCAAGAGGAACCTATCAGGATCATTTATAACTAGATCAGTATGTCAACCAGCCCTACCCTCAACTCAGTCAAGTTTGCTGGAATTGAAAGAGTAGTCCAAAAATGAAACTGCCAGAAGAAACATGCAAGGAGACAAATTTGTTCCACTTAGCCTTCTTTTCCCTTCCTAGAAACAATCCAAAATGAAGTTAATGAGGTACCTGGTCTAGACATCTTTCTATTCTTAAAGGCTTACAAAACAGCAGACAATAGAAGTGTCCAATACTGTTTGTGCTATGAAAGAGTGGGTATGTAACTGGATGGTCACTTGAAAATCTAGTAGAGGAGTAAATTTTACAGCAACTCCTTGACTTCGTTCCATTTGGCCAAACTGATGCTCTTGGCCAAAGTCCAGAATTAAAGTGCCTGGAGCAAAATGAAAAGTGTGTAACACTAGCTACAGAGGTGACATGCTCTCATTTATTCAATCAACAAACATTTGTTAGCACTTATGGTGTGGCAGACCCTGAGCTAGGCACTTGAGCACAAAGATGAAAAGCAGCAGCTCTGCCTTCCTTTTGCATTCAGTCCAGTTGAGAGAGTAGAGATGGAAATAGTGACAAAGCAGGTGGCGTAGCTATCCTTGGCTGCACCACCAGTTAGAGAGAAAGGGCTGCCAGCTCTGAGGAGTTGATACAGGAGGGATATTTGAGCTGGGCCTTTAGAGAGGGAGCAGGAAATCAAGATGGGAAAGAGAACAGTGTTCTGGGCCAAGAGCAGGCAGACGAGCAAGGAACAGACTGAGAGAGATCACGGTGACCCTAAGAAGAGCAAGTAGCTGGGTGGGTGTCAGGTCCCTGAGGGAAAAGGAACAAGGCAGAGAAGGAAGGAGGCAGAAGAGGAGGAAGAAGGAAAGGAATATGGTAGAGCTAAGAGAGCGTGCATTGGAAAGTCTGGCCGGGGCCTGTGCGCTACCTAGAAACAAGTCTGCACTGACCATAAGCAGCAGGTGCGCGAAAGAGCGAGGTAGGGAAGAGACCCGATCGTATCAGCTGGGGGACAATTCACCCAGTTTGATCAGTGTTCCTTTTGTGTCCATTCATTTCCTCCGTGTCCTTCTGGATGCTCTGAATAAATAAATGTTTGCAGAGAGATACTGTAGAGATACTCTCTACTGCAGAGAGATTTATTTATTGAGAGAGAGAGAGAGAGAGAGCACGTGCATGAGCCTGAGCAGGAGTGAGGGGGAAGATGGAGAGAGAGAGATAATCCTAAAGCCAACTCTCTGCTGAGCATGGAGCCTGACGCAGGGCTCTATCTCATGACCCTGAGATCATGACCTGAGCCAAAATCAAGGGTCAGATACTCATCTACTGAGCTGGCCAGGCGCCCCTGTAGTAAGATTCTGTTTTTTAAAAACAACACAGTGGAGGAAATTATTCGCAATAGAAGCAAAATAAAGTCAGAGAGAATACTGGCTATTTTTAAGGCAATATTTAGGAGGTAAAATCGATAAGCCTTGATGATTAAATGCCCCATGAGTGAAGAGAGAAAATGGAGTAGAAGAGAACCCTAAGGTTTCTAGAAGGATAATGGGGTGGTTGAAGAAATGCTTACCAGAAGAAGACCAGAACCTCTGTTTTTAACTCCAAAAAAGAGGCACTTGGCCCTCAAAATAATCACAAAATTTCCATCACTATGTTGAACTACATGTTTAAAGGCATGAGCAAATGGCATGTTTCCTATCAGTGCCAGAAAACAGCAAAAAAAAAAAAAAAACTTTTAACCCAGATGAGCCTCATACAGATCAAGGGAAGTATTATCTTGAAATATAGTTTAGGAAAGGTATAGTTTGTGCTTTCTGTACCTACGGTTTATAAGAAAGCAAATGCGACATTTGAAGTTAAGGACAAAAACGTGTTTCCGTGATAAGACCCCATGTTTGTTCACTCCTAACCTCCTTATTTTAAATGCAATCTCAATTTTATCTCATCTGAGAAGAGTGCATTAGTTTTCCTATTACAGCTGGAGCTCAGAAACCCAGGCAGCCGCCCAAGGCCCAGAAACAATGAACAAGGATGGAGAAGTGAACCACATTTGATGTGCATAGGAGACAGACTACAGAGGCAGCAGGTCTGGGCCCACAGTGCACTCCTCTGCACCCCCACCTTCGGGGATCCAAGCTTGTCCATTATTCATTTTGCCTTTGGCACCCAATACTCGGACCGATGGATGAACACAGCTATGCAAATAGTCCCCTCCTCGTTGCAAAATGTACCTGAAAATCACATTTTCCCAAGCTGCCCCTCAGGCATTTTAAATACTCAAAACCAGGTAAATTTTTCAATTGCCTCTGAAGTTAACAAGTACTCCACTGTGCAGGAGTTTTACTCAACCCCCAAAGGAAAAAGTATTTTTTTTAAGTTATTAGCCACATAAGTAAGGTTTTGCACAATAAGTTATTTCGTTTTGTTTTTAATCTTTATCAAAATTACACAGTTTGGGAATGCCTGGGTGGCTCAGTGGTTGAGCATCTGTCTTTGGCTCTGAGCGTGATCCCTGAGTTCCGGAATTGAATCCCGCATCGGGTTTCCTGTATGGAACCTGCTTCTCCCTCTGCCTCTCTCTCTATGTCTCTCATGAATAAATAAATAAAATCTTAAAAGAAAAAAAAACTACATGTTTTTACGTTCTATTCCTACTCTTTCTTTTCTTCACAATCCCAGGAAGTTAAGGATAAAATGAGTGTTAACAATGTTCATGTTACAAATGTACACACAGGGAAGTCAGAAAACATTTTAATAAGGTTCCGAAAGTCATTATAATTCATCCATGCTGCTCTCATCCAAAATCATATATCCTTGTCCTGTTTTCTAAATATATAGCTTACTGAGGAATGCATAAGTGCGGGTAAATCCCTGTTTGCAAAGGAAATCTTTAGTTTTACTTTTGTTGACTTAAATTTGTAATTCAAATAAACCGAACTACTAAATTGTTTTACCTCTACTCACAGTGAAGAGCATAATCTTTCTGATCGTATGTCTTGGTAACACCTATCAGGACAATTGATCAAATACACTATTCATAATATACTCTGGCCTCCGCAAAGCTACGTTCTTCTTTTCTTTCCAATTTACTCTCTGAAATATACCAAAGATGATCTGAAATATGAGCGAATTTTAATCCCATATGAATTGTGCCTGGCATTTGTATTTTGCCTTCATTTTCACGAGGAGCTTTTCTGATGAACTCTCTTACAGAGACTTTGAAGAAAACAGAAACGACAGGTACCAAACTGAGCAGCCTGCAGAGAGCCACTCTAACAGAAGACCCTACATGCCGTCTTCCCAACTCAGTTCTGCCTGGACAGGATTTGTTAGTAGCAAACAATTTACTCTTTGTGAGCCCTGTATGAAACATTTTAAGGATCTAGCTCCCAAGACAACAAATTACCTGGCATCGAATCACGGCTACCTGGTTGTATTGCTGCTGGTCTATTAAAATTCCAAATCAGCTTATTACTGTCTTTACATATTTCTTCAGTGAACAAAAACAAGAATCCTAACAGCACTGTCTCTTTAAGTCAATAGCAAAGCTGGAAACCATCAAAACAATAAGGCACAAAAACCTGGAGAATTCATTTTAAGTTGCTATCAAAGGAAGCAAAAACAAAAAATGTGGAGGTCATTAGACAGAGCAACAACCTCTCTCCTAGTAAAAAAACAAAATGCCATGCTTGCAGAAACTGACCAAGACAAAGGAAGAAACTTATGTCTATTAAAGATTTTTCACCCAAGCAGCCATTTTCATTTGATCCTGAGCATTGTGAGAAAATCAAGTAGATTCGAAGCTTCACACCTGTATGTGCCTATTTCCATGAAAGACTTGAAATAGTTTAAAACAAGACGATGTGGTAAGATGATCTATCGAGACAAATCATTTCTCTAGAAAGAGCTGAGGTTAGAAAATAAAAGTTTTGGGACACCTGGGTGGCTCAGTGGTTGAGCATCTGCCTTTAGCTCAGGTTGTGATCCCCGGATCCTGGGATTGAGTCCCACATCAGGCTCCCCTCAGGGAGCCTGCTTCTCCTTCTGCCTATGTCTCTGCCTCTCTCTCTGTCTCTCTCATGAATAAATAAATAAAATCTTTAAAAAATAAAAGTTTCTCTCCAATGGCATCATGGGGACCTATGCTCTGCTTGGAAGCTATATTGTCAATAACAATATAGCTATGAGACGCATCTGCAGCAACTGACACAGACCACAGACTCCTCGGAGCCCTCCATGACTCCTGGGAGAGCCGGTCACTTCTGTGGCCCATCAAAAGAATCAGAAACCTCCCCCAGTTTTTCAAGATCAAGCAAGCCTCTGGAGTTCTTGAGTAATCCAGAGAGAAGAGCCATAATAAGGCTGATATTCTTCTACTAACCCTGGAGATTGGAAAGTAACAATTTGTTCTTAATCGTTTTTTTTTAAGTGAGAAGCATGACATTTTTTAACAACAATATTATGGTTCATATCTGTTCAATAGTAAAATAGAAACAGACCTAGAAAATTCAACTCAAATAAAAAGTTGACATGAACATGCCAACTCTAGTGGTCAACTGTCCTGGCCTCTATGCTGTTTTGAAATGATCGGTCTGTGTAGAATGGTAAGTAGGACTTGTTTTTAAATGGAAAGTTCCAGAGCAGATTTATGACTGACTTGGTTTTAAGTTTTGAGAAAATATTGAATGTGGCCTTCAAACTCCCTAAGTGTATCTACCTAGAGAGGATAAATGCCTCCTGTCAAATATAAAGATCATATCCCTTCCTGACCCTTCCATTAGGAGCCAAGTTCAGGCAGGTACTTGAAATTTCCCAGCTCCTCCACGATAGTGACCACTCCCTCTTACCTGTTACTCAACTCCTGCACAGGTTTGGGTAATGTCATCAGTAACCCAAAGGCAAACATTGGACTCTGATCTTGCAGAGCAAGTGATTCTTTGAGTTTATAGAGGGTAGGAATTTCCACAGGAAATCCCACGTAGCTTACTCCCCTGGGTGGACCCAGGACCAGTGCATTCCAGGACTGTTATTTCCTACAGACCAACCTCAGATTCCTAGAAGCAACAGCTCTCGATCCATCCCATATCTGTGAATGACAGCCACTGCCTGTATTCCATTGGTAAAATATGAAGTATGTCTGGAAAAATGCTCTCTGTCTTGGCTAGGCCACCTCTGTGGCACTGCTTCAAGTTTTGGGGACCACAATTTAAAAGAGGTGTTGAGTGACTAGAATATGCCCAAGGGATATAATCAAAATTCCCAAAGTAATGTCCAATGACAAATGATTGAAAAAGGACTAGAGATGTTTAGCCTGATAAAGACAGACTGTTTTATACTCTTGTCATTACAATTTTGTAATAAAAGGTTTGTTTTTGTGTAGGAAAGTCTTATATATATCTTTTTGGTTGGATATAAGAGGCAAGCAGATTTCAGCTCCATATAAGGAAGTACTCTCTTATAATTAGAAATATACTGCCTTGTCAGAGATTGGGGTTCCCTCCCTGAAAAAATTTCCATTCACCATCTGTTAGCAATACTTTAGAAGACTATTTTGCACTAAATAAGAGGTCAGACTCCTAACCTCCAAGGTAGCTTGAAATTCCAGGTTTCTAATCATTTATAAACTTGGTTAGTTCATAATATACTTGCAAAAATACTTTTTTGCATGAGAATTCTGAAGCATTTCTGGAACCAATAGTTTATTCTAAAGCAGCTCAATAAGCCAGAAACACTTGATTTGATGCCAGTAGGTATGATTCCCATTACCTTACCGATGGGGTAGTAGATAAAACTATGAAAGCATAGGCTTCAATATTTGACTTAAGTTCCAATCCCTGCTCACCATTTGTAGATTATTGTGACCTAAGCAAGTATCTTAAGCTCACTAAACTTTAATTTCCTCATCTGTAAAATAGGATAATACTATTTAGCTACAAGATTGTTGTAAGGATTAAATGGGATAATGAATATAAAAAGCTTACAAAGTCCCTGGCTCAAGGAAACTCAATATAGGGCAGCTGTTATTATTAGATAACTCAAATGCCCCATACCCCTATGCCTGAGCATTGCAGTGTTTGAAGACTTTCTACATGCATCCTAGACATCCACATATAGAAGAAGGTGGATGGGGGAGGGAAAGGACAAAAACTTTTGTATTAGCCATGTATAAATAAATACATCTTAACATACATGTCTTTTTTTACTTTGAGATAACTATGAATTCACAGTCAGCTGTAAGAAATAATCCAGAAATAATAAGAAATAATCTCACGTGCTCTTTACACATTACATGCCCTTTTATGTAATGCTTTTTGTTTTATAAAATTAGGCATTGTGTCAGGTTTTGTCTCCTTCCAACTTACTGACGCAGAGTAGAAATAATAAATGTTGCTGAAAGCACGGAGAACCTGGGAGAGCTCCCACCCTTGGGACCAGTGCAGTCACTCTTGATTTTTCCCTTTAGCTTGACACACTTCACTCCCTGCTGTGGATTCCTTTCTACGTAATACCTGTCCACAGCTTTGTAAAAAGCAGAACCCCTGTTCTGGGAGATTGAACTTGGGATCTTAGAAAATGGTGGTGTTGTGGCTCATTGAGCAAAGGATGTAGTTTGTGTTTAACATGGCAATATTCCAATTTATATTGATTAGATCAATTAATATTCCAGTGCTGAGGTGAGGTAGTATGTTTTCATTTGTCCAAAAACAATTAATTAATCTATATTGCCTGAGCTCCAGGGGAAATGTATCTTAGGATATGTCTGGGGTTGCTTTCAATACAGTTGGAGGCTTTCATGTGTAAAATTCTGTATTTATCAATTACAGGCAATGAGAAAACTTGAAATTCATAAGAGATTTAGTAACTCAAAAGCCATGAAGAGTACAGTAAGAGCCAAGGAGGGACAATCTGGGCATAATTAGGCAATACACCAAACCAAAAGTTCCCCAAATGGCCAATCAACAGAATCTCATGGGAAGCTTTCAAAAATATATAGATTTCTACACCAAAATGAACCCATCCCAACCCCTGAGGGTTCTTATCCAGGGAGCTGAGGCAAGGCCAGGGAAACATTTCTCTAAAAACTTCACAGGGATTCTGGCAGCCAAGGTTGAGCACTACCATTCTGAGCAGGCATATTTCAAGATGGTGAGTGTGTGCTCATATTAGGAAAGAGAAAATACACTTCTTTCCACCTCCAACTCCAGAATTTTCTGATTGCATTCACTTTAAAATTATTTTTTTTTACAACGTAGGTGATGAATTTGTTTTTCAAGTTACTTCTTGGACATTATCTAGTTGGAAGTATTAATATGCCAATTTTGTGGAAGAGTAGAACTCTAATTGATCACTAATTTGATAAAAGAAAAAATACTGTAACTTACTGCCAGAATTAACTCACTTGCAGTAAAAAATCTGACCAATGCCAACATCTACCTTACCCAGCAGGTGGTGATAGAAGATTTGTGACCAAAGGGGTGCCAGGTGCACTTCTACAATGAGGAGATCAAGAGCCCTTCTTGGCTGAGCTGCCTGCACCCTGCCCACTGACAAACTCCTTAGCACCACCACAGATTCTGCCCCAAGTGCTATCACTATTTGTGAATACTGGAACATTCCCTATAAAGACAATATAAGGATTGGGGTCAAATCTCTGGTATGGGAGCATCAACACATTGTTTAATTAAAAGCCCATCTGAGTACGGAGCTATTACATGCTGTAGCAATAAAATTAAATAGTGTCACTATCTGTTCTTTAATAGCTTACAAGCATTTTATATTCAGAGTTCCCAAGCTAGAATTTCAAGGAATATCCCTTTAGTCTTTGGCTGTGAAATAATCTCTGTGCCATTTTTCCCGTTCTCTTTATTTCAGTCTATTTATAACTATGCTTAAATGTTACTCAAAATGGACATAAATGGTGCATACGCATAGAAGAACATTAAGTGCAAGCAAAAAAGCTTAGTCTGTAGGTTGCAATGTTGAATAGAGGTGTCCTTCCAACAACTTAGAAAGGATGGAGCCTACAGGGATTTACCTAGGGTTCAAGAAAGGTTTCATGGGGAAGAGAACAGCACTCATCCCAGGAAGAAGATGCATTCTAAGATATGAATCATCAGATACAGAAGATGAATTGAATAGAGGATCCACAGAACAATCTGATGGAGGCATCTCCTTTATATGTCAAAAGACCTTAGTCTCACATGAACGCCAAATGTTGGAGTGTATGTATACAAATGTGCTTCTTAAAGTGGGGTCCCGGACCAGGAGCATCAGCATCACCTGGAAACCTGTTTGAAATGCAGGTCATCAGGGGGTGCCTGCGTGGCTCAGGCGGTTAAGTATCCAATTCATGATTTCAGCTTAGATCATGATCCTAGGATCATGAGATCCAGCCCTGCATCAGGCTCCTCACTCAGTGGAGAGTCTGCTTGAGATTCTCTCCCTTGACCCCCCTTCCCCCACACTCTCTCTTTCTCAAATCAGAAAGAAAGAAAGAAAGAAAGAAAGAAAGAAAGAAAGAAAGAAAGAAAGAAAGAAAGAAAGAAAGAAAGAAAGAAAGAAAGAAAGGCATCAGACCCCATTCCAGATCCACTGAATCAGAAACTCTAAGCCCAGATAGTTGTGTTTGATAAGCTCACCAGCTGAGTCTGATGCATGCTCAAGTTTGAGAATCAGTATGTTACAAGAAGTCAAAATCTGGCAAGTCTGGCCAGAGATTTTCTCTCCTCAAGTAGCAAGAATCGAAACCTGTCTTCCAACTACAGCGCAGTCTCTTTCAGCTACCCATCCCCATTACTCTTCTCCACTCTCTCCCCGCTCTCCCCTCACGCCAGTACACAAATGTGCACATGCAAACGCAGCCAGGTGAACACCTGTACAGCATTCAAAGACCTGGAAACCAGCCCTCACTTTCTTTTTCTCAGAGTTTATTTTGTAACTGCACAGTGCTGAGGCAAAGGGTGGAATTTAAACAATCCATAATTAAGGAGGATGGCACCACATATTTATCACATTACACTGTTGTGTATTTACCCCTTGCCGCTCTTGATGCATTTGCATATAATCTTTCATAATTCAATTCACTTGTTTAAATCATTTCTTTTATTTTCACTTCTTTATTTGGAAAGGAACGCTCATTTTGCAGAGTACTGGGGCCTCCCAGTGGCAATCTTAGGTAATTTCAGACTCATTTTTTTATTGTGGAAGCTTTGGAGGAATGGTCTCCAAATCCTTAGCTTTTCACCTACTTGTTAGAAGAATAAAATGGAATCAACGCAAGCTATTTATCTGAGGTAGATTATATTGGCAGCCAAGCTGAAACGTCCTCAGATGTTGGACTCGGTTTCTTGCACCTCTCAGACTCCTTGTTCAGCTACTTGCTTGGTAGAGGTGTCAGTCAGTAGGTGTCAGTTAGTACTGGCCAATGCAAACACGTGAACCAGGAGTACATCCAACAGAAGGCTATTAGAGACAAAAGTATGCTGTGACTCCTCTTCCTCACTAACCTTGAGGTTTGCTCCCTAGAGTTTCCATTCCTACCATCCTGCCTTTGAAGCCATGACTGCCCAGGGAAGCCATCTCCCACCAGAAGTTTTAGCTACATTGTTTTCCCTCCTCTGACTCTGGAACATTCTGTAGCTACATTGTCTCACATCACTCTTCAGTGGCAATCAGCACCGTCCTCTGAGCTTCACGCTCACATGACTGCCTCTGGGAGTGTAACCTCCTCTGGCATCATGGAAGCACACGCTGAACCACATCGGCTTATGTCCTGCCACCTGTTGAGGCCCCCAGCCAGGGTTTGAGGCTTAGTCAGCAATGTCAACCTCCCAGAGATGAGGTGCCTGTCATCGGAGGAAGCTCGGGCCATTTCCACTGAGACAAGCACTTTGCCTTGGAGATGCTGGTGAACTTCCAGTCTCCCTGTCAGAACTCCCTTTGCCCCCTATTTGGCTTCAAAAGGCTACAACTGCCTGAGTCAAGATTGCCCTCACCTTGAAAGATTGCTGAGAGGCGGTTTCTGGTAACTGGTGTGCTCACGTCACCCCAGGGCTTACCTCTGTGCTGATGCAGTGAGCGTCACCACCTAGTAACAGGCCTGTAAACACCAGCATCATGGACAGACAGATCGGATGATGTTTTAAAGTTCAGCCCCACCCCCTTGGCCTTTTCTGCTGAGAGGTCACCCGAGGGCATCCTACACTTGCCTTCATTCTGCCTATGCCATCTTTGAAGAACAGCTTTTGCTTCCACCTTCACGCCACCTTTTATACAAGAGGGTCTTTTTTTGACACCCACACTGGCTGTTTGAAGATCACTATGTATCTTTCATTCGTGTAATATTTGTTCAGTTTCCTTGCAAAGAAAAAATTAAGCATATGCTGGGTATATACATACATTTATAAAGTCATACGCTTCTTAATATATTGTGAAAGGGGTTCATCTCGCTACTGTTCCACTGAAGCTAATTTGTGTTCAGGAGGCAAATAAAGACAATATTCAGCAGATTGGATTGCTCTAAATTAGCTAGAATAAAATTCAAATCATGATTTTCTTGCAGTGCTCAGAGTGGAAAAGGGGTGCGAAGCAGCACCCTGAAAAGAGCACAAGCTTTGGTGCCACAGAGACACAGCTACAACCTCAGAGAAGCTGCTCACCCACACTGAGACTCAGTTTCTTCATATGTAAATTGGACTAATACCTCTAGAGTATTAAAGATATTCAGTGAGATGCCATATGTAAAATATCTAAAACAGAGCCAAAAACTGTGAGTATTCTATAAATGGAGTTATTTCAGTGAGGGGCAAGAGAAGCTACAATTTTTCCAGGGAGTATTTCAAAGAGGCATTGTTGGCTGTCTTTAAAGCTTCCCACATGATGCTGCTTCTGCCCACAATGTGTCCCCTCTTCCTTCTCTCCATCTCCTTTGTCCAGCGTTCAGCAATCTTCTCTGGGAAGCCCTCACTGACTCTCTGGTTGTGGATTAGGTTCCCTCTAATCAGGATGGTCGGGTCCCGGCCCCGGCCCCCAGGAGATGCACTGATTTCTCTGTCTGCCCATTCACACCTAACCTTAGGTCTCCAGGAGGAATGGCCCATCTACCTTAATCACCGTGTGTCTACAGCCCCCTTGTGGCACATTATGGGTTTCCAAAAAATACTGAATTGATAAATGAATGAATGACAGCCATCAGATAGCTTCCTGGAGAAGAATAAAATCCAAAAAAAGTAAAAGTAGTTGCATTAGCTATTTTGACTTCTTATAATTGCCTTTAAGCCTCTATGTATTCTTTCAAAAATATAGAATCTGTTCCCAACAGCAATAGCACCTCTCCACTCTAAGAATGCTGTACATTTTATTCTATATATTTATTATAATAATAGTATAATTAGGGGCAACTGGGTGGCTCAATCAGTTAAGCATCTGACTCTTGGTTTCAGCTCAGGTCATGGTCTCATGGGTTCTGGGCTCGAGCCCCTCATCGGGCTACACATTCAGTAGGCAGTCTGCTTGAGATTCTCTCTCTGCTCTTCCCATTTGCACATTCACTCTCTCTAAAATAAATCTTTAAAAATTAATAATAATTTATAATTATTATGACTAATTACAATTATATTATAATTATTCCTCATTTCCCCTTTTTCATACATGCTTATGAAATGTGTTTATCATGTTTGACATCTAATTCTTAAATTGACTATAAATCACAGAGATCCTAAGGAAGGAGGAAATCATTGGTTAGAAAATTGTTAATAATTTACTAGAAGCAAAGTGTACTTTTACCTCTGAATACCAGGTGGGTAGAAAGCATTACTCATGTTTTTTTAATCTAAGAATTTCTTACATTTTTATGGCTTGTTCTTTGGGCTTATTTATAATGGTTTGTGACAAAGAGACAACCTTTGCTATCATGATTTATACTCTTCCAACAAAGGAAACACAGAAAGAGATAAGAAACCCAAATTAAATCATGGCACCAGATAAGAAAACTCAAATTAAAACATGACACTAAAAAAAAAATAAAAATAAAAAATAAAAAATAAATCCAGTGAAGGTAAGGGGCTGACTCATAGTTTTATAAAATAAACATGAGTATAGATAGACTGTGGACAATGAAAACATGAAAATTTTCAAACCCTAAACTACAAAATCTAGCATTTATCAAATAAGTGATTTTCAGAAACCTTATGTCCTGTATTTATGGTGGCATTATGAAGTAACATCTGGCTATTAAAACATTTTTAAGGGACTATTTTGATTTTATTTGGCTATGCTTTTGTTTGGAAAACCAAACAATATTTTTTGGTATGGTAAAGTATTAGTGGTTGGCAGCAGATACCCCATATTCCTCTGTTTTTCTATTAATGCCATTTATCACAAAATTGACCTGGACACCTGTTTTCATTTTTCATGATGCTTTTAAATTCCTTGGTGTTCAAGTGCCAATTCTAAAATTTGATTGGATTTCAGGGCAAGACAACTGCTTTAGAATCAAGGAAACTGGGAGAATTGAGAGGAAAAAATCCCGCCTCTAAGCTGTTCCAATAAAAGCACTGTTCCTAACAAAGGCCAAAGGTTAGTTGGGTAGAATTGACAGCCAGTGGTATAGGCTCAGCAATATAAGTACTACACAGCTATACACACTGAGTGTCCAGCCTTGGCACACTTTACAAAGGAATTAATGGGACGACAGAACTAAGCAATGCTAACTAAAGCCACTGAGGACACAAGTGCCCCCATTAATACTGCTACATAAGAATACAGAACATTGTCTTTGATTCTGTACAGAACTTAGAAGTAGAGCAGACATTGAAATTAGGCTTGCACATAAATATTCTAGGCTTAATTTCACATCACAACTCAAATATACCAAAACCTGGATGTGGAAATCATTTGTGAATTATTTCCAGGCTTCATAAAGAAGACCTCAGGAATTAGATCCACACACAAACATGCTCACAAGTATCTACGGTTTTTAAATTTTGCTTTGCCCAATCCCCACATTTTGTGAAATTATTTATCTGTTCCAACTTTGTTTCTTATTATTGCCTTATAATTTGGTGGAGAAAGAAATGCACATATTTGACAATTTTTTCTCCTCTACATGCAGACCTCATTGAAAACTGAATTAAAATGGAGTCGAAAAAGGAAGCACAGTATATTTTCATCTAAGCTTATCAATAAGCTTCCTTATCTGTTCTACCTAATGCTGACTTTCAATCTTTTATTTCTAGAACCCAAGTTTCCCAGTTTGCTTTCAAAATTAGTACATATAAATCTTTTCCTGTATGAAAATCCTACCCAGTGGACATACTTCCAAAGGATATTCAGAAATGATTTATCTGCCATATACCAATGGCACTGTGTAAAACAAGTGGGAGATAGTCTCTGTCTCTAGAGACCAGGCATTTACAGAGGACACCATGCTCCTGGAACTCAGGGATTCAAAAAATAAAAGAACATTCTGTTACATTTTCTTTCACAACAATGAATTTATACTATTGGCTCCAAATCCGTTAAGAAGTTACCTGAAACTCTCTTGCCCTGTTGGTGGGAATGTGAAATGGCACAGCCACTCTAGAAAACTGTGTGGAGGTTCCTCAAACAGTTAAAAATAGAGCTACCCTACGACCCAGCAATTGCACTGCTGGGGATTTACCCCAAAGATACAGATGCAGTGAAAAGCCGAGATACCTGCACCCCAGTGTTTATAGCAGCAATGTCCACAATAGCAAAACTGGAAGGAGCCTTGGTGTCCATCGACAGATGAATGGATAAAGAAGATGTGGTCTATATATACAATAGAATATTACTCAGCCATTAGAAACAACAAATACCCACCATTTTCTTCGAGTGGATGGAACTGAAGGGTATTATGCTGAGTGAAGTAAGTCGATTGGAGAGTGAGACAATGGTCTCACTCACATGGAGAATATAAAAAATAGTGAAAGGAATTATAGGGGAAAGGAGAGAAAATGAGTGAGAAAAATCAGAGAGGGAAACAAAGCATGAGAGACTCCTAACTCTGGCAAAGGAACAAAGGGTAGTGGGAGGGGAGGTGGGCGAGAGGATGGAGGGTGATTGTGTGATGGGCACTGAGGGAGGCACTTGACAGCATGAGCATTGAGTGTTATATTATATGTTGGCAAATCGAACTCCAGTGGAAAAAAATATACAAAAAAAAGGAAGCTACCCAATGTCACAATTCTTTACCCAAAAAAAGAAATATAAATATGGAATAAAAACCAATTTTTGAAAAATTTTGGTTGACAAATATTGGCACAAATGAAATAGCATATATTAGTAAACTCTAAGATAGAAGTTTTCATGCAGTATTTAGTTTCCTAAAGGTAACTGATACAGTCTGGGGCATGACGACTTTTATGGTTACTTGTGTGTCACGTGTACACTTACGGGGCAGAGTCTCACCAGCAAGCTGGTATGTCTACTGTGAAGCAAAAACTTCTACTAAAGCCTTGACAATCAGTGTTTATTCTATTAGAAATCTGGAAAGTTACTGAAAGAATTGAACCAGGTTCTCAGTAGCAGTTTAACTTGTCAAAAAAAGAACACAGACACACACAAACACAGCAGACACAACGTACACAGAGAAAAGCGAAGTAAAGGCAAAACTCACAGTAAACTCCCTTGGACTGAAGTTAACAAATCAACTAGCTATAAAATAAACTTTTAGGATAGAAAAAGCCTACTTAAATTACATCTTTTGAGATTAAATTATTATGAAATTGAATCTAGACAAGTGTGGAGAACCTACAGCAAAAAGATAAAAGTAGACAACACACAGTGTGTGGGTGTGGGTGTTAAAATTTGCAAGTGAATGCTATAAACAGAATAAAACAATGGTTATAGAACGTTGTGTTTGACAGATTGACACTTAGAGAAAGAGGAACCATATGGCTGGTTTGGTCCCAACACAGTCTTTGAAAAGAAGGACACTTTATGTATTCTACCTAAAAATAGCTTAGTAGTAATATTCAAACATTTAGCATAGGAGCCATTGTATTCACTTGTTACCCCTAGATTCCTGTTGCCACACCTAAAACACTGCTAGAAGCCCCTGAGTCAGCTGTGAGGAAATTTAGAACTCTACTGACCAGTTCAAAACCCTTTGTGGTAGTAAATTCAGATCTTTCCAAAGTCAACAGATAACTTGTGGGTAAGGGACAGAACCTCAAAGAAATCTCATATATACCTATGTCTGACCTTAATGCTGGCCAGCCCTAGGGCTCCATTCTTGTCTTATTGTGTCTTCTTGCTCCCTGAATGAGCTTTACAAACCATCTCTAAACTAATGACTCTAACTTGACATCCAGTAGCTAGGATCAAAAACTTTAGAGTCAGCCTTGACTCCTCAACATGGTGGGAAGGTCTGTTGGCTCTAGCTTCCAAACATGTCTAGAAACAACCACTTCTCATCATCTCTAGCACTCATTCCCTACAGCAGGCTGCCCTCCTTGCCCACCTGGATGGCTGCCACAACCTCCTAACTGGTCCTTTTGCCCCTTCATAGTATTCTCAAAATAGCAGCCAGAGTGGTCCTCACATGAAGTGATACTGTTTCAGTCTACTCCAAATCATCCAGTGATTCTCCCCTTCACTAGAGAAAAAGCCAGTACTTCCAATGGCCTTAGAGGCAGTGGTACTCTCTGTGATGTGCTGCCCAGATCCCCCTCAGAAAAAACTTATTACCTGGCTGCTGCAAAATGGCCCTCAGCTGTGAGCATATTCAGGGATGGCCTCAGGTGAAGAGTCACCTCCTGCAAGGTCACAGGGTAACTTGCATCCAGTGACTGCATGACATGAGGTCATCAAGGCCCAGAAGGCTTGCCCCAACACAGGACCACTCAGAAAGGCCACTTGGGGTTCAGAGCTGCTGGTGGTTGGACCCACACTGCAGCTCGTCCTCTGTCTCTGTCCCTGTCCCTCTCCTTCCCACAGGTCTCAATACCAATGGTACTCCCTGATAAATGACTGGCAAACCAAACTCCACCTCAGAGTCTGCTTCTGAAGAAGCCAGACTGCAATGAAGATCAGACATGACCTGGCCCCTTGTGATCTCCCTGACTAACCAGTGTCCCCTGCTTGCCCTGCTCCAAAGCACACTGGCCTTCGCTGTTTCTGCTAGAAGATTGGCATGCCTCTGGGGCATAGCTGCCCCTTTTGTTTGGAACAGACTTCCCTAGATATATGCATTGCTTCTTCCCTCATCTCCTTCCTGCTCTGCTTCAATGTCACCTTCCAAATGCACCTGCTTTGACAACTCAGATAAGGCCAGAAAAAAAGAGGGAAAATATAAGGAAGGGCAATTCTCACTTCTTCTAATGTATTTGCTTACCTTTCTGGGTAACGATCCCACTTTGAAGAGATGACTTCACTCATTTACAAAAGAGCTTGAGAACTGCTGCTTTAAATACATAAAGCAGTGCAGGGGTAAGAACACAGGCCCCAATCGCAGACAAGCCCTCTGCAGCCATGTGCCTGGGGCAAGTGACCACTCTTTCAGCCCAAGCAATGCTGGTTGTGAAGTAGGGATAATGATATTCCCTAGACTTCTGAGAAAGATTGTAAGGATCACATGACTTTATGTAGTAACCGGCTATGAAAAGCCAAAGAGATCATGTAATTGCTGGAGTCTGTGGGAGACAGCCCTATGGGCTG
Organism: Canis aureus; assembly: GCF_053574225.1. NCBI lineage: Eukaryota > Metazoa > Chordata > Mammalia > Carnivora > Canidae > Canis > Canis aureus. The sequence continues at coordinate 9,038,893 of NC_135627.1, forward strand.
CACAGCCAAAAACCCACTAGGAGAACATCTGCAACCTCCTTACACATCAGGACCCTAGGAAGTCATTTTACAAGCTCTGCTGGGCCCTGAGTGGCTGAGAAGTTCCAGCAAAGCACAGGGCTGGGCTTAGGAGAATAAGCACCACGCCGAGGGCACTGTGACAACGTAAGGAACACTGCAAGAGTAGCCACCCACCAATGGAGTGTGAACCACTGGGACACAATCCTTGTTTTTTGCCCTCCTTGCCCTGACTCTAATTACTTCACTCTTTGTTCTAATCTCTAAGGCCCATGTGAGGAAAACCCATAGGATTTCAAATATCTAGGTCTATACATGTGCATCACAAAAGCTTTAAATTTTAAAACCAGTCCTAAGTCTGGTTATTTGAGATTAGAGACCTAAATCTTTCCATGTGTATTTTCAACCCAAAGTTTTTATACTTTCTGTTCCTGTGATAAAACATAACTGTACTTGGCTTAAAAATAAAACAAGAAGTCCTCCCAAATTTCAGCTGTGTTTGTTTGCTTCCATTCATTTTTCATTTACTAGAGTGAAATGTCCTTGCCCATAACCTCAAATCCACAAACGTGATTGATTTCAGAGGTTGCACTCGAGGCCTGCCAGGCAGAGACAACAGACCACCTATAAACTGGCACTAATGAAAACCACAAAATATAATCTCACATTTACCATTACATTATGCATCTGCCTTTTCAGATTTACTTGCAGATCCCAATATACACCATGTATTTATTCCTGAAGGGAGACTCAGATGAGCTTATGTTTAAAACAGTAAGAATGTTCATTTTATACATATTATTAAAAGTTATCCTATAGTTATACATTAAAAATAGTAGTACCATTTATTAAAATGATAATGATAATAATAAACAGTTCTATAGAGGGATGAGGAAAGTAGACCTTGTCCTAACCAATGACCACAGAGTATGGCTGGGCCAGCCCTCCCGACCCAGGTACTCTATCTGGGAAACTCCCTGTTGGGTGTGAGGCAAGTTTATGACGGTGGGGGGGTAGGGAGGGGGTCCCCTTGGGAAAGTCAGTGTTACATCAGATAGTCCATGGTCTTCTTTAAAGGAACACTCTGCTAGAAACTACCTTTGCTTTCGAAGTGCTCCTCTGAAGGTATCATGCACTCCTCCGACTTTTCTTCATAGCTTTATACAACTTAATATTCAGGCTAGGGAAACTGGAAATCTCCTCCAGGTCAAACAACTCTTTAAATCTATCTACAAAATTATTTTCTTTCTCCAACCTGAATTTCATGACCCAGAGAATGACAGTAGTTTCTTTGCACAGATGGTCAAAGGTAATGAGGAGTTCTTCCAGGAAAGGGTGAGCGTAGACAACATCAGCTGCCAGGATGTAGTCAAAATTGTTAGAAGACCTGGGGAAGTTCTCATCTAAAGCCACGCCCCAGGAGAGTTCTTTAACCTGAGGCAAATGCTTACATTTCATTTTGGTGTTTCGAGAAATATTATATCGCAGGTTTCCAAGTAATTCAGGTAAATCTGTGGCAATCACATGAGCACCTATGAAGCAAAGAACAGTAGGAAAAGTAACTCTCCAGGGATAAGGTAAAGCAATCAGGTTTCAAACCAACATGCATTTGCAATTCTGCATAATAGCTAACCCCAAGGAAAAGACTGGTCGGTCGGTACACACAGGAAGGCAATCCCTTCAAAACAGATGCTAAGGCAGCTTTACACCTCCCTTAAAAAAAATTTATATTCCTGTGTCACCTTTGCACTCCCTTACAATTTTCTGTTCTCCTGCGATTTTTTTGTTACTATTGTCCCTATGGTTCTTTGCTATTTATCTATGACATGCTAGGAGACAAATAAGCTAGAGAAAGAGAAAAATTAAAACACTTGGAATCTTTACTGGAACAATCAGAAGTTACTGTTGAAAAATGCACTGGTTCTTCACCCAAACAATTCTGAGCCCAAGTCACGTGAGGCCAAATGGGTGTATACTGCATCAGGGATCCTGCTGTTGAACAAGAGGGGCTCGGGTGTGGAAAGAGGCTTATCAATGGAATTATGTTGGAAGTATCATGACATCCATGTTTATGCCCAAGTTTTTTAGCTTGACCCCCTCACAAGTATGAATCTTCCCATCAAAAGATGTTTAAAACCTAGCCACAACATGTGCATAGTATTCCTACAGCCAAAGACCAAAGACCACAGATGCAGGACTTAGAATATTCAGATGAAGATGTGCACAATCTCCGAGTTAAAAGTGAGTAGTGAAAAAAAAAAAAAAGAAAAGAAACTAGAAGAAGCAAAATTGTAGAAACCAACACCAACAGCCAATAAAATTTGGCTCTGTGAGCTGTAGCAGAGCCTGAAAATGTGTCAATAAATCTAGGCTTGATCAACTCCACATCATTGGACAAGAACAGACTGGGGTAAGAAATAGGAAAGCAAAACTGTGAGAGAAGTCTAGTGCAGCTCAGACCACTTAAGAACCCACTCCTTAGTCACCATGACAAGTTTCTCTAGCCATCAACTATATTTTGTGGGAGATATTAAAGTGAGAGGGCAATATGTGTATCATCGGTAGAATCACAGAAATATGTTGTCACATTCTAGTGTAAGTGGGTCTATCATTTTCTTTTTAATAATAGATTTATTTTTTATTGGTGTTCAATTTGCCAACATACAGAATAACACCCAGTGCTCATCCCATCAAGTGCCCCCCTCAGTGCCCGTCACCCATTCACCCCCACCCCCCACCCTACTCCCCTTCCACCACCCCTAGTTCGTTTCCCAGAGTTAGGAGTCTTCATGTTCTGTCTCCCTTTCATTTTCAACAAATCTTTTTAAAATACCAAGATATGGAAGATCCCCCGCCCACTCCATCCACAGTGAATGTAAACTATCTGACCATTAAGATCTTTGGGTGGAGAGGTAAATACCACTAGTCATAGAATGTTAACTAAACAAAGCTTCCATCTTTGATTATTTGTGTCAAGTTATATAAGCAGCCTTAAAGGATCAATTCTTTTTAATGAAACAAATGACTTCCCAAAAACACAAAAGTGTTCTTGATCAGGAAGCCTTTAAGTATAAACCCAGTGGTGCCACTGACTACCCATATTAAATGGAATGGTGACTTTAGAAAGCCATATCAGGAAGGAACAATATAAAAAAAAAATAGGGGAGGATTTCAAGGATCCTGTATTTCCCCAGTGTTAAAATTAGGGGAGGATTTCAAGGGTCCTGTATTTCCCCAGTGTTGAGAAAGTTGTAAATTGCTAAATCTTGAATTCCTCTCAAGATTTTAGAGTGGCAGGTGTGCACTTCTAAAGACCAGGGAAATCAAGACAGATTTGGGGAGCACACATCAGAGAAGCCAGCTAAATTAAGGCAATGAAGTAGGTAACAACAACAACAAAGAGACTGAAGCGAAGCAGGCTTAGGCATTTGTAGAGACTGTCACACATGTCATGAGAAAAGAAAATGCTGGTGAGACAAGAAGAGAGTCCCCAAAGAATGAAGATGAACTGAGAAAAGAAATTCAAGCATCAATGCCTAAAATTAGAAGCAGATGAGATTGATAATATTCCTTCTCTCTCCCAACAGGTGCTTATTCATGAAAGCATAGGACTTTAAAACCTACAAGGAATGTACAGCTACCTGGGAACAAACGTCTCAATCAAGACCAGCAGAGTCAGCAGCAGTAGACTCTGCCTGGACCTTGTGTCCCACAAGCCTCCTCTGGCAGCCTAGAGGCCTGAGCACACCTCCCATTAGAATACACTTGTGACTTGCTGCTCCATGAGCTGAATTAATAGAACTTCACAGGAAATTCTGAAACACACCAGAAAGGTGACTTTAAAATTGGTCGTGTTTCTCGGTGAAGCCCATTCAATTAGGCCTAGGTCAGAGTAAAATGAATACTAAAAGCAGCTAATGACATCTGATCATTAAATTCTTTGATCCCATTCAATCAAAAATACCTACTTACCAAGTAAACTTGCCACGATGGAGACTAGTCCTGTTCCAGCTCCAATTTCAATCACGTTTTTATCAACCATATTATAGTGCTTTACATTTGTTTCCAGAAAATAGCAAAGAACAAGGGCCTATGAAAGTTTTAAAAAAGAAAAAAATAGTGCTTGGCAAGTAATAACAGAAAGTAAAATTAAAGTCTATTAGATAAATATACAATATATACTAATGCTATGACGTGTACACGTGAATATATGTGTGCAAATGTACAGATCACCACAGAAAATTATCAACAGAAGTACATCTGCCACTATTGGTGGATATCCTCCACTTTTGGAGGATGTCAACATTTAGACTACAAAAAGTCCTTGGGGATTGCTGGGGAGATAAGAAAACTGAAACTATGGAATTCAGTTGCTTACGTTTGATTATCTTTAAAGAAAGCAACTTCTAATAATAATAGTCATTTCAAAGAAGTGTGTGGGATTGGGGCAGACAGTGGAGGAAAGGGGGTGGTCTACACCCTTTATGGAAAACTGGGAAAGGATTGGTGACCTTGTAGAACATTCTGCATGTTGAGACTGACAGATTTCATTATGATTATTTAACTCAAATGGAGCCAGTTGAATGGGAAATAAAAATGTTGGCTAAACTCCCATGGTCACAAAACACTGCAGATGTAAACAGCACTCTATTAACCCTATAAGTCAAAAATAGATTTAATTGGTGGAAGCATTTTCCCAATTTCATGATTTCTATGTTTTAGTGTTGTTTGAGGTCACAAAATAGAACTGGGGAATCTTTTTTTTCCTTCCAAATAATACAAAATAAGGAACAAAACTGGCAAGAAAATCATTGAGATATAGCAAATTTTGTGTGAAATTATACCGATGGCCAAACAACAGCACCATAACAATCCATGCCTTCAGTAATCCGAATCTCCTGACCAACAAAGTGAAATCCCTCCCAGGAGGTGGTTGTTATTAACCTTGGAACAAAACATCTTGCCATGATCTCTGCAACCACTTTCTTGTTGTCATCATCTGTCTTCTCTGAAAGGAAAAGAAAAAGTCAACAGTTGTGATTGTGTTAGTAAAAACCAAGAAAAAGAACCTGATGGAAATGTAGCATTTCTACTTATTCTAAGCTACTTTTGAATATTCACTTACTTTAAGTGCAGTGTAATAGTAAGTAACTATTTTAAAATAACTGATGCTAGAAGCCAGCAGTTCATACATCCACCAAAGTGAAAATCACCATTATTCGTTTCTGCAAAGTCACATGAAACAAATAATAATTGATATACTTTTTAAAAAGCAGTATGTTTCAAGGACTACCAATCTATTCATCTAGAACAAGAGAAAGATTGGTGATGGAACATAAGATCTTGACTATTCACATAGGCTACACAGTGTAACTAGCTACATCAAGAATATATAGTAGTATATCCTTTATGATCCGCCTTTACCCAGGCAAAAAATATTTAATACCATCCAACAATATACCCCTGTGATATTTTATTATTACTTATTTTTATGCCATCACTTTGGGGCAACTCATGGCATCTTAACATCTGCAACATACATAAGCAATTCACCAATTACTGAGCACATATTTAACATGCTAGACCATGATATGATATATGATATATGATATATATATGATATATATGATATATGATATTTCATGTAATTTATTTTTATTTCAGATAATTTTTACAAATAATTTAGTCATTCTTATTTGTGATTTTACAGATAACAAAACTAAGATTCAGGGAGCCTTATTAACTTGCCCAAGCTCACACAACTTGTAAATGAAGGAGCCAAAATGTGGGTTGGTTTTTTTTTTTTTTTTTTTTTATTGTTCCAAATCCTCCCTCTCTACTCCTAAAAAGCTAGAATATAATTTTTAAAAACTAGTTGTCTCTAAAAATTTACAAACTAGTTATGGAGCAAGATACACATCTTTCTCCAAGTCTGTTTCCTCCTTTGTAAAATGTGAAAGATAAAAGAACCTCCATCTGGGAGATTAAATAAGATGCTATATGTAAAGTGCTTATCACCTTGGCTACTATTATCATTATTACAACTGTTATTACATCTTAGTCATGAAACTAAATTATATAACAAGATCACCATAGAAATAAAAATACTGGATTGTGAGGTACAATTGAAAATTCCATACTTACTCATAGAAGCAGAGAGTAGAATGGTGGTTGCCAGGGACAGGGTGGGGGAAATGGGGAGATACAGTGGTCTTTTACACAAGATGAATAAGTTCTAGAAGTCCAATGCATAGCATGGTGGCAACAGTTAATAATAATGTAGACCTGAGGATGCCTGGATGGCTCAGTGGTTGAACGCCTGCCTTTGGCTCAGGGTGGGATCCTGGGATCCTGGGATTAAGTCCTGTATCAGGCTCCCCAAAGGGAGCCCACTTCTCCCTCTCCCTATGTCTCTGCCTCTGTGTGTCTCATGAATAAATAAATAAAATCTTTAAAAATAATAATAACGTAGATCTGAAATTTGCTAAGAGAGTAGATCTTAAATGTTCTCATCACACACAAAAGAAAACAGCAACTATGTGAAGTGATGGGTATGTTAATTAACTTGACTGCCATGTTCATTTCTATACATCTATCCATATATATATATCAAAACATAATTCACACATATTAAATATACATAATTCCTATTTGTTGATTATGCCTCAATAAAGCTGGGGAACAAAAGAAAATTCTAGCACTAAATAAGGAAGGAAGAATGCACTGGTGAAGGTCACTAAGAGATGGCTTCACAAAGGAAATGTGTCTTAAATTTAGCCTTTGACCTATGACTTGCACTAACAGAGAAGCTATTTATTTCTTATTCCAATCCTTAAAACCCATTGACTTTTCAAGTCTTGTTTCTGTTCTCTGAGTCTGACTAGAATCCTACTGGCTAGTTCTCCCACCTCAGCAGGCCTAGTTCTCTTCAACCTAGTTCTTAATTGTAAAAGAGGAAGTCAAGAAGGGAAGAGGACAGAAAGGGAGGGGGGAGAGAGGAGGGGAGAGGGGGAAGAAGGGAGGAACATACAGACAGATCTACATACAACATTGGAGTCTTGCCTGATGGGAGTGCACCATAACCTGATGGGGGTGATTAATTCACACCTCAGTCCTGAGATCCAAAAATTAGCAAGTAAATATGTAACAAATACAAGTATTTCCAAGAAATTTGGGGGCAGTACAAAAATTTTTCAACCTAGTCTTCATAGAAGACAAGCTCCTCCTAGAGAATTTATTTCCCAAATCTCAAAAGTTAAAACCTTTCAAAATTTCCAACAATGCAATTATTCAAAATTTTAAAACAGATAGACCACTTAAAAAATGTCATATAGGGATCCCTGGGTGGCGCAGCGGTTTGGCGCCTGCCTTTGGCCCGGGGCGCGATCCTGGAGACCCGGGATCGAATCCCGCATCGGGCTCCCTGCATGGAGCCTGCTTCTCCCTCTGCCTGTGTCTCTGCCTCTCTGTCTCTCTCTGTGTGACTATCATGAATAAACAAAATCTTAAAAAAAATAATAATAATAAATTAAAAAAAAATGTCATATAATCCTCTAGAATGTCACGATGGAAAACACTTTAGATACCTTCCAGTTTAATCTTGCACCTCATGTTTGATGTAAACTACATATCCAGCTTGTTCAGCTTCCTTAAATATTCCAATGAGAGTAAATGTGCTACTTCATGAGATACATTTAGAAAATGTGATTATTATTGGGGTGCTTGGGTGGCTCAGTAGGTTACACATCTGTCTTTGGCTAGGTCATGATCCCAGGGTTCTGGGATCAAGCCATGCAGCAGGCTCCCCGCTCAGTAGGGAGCCTACTTCTCCCTCTCCCTCTACTGCTCCCCACTGCTGTCTCTCTCAAATAAATAAAATCTTTAAGAGAAAAAAAGAAAATAGGATTATTGAAAATTATTCTCAATACTAAGCCAAAATCTAACACCACCAATTTTGTTGTCTATTAACTCCTAAAAGTAAGCTCCAAGATAAGCAAACTTTTATTTTTAAAACATGTTCCAAAATTTTAGTGAAGGGGGAAAATATGCACACATATATAGATAGATATAGATATAGAGATATAGATATAGATATATATAGATATATATCTCCATTGCCAGTCTAAAAAATTCTGGACTACAGAGTACATAAAAGCCTCAAGAGACTTTCAAACTTCTCCACTGCATTGAGGCAAGAATAAGTAGAAGTGACAGTGTTGAGTCCCTAAGTCCTAAGAGATGTTATTTCCAACTCTGCCCTATGAGCTCCGATAACATCATTCCCTAATATTCGGGGAGCAGAATGACTAGACAGAGGTAGATCAAGTTTAACATCATTGAAAACTTCCCTCAGAGGCCACGGTCCCAGGAGGGACTTCCTATCAACATGACTTCCTGCCCTAAATTCTGCAATCCTTTAATAGAGTCCTTCTAAGGACCCACACAGAACCCGGTATTCCCAAAAAAACTCCAACTTAACTGCATGCCACAGGAAGGGCCCAGTCTACATCCACTCTACCACCAGCACAAATATTGACCCTTGACAGAGAGATACAGGAACACAAAACTGATTTTCTTCAGCAAGAGTCACCTCTTCTAATCCATTTCACCGTACTTCTTCAACTATGGCATGCACTGACGTGAAAGAAGAGCTCTAAGAACCAAATAATATTGGTACTATGTTTCACTGGAACTTGAACTTTCATGATCTTCACAGGCTTTGCTAAGATGAGGTGGGGGAGGGGCACAGCATTTGCTGTGGCAGTTCTTGAGGGAAAAGCAGGAAACAGTAATTGCTTCCTTGACCTTTTTGCGAATGTGTCCTCTTGGGCCTCCTTGCATACTCTCTGTAAGTGGAGCACTTTTTGACAAGTCACCCAGGGTATCAGGGATTAATAGATGTTAGAGTACACTAAATCCCAGGAGCATCTCCTAAAGTTCCAATCTTTGATATAAAAACTTTGCCACTGAATATTTATTGCTACAGTCTGACTTTGCAGTTTCTTTTAAAGGTTAATGGACCAGATTAGTGCTGTTGTCCTCACAACAACAGTGAAATAACAAATGATTTCTTTTTTTTATACTGTCTTTCCAAATAAACAAAACCGGCCATATTTTAGAATGGCCACATATTTATCTTTAGAAGGAAGTGAGATTGAAAACCATACACATGAATATATTATTAAAATCAAAAATTACTTACACCTCCCGATAAAAAGGATCTTCAAAGAGATTTAATGAAACAACAATCATCACTATTAATTGCATATATACTTAAAAGAGCACAACTCTATCAATCCATATGTGGTCATTCAAAATTAATCATATACTAAGATGACTTTGTATCATACAGAAAATATTATCACGTTGAATAAAATTTAACTGATAAGGTTTTATATTAATATTCTCGCTTGCATTTAAATACTATATAAACACTACAGACAGTCCTTAAGATATCAGTCTCATAAAAAATTAGTATAATCTATAACAGGAAACCAAAATGTACCAAAGTTGGCTGCTTAAAATAATTTGTCTAGATGTAATATTTAGGATTTTAAAAGCAAATACACACATGCAGTTATTTCTACCTTCAAACTTTGCTGTTTTTCAGCATTAACTTTGATTTAAAGATTTTGGGCTACAATTAATTTTAGCAGTAGTTATTTAAAAACTTTAAACAGTCATTTATTTAAATCAAAAAACATGTTTAATATTAAGTTTTAGCAAATCACTACATGATGAAATTCTCTAAACTAAAATATAGTAGAAAGAGCTACATATACATCCTCACATGGGCCTTGTAATAAAGAGAAATCTAGCCCCAAATATAACAGTCAAAGAATATTTTCCTTAAAATGCATGCTTAGTTATTTGTTGAATATGGGATTGAAATCTTGAGAAGATTAATGAATGAGTAGATATTCTCTGGCTTTTAGTTAAGATTTCAAGAGCAATTTCCTCCAAAAATTAATATCATTATCATACAATGGAATTCTAATCTACATTTTTGAAGAATATTTTTTTCCACAAATATTCTCTCCTTGTTATCTAGCATTTAGGCCCTGAGGCAAGTAACTAAAACCAAGTAATGTTACACACAATGTTGAATCTTGACTTCCCTATATGAAAAGCAGAAAACCGAATACCTGTACCTGTAGATAAAAGCTATCTACTATAAAGTATTATTTTATTAATGAGTTTAATGTTAAAATATAAATATCAAAACAAACTGTAAATAAAACATCAAGACGATATTATAATTATATTGCTATTTTGGGCCTATCTATTTTAATGCTCTTTGATACAAATAAGACTTAACACCATTTTCCTGCTATTAAATCTTTGCTGATCATGAATAAAATCTACCAGGTGCTCTTGTTCTCCTGAGAATTAAAGGAGTTTCAAGTATGAAGTGAAAATTAGCAGGATTCTGCTACATTATGGTGTTTCTTTTCTTGAGAGGAAAATCTAACAGTGAATTCACTTCAGAGGTTGGATTGCAGCAAGCCTTCAAAAACAGAAGCTCTGTCTATATTCTTCTCTTTTATACGTTTAAGGTCAATAACAACAATAATAAATGGAAGGGTCAGATCACAGAAATACACCAAAAAAAAAAAATGTCTTTAATAGCTATGACAGGTGAATTTAACCTTCCACTTGAGGGCTGTCATGAAAACCTGTCAGCAAAATTTAAAGTAAAATCTTCTCTACTAAATGAAAGAGACTTGTCATTCAGCTGAATCTTCCATTCAAAGCTGAATGTCATGTGCTTCTTAGAAATAGCTAGAGATTTGAAAAAAAGAAAGATGTTAAAAATATTTGCCGATTAGTAAATGGTCACAGGCTAACCTGAAAGAATTCTGAACGCGTCTGCAATGTCAAGGTCCTGGGCCTGATGTTAAAATGAATTCCTGAGATGAGTTCACAAACATTTTTTGTCTGGAGGTCTGCTTAGTTTCAAGAATACACAGAAGCTGTCACTTTGATCAAGTGGATCAAGTGGATCAAGTGATGCTACATTTACAGAAGAAAGACAATGCACCTTTTACCGGGCTGCTCAGGATGCAAGTGGGAAAGAAAAAAAGAACCAAAATTAGTTGTACTCAAAGTCTGCTGCTGGGACTATTGTGAACACATGTGAATGAAGGAAGCACAATAAAAGAAGTATTTCTAAAGTGCTTTGGGAAGTACCAGTGGTTGGTGAATCGGGAGAAGCATTCTCAAGGGGGAGACATTTGAGTATTTGGAGGGAAAAAGAAGGGGAGCAGGGATCCCTGGGTGGCGCAGCGGTTTGGCGCCTGCCTTTGGCCCAGGGTGCGATCCTGGAGACCCGGGATCGAATCCCACATCGGGCTCCCGGTGCGTGGAGCCTGCTTCTCCCTCTGCCTGTGTCTCTGCCCCCCCCCCCTCTCTCTCTCTCTGTGACTATCATAAATAATTTAAAAAAAAAAAAAAAAAAAAAAAGAAGGGGAGCAGGCTGACAAGGGGGAAGCAAGGTCAAGAGGAGACAGGCCGGGGGCAGTCAGAAGACCCCTGGAGCTGGTGTACAAGGTACGTGTTGGGGTGTTATAGAAAATAAGCCTAAGGAGGCAGGTTGGGATTGCACTCGCAGGAACAAATAGAACAAATGTTGACCTTTGTTCTCGAAGGTGAGGCACTGGGAGCAGGAACTGACATGAGCAAATTTGTCATTGAAGCACTCACCTCTGGCAGCAGCAGCTGAAGACTACATTAGAAGCTCATTAAACCATTATAATAATCCAGGCAAAAGATGCCAGAACTAAACTAAGGCAGGAGTACTGGCTCTAGGAGCTAAGCAGGAAACCTTGAGCCTTTGAAGTGGTGGTGGACCTCCCCTGGAGGGCAACAATTGACACGCAAACTTGACACTCAGACTTGTGTTCTGAAGACATTTGAGGCAGACTGATAAATTGATTTTATCAATTATTAGTGATTTTCATTCAATATGTAAGGAATGTATTAGTCTTAGTTAGCAGATAGTTGCTCCTATCACTTTTTAAACACATAACGTGTGTTGATGAACAATTCTCATATTAGTAATTATATGTGCTGTGGTACTCCAACTACTACATTAAAATTACTGCCTCAGACAGACTATAGTTTGATAATGTCCCTTAAACAGCAAAAGAATTACTCAGATAAACCTTCTTCTTCATAATCCAACTCTAAAGATTTTTTTTTAAGATTTTATTTATTTATTTATGAGAACAGAGAGAGAGAGAGAGAGGCACAGGCACAGGCAGAGGGAGAAGCAGGCTCCATGCAGGGAGCCCGACACAGGATTCGATCCTGGGTTTCCAGGATCACGCCCTGGGCTGAAGGCGGCGCTAAACCATTGAGCCACCCGGGCTGCCCCAACTCTAAAGATTTATAAAGGTGTTCATAAAAGGTTTTCACCTGATATCCCTAAATAACACACTATACTGAGTTCTGAGTAGAGTGAGCTGACTGGAGACCAGAAACACAAGATCATTACCAATGAGCAAACAGCAAGTCCAGCCAACAGGCCTCAGTTATTGCTAATTCATTCATTCACTCACTCATTTTATCGAGTACCTGACGGAGCGCTATAAACTTAAAGATAGAGCAACATGTAAGTGTAATAGAGATTTAACTAGTTAACTCAAAAACAGAAAGAAAAAGCTCCACATGTTGGAGAGCTCAGAAAAGAATGACCTGCGCCCTGACAATGATGAGTCTGGGAGTCAAATGAGAGAGGACAAGACACATCATGCAGAGAAAACAGCATGTACAAAAGCCCACGGGCAAAAAGACTCCTGACCAATTTTCCAGTTTGGGAAACTCTGAGAACTAAAATGTAGGATGAGTGGGGGTTGTAACATGCGACAAAATACTTAGGCCATGCTAAAAAGTCTTAATTTTGTCCTATTGGAAATAATGAAGCACCAAAGAATTTTAGGTTGAAAGCAATTGTGATGGGTATGAATTTTTGAAAAGATCATGCAGCTCTAGAGAAAGACAATAGGATAAAGAAAGAGCTGGCCTAGAGTGGGGGCAGCCAGGTAAGTAGAAGGCACTTACCAGAGTCACAAGAAGAAATGATAAAGACCTGAACCAAGGCAACTGGTGCTGCCAGAGGGCTAGTGGAGTCAGGAAACATGTTTTGGTAAAACTGATGGGATGTAATGATGAACAGTACAAGGAGGAGGAACTAGGATGATTCTAGATTTCTGAGCAGCCACAGAAATGAAATTGGTATAAACTGAGATAGAAAACATAGGTTGGGCTGGGATGTAAATCTGCAAAGGGAAACTATTTTCTTAATGTGTATTACTCTGTGGTATGACACACTGGCCACAGAGTGTGCTGTTCAGATTAAGGGATGCCACTTGGAGCACTGCTGCCCGCCAGCTCCAGTTCTGCCCCTTTGGCTCCTCAGATGCCATGCCTTCCCCTGGGGCTGCTGGCTAGTTACCTCCCTCCTGTTCCACAGACAACACACATCTAGTGGGCCACTGGCTCCCTCTCCTCTCACCTCTCACCTATGTCAGACCTGCACCTCCCGGTCTGATGGCTCTCCCCACCCACTTCCATTCTTCTTTCTTTATTGTCCACAAACATTTCCCCCAGTGAATCTCCTACACATTTAATCCCATGTTAGCATCTGCTTCTGGAAGGCTCTGACCTGACACAAGGTGGTAAGAAGGACATCGAGTAAGTGGTTAGAGGGGTAGATTTGGGAGTCATGCACAGAAATTACTGAGCCTTGGCTTAGGATAAATCTGCTCCAAGGCCACAGACCCTGTGGAGCTATTTTATAATGCACTGTTATGTGGGCTAAGCAGCTAGAGAGTAGCTATTGGCAATAGGTAGGCAATACAAGGTATTTGGAATAGTTAATATGAATAAGGTTTTAGAGAGCTGAGACCCTTCATGTAGCTTTAGAAACCAGAGAGAGAGGAGGACTATTGGTACATACGACAGTCCTAACTTTAATCTGTGTAAAACTTAGTGACATCCTATAATTCTTGGACCTTCAGGCCAGCGCTGAAATAGAAGAACTGGGCTATAGGTTTGTTCCATCTTTTCCAAGCACAAGATACGAAGTATAAAAGTTGGGACAGGAAAGTCGCTATCCTGCAGCACTAAAGAACTGAGTGTTCCTCTGGTTAGTAGAAGTCTTTCCAACAAAATGCCATCTGACTCTGCCCCAATAGCACACACTTAATCTGCCTGCAAACATATTTTTAAAGCTTTAATTGGCTATACAGATGACTATGGGGTGTGTTTTCTCATGATATAAAATATTTTAATACTTGTTCTGTCTCAACCTTACCCTGAAGTTCTCCCATTTCCTTTGTAATTTGCCAAATTATTATATTCAGAGTTGAAACCAAGCATTGTTACTAATGATAATGATGATGATGAAATTTTATTCATAAACTGCACAGAAATTGCATCTTCATTCAAATCGTCTAAATAACTGGATTCTCTAATTGATTGTGACTTTAAATATTTAGGTTTGCAAAAATCACTACAGTAAAACCATTGTGTTTAAGTCATGTAGGCTGCCAAGACTGGGCATACTCCCAGCTCTCTTGGTCTAAAGATATGCTCACCTAGGTAGAGGCCACCTGGTATGCCTAAAAAAAGGAAAAAAATAAAAATAAAAAAATAAAAAAATAAAAAATAAATAAATAAACCAGGACTACATTTCTTAGAAAACATCTGTGTGTAGATAAAGGAGAGAGAAGAATAAAGAAGCCAAGATAATTAAATTTATACAACAAATGTTCTACCAAAACATAGTACCTGCTGTTCAGGTCTACATCTAGAGTGTCTGTCTGCACTTTTTAATCTCAAGACAATGGGGATAGTTACATTACATAATCCATGCAAAGTCACTCTTGATACTTAAAATGATGCCAAAATGAGAGATCAATTTCAAATAACTACAATTATAGCAGAATTCAAACTTAAATTCTCCTTATACTGAAAGGTCAAATCATACTATGTATTTGTCTCCAATTAGTATATCAGAGGAACCATAAACACAAGCTAGAAATGTTTTTATAGTCTAAAATCATCTTTCAGGCAGGCATTCATAAAAACTTGTAGCCTTACACAAAACTATTTTTTATCTCTCTTCCTATCTAAAAAGAAATACCTTAGAAATCACAATTATGTGACTGGAAAAAAATTTATTCTTTTTCACACACATACACACACAAAACATCTAAGTACTCAGCAAGTTTGTATATTTAATTTGTCTGTCAAAACTATTTCTAACATATCATCAGGACCACACATATAGCAGTAGACGTTACGCATTATTATAGATATTTTCAGGTTAGCAAACACAAGCCGAGATACAATATGCAATTGAAAAGTCCTCGCTGTCTTTAAGACATTAGGGAACACTGAGGAGGTAAGCACTTGTATTCTAGTTAGTTGTTTCTCTTCTTAGAATCAGTCAAATTATATAAAGAAACAAAATAATGTACCTTTTTGAGTTCCTGGATCCATTAAGCGATGAACTAATGGATGGCTGTATATTGATGTTTTCTTGATCATTTCTTGAAAACTAGGCAAATAATACATTAAAATATCAAATAGTAATAATTCAAATGTGTTAAGCGCTTTTATATTTACCTAATGAAGCTTAAGTAACATCAAATATATCACAGAAAATTCTATTAAAATTTCGTATACTAATAAACTTTGATTTAAGATAGACCCCCCCCCCCAAGAAAAACACAATCTATGCAGTACAAATCAAAATTTGGACACAGGCTTCAGAGTCAGAAATTTTAGAAGCCCCTGGAAGAAAAAAAAGACATCCCTCACTAGAGACTCCCTCAGCTATCACAAAGAAAGGCGTCATCTTTATATGTACTAGTCAGGTATCAATCTTCACATTTAAGACGTGATTTAAACACTGGGAGAAAATGAAATTTCATTCAGTGTAGTGAAAACCACAGTATAAATAGATGCAAAGTTCACTTGTTTCTATCAGTACATCATTAGTAAGTACCCAACATCTAAAAGCCCAACCATTTTACGGTCTTTGAGTAGCTTTTACTTTAAAGAACCATACCATCTCACAAATATATTTAAAATTAAAGTATTTTGTGCCTCTCAAATAGAGCACACCAAGTGAATAAGCTTACACAAGCTGTTATTCCAACTTTGGGAAAAGACATTTTGATGTTTGACATCTCAGTTTCGGTTCATATTATAAATAATCACCATACTACCGTGAATTTATATAGTACTCCTTTCTTCCAAGGATCCCAGAACACTTTTCACAGCCACCACATTTTTCTTTGCAGTATGTCTCGATAAGTTAGAAGACAAATTATTTTCCCCTGCAGCTTACAAATGAAGAAAGCACACAGTTAAATAATGTCCCTGAGGTCACCGGCTAAACAACAGCAAAAGTGGTCACGCGTTTTGCTCCCAACTTAGTTCCTCCTCCATCCCCCGCCCCCCCCTCCAAAAAAAACCCACCACGGTCTTTATTACACATGTCTGCCTGAAGATCAATGTTTATTAAATGTTAGGTCCAGACATATTCTAAATGGGTTGGCTAAGTTTCTAGAAGTTTAAAAAGTATCATCCACAACTTTGTTTTTCTGGAGAGACCTCTGAGGGTGCTGGAAAGGCTAGCCCCAAAGCATGCATTCAGTTTAGTACTGTACACACTGGCAGTGAGTGTTTGCAGGAAGGATTAGGATCCTGACAGCTGCGGCAGAGATTAGGCTGGAATGCCTGTAAATAAGGGGGCTGAAGAGTAGGGATAGTCCACGTGACTGTCTTATGAAGAGAGCTAGAGCCAGGAAGTGAATATAAACCACTCCTACAAGTGAGTGAAGACTGTTTGAACAAAGTGATCCATTTTTTTAACTTTGATGTGAAGAGCTATTTAGGACTCCACAGCTATGACGTTCAGTGAGGCGGAGGCAGCATACGTTTTATGTTACCTGTCTGGGTGTGAACATCATTTTTAGAATCAGACAACCACAGCAAGATGTTAGAGGATGTGTCCAGTAGTGCTCTGGGCACAGGCATCGGATTACAATTCCTTCCTCCTAGGACTGAAGAGAAAGGCTGAGTGTCTGTTACCTGTACACCTGCACATGCATGGCTGCCTCTCAGAGTATGTATAAATTTTCCTGGACACTGAAAATATCCTTAATAAGAAATTTTTACAGGTAACAAAATCAAGCAATAGTGTGAAGTTAAATAAACTTAGAGGAGCGTCGGTACAACTTCTAAAAAATACTTTCTAAAACATAGTTGACTTGAAGTCACATTAATATACTGGACAGGACTAGTAGTCTGGGAGCCTAATTTTAATGAGTACTGTCAATAATTTGCTTGTGATTTCAGGCATTTACTCAATGTGTTTCTTGGCTTCCTCACCTATAACACAGGGAGGTAAAAGGTACTTAATATATATTTGCAGGAGGAATATAGTAGGTAAAAAAAAAAAAAACATTCTGCAAACTGCAAAATCTTAAACAATGAAAATTATTATTCATACTTAATTCTGGGCAGAGGACATTCTCTTTTTGGCTTTCTTTTAAACAAGAATAAGGAACCACTTAGTGAATAAAAATTACCTTTTTCAAGGAGCTATTTAGAAGATCATGAAACCTCAGTGCTAGATTTCTTAGGCCAAATCCCTAAATCGAACATTTAAACTGGCATAGTGATAATGATTATTTCAGTTCCACTGAACTGTTTGAAAAGTACATAGAGACCTCTGCCTCCGCCTCTAAGTTGCTTATAGCACACATCTGCATCTGAGAACTAGAAAAGCAGATTACACACACACACTCTACAGGTGAGGAGAGAGCTGCCAAGGCAGCTGAGAATTCCGTTTTTGCTGATTATTTGTAATAAAGAGACTGAGAAGCCAAAAGGAAGACAAGGCAGGATGCCAGAAGAACTTCAGGTGATCACACAGAAGTGGGGAAACAAAGAACAGTGTTTGGAGCTGGCAAGGCAGCCAGGAACTGGGAGCCCAAGATCCCAGAAAGCACATAGAAATAAACCCCACACTCAGCACTAATTCTTCACTCAAGGCATTTGCTCAACAAGATGTTAGGGTAAGAGGCTAATTTTCCAAGCAAAGAGTAGCTGAACACAGATCAAAGATCACAATAAGAAACACCCCAGCTGTCAGTTGGTAACCCCTGGAAAACTACTTTTTTAGTAATGGGGAGAAACTAGAAGATGGAATCTCACAAACACAGCAAAACAGCCTTGAATCCACCCGGTCCTGATTATAGTCAGATCTTCCCTGTGCTGCCAGCCAGAATACCTTCTGGAATCCTCTGCAGAGAAAGATCCACATCATCTATAATTTTTTATACACAACGTCCAGCATTCACTCAAAGTTTACTAATCATACCAAGAAACAGACAACAGAAAGAAACCTACAGGTAACCCAGGTATTGGAGTTGTTTAATACAGACTTTAAAGTAACCACGATGATGATATTCAAAGAATAGATGACAAGAATTACACCAAAGAACAAGAATCTATAAAAATGTCAAAAGAACAGAACTGAAAATATAATACACAAAATAAAAAAACTCAATAGATGAGTTTAACAGCAAATGTAGAGAAAGTTGAAGAAAGGATTAGTAGTAAGCTGAAAATAATTTTATAGAAAAAGTATATGATGGTTATCCTACAACATACCTGTATATACCAACTCACTTTGAATAGTAATAAATTTGTTTTGCTGCTGAGGGTTTTAAACAGGCAACCTATTTCAGAGGTAAACTATCACTCTAAATTTCAAATTAGGAGATTTGGGGCGAAAAAAAGATTTGGGTTCAGGTTACACTTTCCTACTAGATGGTTGAATTTGGTAAAGGCAGTATCTCCAAGCTTGTTTCTTCACTTGCAAAAGGATATCTCTTGGTCAGAAGGTTAAGAGAAAAAAAAGAATATAAAATGTCCTATAAATAGCATATTTACAACATAAGCTGTATATCCATTATTCCTCTTCCTGGTAGACATTACATTTCTGAGTATTTCTAGTATATTCTGAAGAATTTGCTCAGTTCAGCTCAACAGTGGAGGACAAAGGACATTCTGCTTGCCAGGGCTTTGGTTCTTTCCTCTTCCACAGGTCGAAATGCAGATATAGCAGGCACCTAGACCATTCAAACAAGACAACAACCTAGGGATGACTGAACCTGGGACCCTGAATGACCTGATGGTGGACAGCTGCCTCACCAGCTCAGACTAGCCAGCCTGTTGAGTAGGAGATAAATAATGGTCCAGCTTATGTATGCCACTATATATGAACCCTCTTTGCTATAGCAGCTTAGCCTTCACCCCAACTACTATAGTACAAAACAAATGTAAATTATCTATTAAAGACAACAAAATTAAACAAAAGTACTACCTACAAACATATATGCAGAAAACTCTTCTCAAGTAGCTTTGAGAAATGAGAATAATATGAAAAAGGTAATGTCTCCCTACCTCATCCCCCCAAATAAGTGTTCTGCTTCAAATACCTCCAGAGAAAAGAAGCATTAAAAAAAGATCTGAATTTATTTACATGGATGTCCTTGTCAACTCTAGAAAAAGCTGCTAGAGAAGGCTGATCAGAAGCAGAGGAGATATTTCAAATTAGGAAAGAACCAATGATAAGCAAGGAAAAGTACAGCTATAGACTAAGTATCTGAGAAGTTGGGCTAAAAACTCAATATAAATGAAAGTCTTAAAAAAAAGCATCCAAGGGGTCTGGGTGGCTCAGTGGATTAACTGTCTGCTTTCGGCTCAGGTCATGACCCAGAGTCTTGGGATCAAGTCCCGCATAGGACTCCCTGCTCAGTGGGGAGTGTGCTTCTCCTTCTGCCATGCCCCCTGCTTGTGCTCTCTCTGTCAAGTAAATAAATGAAATCTTTTTAAAAAGAGAAAAAAAAAATTAAAAAAAGAAAAAAAAAAAGCATCCAGCAGTAAGAGGTTGTTGAAAGGTATCTGTACTTAGTATTTATTGGGGTGAAGACTTTTAATTATTTGAAAGTGGAGGGAAGAAAATCAGTCAAGATGGAAAACATCAAAGATTTGAGGAAAGACAGACTTGGGGAGATGGTACCTCCGAAGGCCACAGAACCGAAGCTCAAGGTAATTGGCAATACTCTCCTCAGACTGATGTAACTGTAGGCAATCAGAACTTTGGGAGTCGCTGTGGGGTAAGCAGCGGCCAGAGCAATAATAAACTAACCTAGGCTAAGCCACTCAGAAGGACCATTTCTGTCAATAATGACCATCCTCCGAAAGCCTCTCCTAACAGTGGCCCACCTACACCAGTCCAGCCATGGCCCTGAGCCTCCACAGCCATTCAGGCAGAAGTCAGCTCAACACAACCCAAGTATTTTAAAAGGCAAATATTCTGGAACAGAGATTCCTGTATTTGGTTAATACTCAAGGGGGGTATCATGTACCCCATTTAGGTTCCCTAATTATCTCACTATAACTACAGCAAACATACTCTTCAAAGTGTGTTGCAGCAGTGAGGTTCCCTCCTGCTATTCTTTTAAGTGGACCCCCAGGAAAAATGGGACGCAGCAGGGGGCAGGACTTCATGTAGTTGTGGGAAATGGTCACTGTTATGGAATAAGAAATAAGGGTGTATTTCTTCTCGTCTGGGTCAGAAAGCCAGAGGGAATGCAGATTGACAGTGACTACTGATTAATAGAAACACTTCCTTTTTGTTAATGCTGTCAGAAAGCATCAGATGTTGTAGGATAATAGAAACATGAGCAAAGACTGACTACAAGGAAATATTCAATGACATGTAAATGCTAGTAAGATGTAACATGTCGGAAAAATAAATGTCCAGTTTTGCATCCATATTTTTAAAAACCACACAATACAAAAAGTGTGCAAATACTTTTAATTGTATTATTTCCTCACAACAAATTCATTACAAAATGTTAGTTGTACCTGATGATGGGGAACACATGGACTTAAATTAGCTTTTTCTCTTTTTTCCTCTTATACCTCTCAGTTTCCCCTTTCTCTTCCCAAACACAGATCTGGCAGTCACCAGCACTGGCACTGGCCCCCCACCATCATCGTCACTGGAGCTGCTGGTGGTTGCACCTTGGTCCCTGGCAGGAGCAGGCGTCACTGCACTCTGCAAACCTGGGTGGCTGGCAGGTGACTCCAGGGCTGCTCCCCTGCAGTGCATGTTCACTGAAGACCCACACTCCGTGTCCTCGCCTGAAGAGGTCCCAGATGATGGCGAGAGGCAGGCCCCCACAAAAAACCCACCACATCTTCTCTCTTGCTTGGAATCTGAAAGCCTCTTTTTTTTCGGGCTTGATGACTCTTTCCATTTATTTACGATGCTTCTCTTCTGGGTTTTTCCTTTTGCCTTATCAGGGAACTCAAAATCATTCTCCATGGCAACAGACACTGCTTCTATTTCGCTGGCTGCTGCTTCTCGCTCTTTTCTCAGCATACATGTCACAGCTCTGTTAAGTCTCTGGCTCCTAATACCCTTAGCATCTTGTCTCTCCTGTTGAGCTAATCTAAAGAAAGAATCAATTCGGAGCTGCGTCTAAAAATGAAATGAAATAATAATAAAAAAAAAAAAAATCAGGCGAGTCAGTCAACTTTCTGAAGCAAACCAAAGAGCTTCACCCTGGACACTAGCTTTGGAGGACTCTTTCAGAGAATGTGAATTCCTTACCTCTCAAAAGCCAAATCTCTCCCACAGGATTTACGGCAGCAAAATTTTATTTTCTAGATCACACATGAAGCAATATTGCATTACCTCTATCTGAGCCCTCTGTCCACAGCTAACTAAGTAGCCCCTTCCCAGGTACTCAAAGACAGTCGTGTGTTTTTCAGTAGCCAAAGATGCCATCTTCTTTTGGAATAGCACAGCCTCAGGAGTCTGTTTCTAAATTCCACTCTTCCCTTCTCTTAAAAACATCGTCATCATGCAGTATGTTGAGGAGGCAACCACATAGTAGTACATACTGGGGACCATGGGAAATGGTCATGCCCTTTGTTTAGGAATCCAATTTTAGGAAGACATTATTAAAATAATAGTTACATGTGGGAGAAGTTTTATGCCTAATGTTGATCACAGCATTATTTATGAAAACCTGATAATCAAGGGTCCACTAAGTGAACTGAACCAATAAGTGAAATTTCTTTGAGGCAATGTCATCTGGTCATTTGAAATGACAAAAACCATGCAATATACAGAAAAAAAGTCTTTGGTTAATAAGTATGGGGGGGGTTAGAAATATCAAATTGTATTTATGTATGATAACAAATATATGTGAGAAGCGAGGGGTGGGGAATAAAAGAAAATAAACCTAAATGTTAATATTTGTGTGAGAAAAAATAAATAATGGATCATTTCAATTCACTTTTTTTCATTTTCTAATTTTGGGGAAATAAATTTATATTAACTTCTTTTTTTATATATATATTAACTTCTATAATGTAAAGGAAGAAACATATTCCAACAAAATTTATCTGAAATTAAGGAGTAGTTAGTCACAAAGCCAATAAGCTTTCCTTGCCTTTGGCATAAATGTCTGCATTATAGAAAGTCATCAATTAAGCAACAAGAGACTTTCTTCAGAAGGCCGTCTTTTTTCAGAAAGGCTGTCCAGGGCAGCCTGGGTGGTCAGAGATTTAGCGCTGCCTTCAGTCTAGGGCGTGATCCTGGAGACCCAGGATCGAGTCCCACATCAGGCTCCCTGCATGAAGCCTGCTTCTCCCTCTACCTATGTCTCTGCCTCTCTCTCTCTCTCTTTGTGTGTGTGTCTCTCATGAGTAAATAAATAAAATCTTAAAAAAAAAAAAAAAAGAAAAGGCCGTCCAGCTCAGTTTTTTCAAAATTAAACAAACCTAATGACAATAGGTTTAAATATAGGTATCCTATAGAATATGGTCTCATTTCTACTAAGTGGTTAACCTGTACATATATTTTGGAGGCTGTTCCTGGGGCAGGAACAGTTTTTCTGCATGGGTAGAAACATACAGATAAAGCAAGACATGATTACCTACCCACCCACAGAACTGAGGGCCATACAAAGGCCTCATCTCTCCCCCAAAAATCTCTCCTGCCAATGTGCCACAATGATGATGATTCATGTATAGAACAAGAACATTCGTACTTGGATAGAATTTAATGATCAGGATTGCTTTGGACTAAATACTTCCTAGACTTTTTTTGAAATGCAAATAGCTCTGAAAAAGTAAAATAGTCAACTGTAAACACCTCAGTGAGCAATCCATTATTAGTCTGGTTTTTTCAAAGTCAAAATGAACACTCACAGACCCCAAAGTCCAGCCGTAAAAGTGAAATTGAGAAATGAAGATAAGGTGCAGTTTCCCCTTTTTCTGTTTTCCTCCATTCCCTTATCTAAAGTGTAAAAATTTTTAAATGTATGTTATGAGCCCTAAAATAAAAGAGTAACCAACCGGTCTTTAAGAGCTGACACTGACAGCTTTTCTACATTCACTCCTTACCCTGAACTTGGGGAAAGAGCTGCCATGATTACCTGCTGGGCGTTCAGTTGCTTCAATACTGGAAACAGAGACTCATCTGTCTTCGTCCTGTTCCAGCCAAAATAACGCTGACAAAATATGCAGGCAGTTAAGGCTTCTTCATGTTTTTAAAGATATTTAAACAAGTGATAAATAAAACGTTGCAAAGAACTCACCCATAATTTCATTCCCTGTATCTCTAAAGATTTTCATATTTATAAAGAATAAAGTAGTAAGAGAACAGAATGACAAAACAATTACTGCAACATAATCACATGGCCCTGTCTCCTGTTCAGTGTCCTCTAAGATAAAACATATCCAACTCTCATTTTAGGATATAGAGGCTCATTACTAGGAAAAAAGGTTAACCTAAAACAAAAACAGGTTTACAGATATCATACATATTTCTTTGATAGTTAGGCTAATACTACAGCAAACATTTAATTATCTATCCAAATAGTTATCTAAATATGCAGAAAGGAACATATAAATAAGAATAAAGAACAAAACTAATACTCTTTTCTATTCTTTCAGGATGAATAATTATATGGTTGTATCTATGAATGCTCATCACTACCTATTTCAAATAAAATCCTCTTTAGGGATCCCTGGGTGGCGCAGCGGTTTGGCACCTGCCTTTGGTCCAGGGCGCAATCCTGGAGATCCGGGATCGAATCCCACATTGGGCTCCCGGTGCATGGAGCCTGTTTCTCCCTCTGCCTGTGTCTCTGCCTCTCTCTCTCTCTGTGTGTGACTATCATAAATAAAAATAAAAATTTAAAAAAAAAAAAAGATCCTCTTTAAAGGAATTATTTATAATAGCTAAAACAGGGATCCCTGGGTGGCGCAGCGGTTTAGTGCCTGCCTTTGGACCAGGGTGTGATCCTGGAGACCCAGGATCGAATCCCATGTCAGGCTCCTGGCATGGAGCCTGCTTCTCCCTCTGCCTATGTCTCTGCCTCTCTCTCTCTCTCTCTCTCTCTGTGACTATCATAAAAAAAAAAAAAAAAAATAGCTAAAACATGGAAGCAACCCAAGTATCCATCAACAGATGAACAGATAAGCAAAATATAGCATATCCACACAATGGAATATTATTCAGCCTTAAAGAGGAAGGACATTCTGACCTATACTTTGGCAGGGACGAGCCTTGAGGACTTAGTGCTCAGTGAAATAAGCCAGATACAAAAGGACCAATACTGAATGATTCCACTCATAGGAGGCACTCACTAGTCAAAACCATGGAGACAGGAGGTAGACTTGTGGTTGCTAGGGGCCAAGGGGAGGGAAAGGGATGGGAGGGGGAGTTGTTAATGGATCTCAAGCTTCAACTCTTTTCAGATGAAAAGAACGGGGATGGATTTGGTGACTAGTGATTGTTGCACAACAATGTGAATGTATTTAATGCCACCGAATGGTATGCTTAAAATGTTAAGATGACAAATTCTGTTACTTTACCACCCCCAAAAAACAACCTATGGGGAAAGAAAAAGGAACATCTTAGATAAACAGAGTATGAAGAAAAAGCTGATCCAAGTTGATGTTCCCTACGACTCAAAAGAAAACACATATTTGGCTCAGTACTCCTTTATGTTTTAAGGAGTAAAAGGATACTCTCTAATTTTGTCCAGATCTGGTTTCCCCCACAGAAACGATCCCCTGGAATCATCCACCACAGGTTTGAGGTAAGCATCCGCAACAGCTGGATTGGGAAAGCCAGGTGTGAGCTGCAGCTTGCGTAATTTTTTTTTCACTTTGGTATCATAAGGGTTAGGTCTTATCTTCTTATTTTTTTGAGCTTCATGCCACCACTCTCTATAAGGGAAAGGAGAGAAGGCTTCATGATGTATAGTGGATGCACCACAGATAAAGGTAAATGTAAACTCAAGTGCCAGAACAAATCCTATGACCCACAGAGTAACCAGAGCAAACACAGACTACAAGCTCACTCTGCCCCTGGCACTGTGTCAGCTGTTGTACATGCCCGATCATCACCTGAGCACAGTCCCACCACCATCCTTACCTCACAAAGGACGAAACTGACCACAAGCAGAAGTCACTACCTGCTCAAGATTCCACGGCTGGGACTAATGCAGTCAGACCCTGAGAATCACCCTCCAGATCTCACAACTTCTCCGGGGCTCTTCCTCAGCAGGAAAATGAAGTAATATATCTGTATCATTTACCTCAAATCAACTACAATAGACCCAAGAATATTTAACAGTATGTAAAAATACCAAGAACGTGTTACATCTTAAAAAGGCAGAACACGACTCTACATCAGGTATAACCTCAATTTTGGAGAAAATGCATATATGTGAAGAAAAAAAAATAAACAAGGCAATTTAAAATAATAAAAGCAATGATCGCTATTATTTCACTGTATCAGGCAATGTTTTAAGCAAGGATACAGCTGTTCGTTTTCTTCTTTGTATTTTATTCCTTTTTCAGTTTTCCCATTGTGAGCATAAATTACTCTGGCAAGTTAAAGACAGCTAGCCACACATTCTTTGATTCTCCTCCCAATCCAGAAGTGGCGTCCATGTCCCCTTCCCTTGAGCCAGGTGAGCTCTATGACCGAGGAAGTGACACTGTGCCAGGTCTTCCGAGACTGTCGTCCATATCCTGACCCTTGGAATATCTACCTCAGAAGCAGCTGACATGGTCTGAGGAAGCTCCAGCTGGTGAAGAGGTCCAGATGGAGGGGGTCTGAGGCCCCGGCCCACTGTTTTGGCTGAGTTCCTGGCTGACAGTCAGCATCATTGGCCAGAAACATGGCTCTATCACCAGTGGATCCTCTAGCCCCGCTGAGCCAACCCCCAACACACACAGAATCTGGCAAGACCTGCCCCTGCAGCCTCACCAAACTGCAGGTTCATGGCAAAATCAATGACCATTGCTGTTTGAAGCCACTGAGGTTTAAAGTATTTTATAATGCCACAGAGATAACCAGAAAAATGTACACAATTAGGAAGAATAAATGGCATAAAGTTAAAAACAAAGAAAACCCTCACCAATCTACGCATTCAATGAAACGTTACAAAAAACAAAACCCTCTATCTCATGTTCCACTGCTTCACATACTTACTGGTATTAGAAAACGGACTCAGAGCTGTTCTCAGCCAGTCTCACTTCAACGCAGGAGTGCCACCTAGCAGTACAAAAGTCTAACTGCAGTCTTCACTGCAGGATCAAAAGGCAAAAAGTAAGATCTATCCTCTTCACCTTTACAATACTGTTTCCAAAAGTGTGCTAAGAGAATACCTATAGTTCTTGCCTACTCTCTTTAGAATTTTCATCTTTGAGATAAATTAGTAATCACGATTGTTCGTTACGTGGGTCAGCACAACATGTGGAGCACTCATGACACGGAAGAAATCCCCTCCTTAAAGCAGGAGTGCCCAGCACTACCATCAAGATGAAAGATAGCCTCTGTGAATCAGCAGAGCTGTGGGGGGACACAAAACAGGGGGTGGAAAAAATAAAAAATAAAAAATAAAAAATAAAAATAAATAAATAAATAAAATAAATAAAGGGGGTGGGAGTGACTGTGATAAGAGAGAAGGATTTGTGCCCTGGCCAGCAATCTCTGGGCATTTGTACCTAGTGCTTTCAGATCCCATTTTCCCCCCGGACAATCCAAAATGTTCCGTGAAAGCGCCCCTAATTTAAATGTTGGTAGCTAATTCAGAATGAAGGCTCCATAGAAGAGCACAGCATGTGGACCTTAACCAAACACAGCTGGGCTGAATACAGTGGGCAGGCCCCGAATAGCTCCACCAGAAGGGGTGACAAGCTGGGGTCTGCTCAGCAGAAGGAAAAGCAGAAAAGAAAGCAAGGCGACATTCTCAATCTTTCTGCTCTTCCACCTCTTCCTGCTCTCTAACTCTGCAACTCTGCATCTACCTTAAATGTTCCTGAGCCAGGTCCAGCTCAACTGCTCCTCTCTGCCACTGACCTGCCAGACAACCAGAGCAGAAATGGCTAAAGCGGACTCTAAAAACGTAAACCACTCAACTAACAACAAATGAGCAAAAACTGTTGAAAGAAAAGAAATATGGCATAAGCAGGCATTTACTATACCAGAAGTTCAAATTTTCAACAAATAAAAAAATTTAGGACATCAGATTGAAAAGCTAAACATCATTTTTACTTATCCTGAAATAATCCATTAAGAACCGAAAGATATGTCTATGAAGACACTCAAATCATGTTTGTTTAGACTTTAAAAAGATAGGAACAATAGGCATATGATTAATCAATCATGATCTATCAAAAGACTACAATGGAGTCATTAAAAACTTTATTCATCTATACATTGTTGATAGTATGCCTGTTCTATCACCAAATGAGTTACAGGTAACATAAAAGTATATGGTATCATCCCATTCCTATAAAAAGAAACAATACACACTTGTATGAGTACACATGTATACATAGGTTTGTATATATATAATGTGTGAGTATACATGCATAGAAAAGTCTAAAATTATATAAACCAAAGTGTTAACTGTAACCATCTTTTAAATTCATATTTCATAATTTTTCTATTTTTTGTATAATAGAGTTATTTGTAGTTTTTCAAGTTATTTCTGTACCATGACCTACGACCTATCTCATAATTTACTTCCAGTATATTTTCTCCTTAATAAAATGAAAATCATGACAAGACAGAGAGAGAAAGCATACATTGGTACATGTGCTATGGCTGGAGGACAGAAAACATTAAAACCACTTCTGCATTTAAGTTTTAATTCCAATCACTGATTCTTTAGAACACCTGAGAATTTTTCAGACAGAGAAGATACAATTGGAAGAACTCCAAAGAATCATTAAATCAGCTATCACCAAATAGTACCTTATGACAAGCTGGTGGTTAGAAAATGCCATTACAACTTCTAGAATAGACTAAAACCCACGGAACTGTGAAATTTAAGGTATATGGCTTACTTTCCAATGTTGGAAATGCCATCAAGGACCAACCTTAAGAAAGAACTCTTTCACAGACATCCTCCTAAACACCACCATCCCAGAACCTCCATAATTTTAAAGTGTAGCCCAAGGGTGGCACAACAGTAGGTTCTGGGTAGAATGCAGCACCACCACTGAACACAGTGGGGTACACAGAGCAAGCAACAGGACAACAGGGCTCGGGGTAAAGTTCTTAGTACTACTGTATTTCCATGCCCCCTCTGGCCCCCTCTTTCAGGACACTTGACACATGGAGGTACAGGGATGTGTTTGCTTCTGTCTCCCCAACAGTGTGGAGCTCCTTGAGAGCGCAGCCTATAGCTTAGTCAACTTTCCTACCCGAGCCTAGCGAGTGTCTGACACATAGCAGCTACTCAATAAGTATGTGAATGAATGAAATAGGGATTTCTACTTGCCTGTGAAATCCCTCAGGCCTGGCTATGTAACCTTAAACCAAGATAAGCCTTGTGTCTCTTTAAAAATCATCTCTGCTTTCACTTAAGTCTAGAAAAGGGAAAACAAATTTGGTAACCCAATCAGTTCCAGTGATTTGTGGCAGTTCATGATGTAAATAATAGTTCTATTTGTTAAATTGGATATTTTTTTAGAGATTTATTTATTTGAGAGAAAGCGAGAGAGAGTGCAAGAGAATGCACGTGTGTGTGCAGGGAGGGGAGAAGCAAAGGGAGAAAAGAATCTCAAGCAAACTCCATGCCAAGCACAGAACACGGAGCCCAATGTGGGCTTGATCCCACAATCTGGAAACCATGACTAAGCTAAAACCAAGAGTCGGACACTTAACCAACTGCGCCATTCAGGTGCTCTAAATTGGATATTTACATAAACATTTGAATTAAAGAAATTAAGAAAGAACTTACGAGAATTTTAGGAGAGGTTCCAGGCCATGTCCAGGGAATTCATTCAGAATTTCCATGGCTGTAACACAACCAACAGTTGGTATTCCTTCTGTATAATCACTTCCAAGCAAATAGGCCAAATTTATTAATTTGTTCCGGTCTAATCCTATAAAAGTAAAAATCATTTAATATCTTTATAATTTTTATTACAACACACCAAACAAGATTCTGCCTCTGGGCCTCTGCAGTCTCTAGGCCCTTTTTCCAACATGCTCATCCCTAAGGTATGTACAACACTACCTCTTTTTAGGCCCTAGCCCAAAAAGTTACCTATTAATAAAGCCTTTCCTGACCACAACTCTATATACAATAGCACATGCACTTCCTGTGACTGTAGGTCACCCTATTGTCTTCTACAGCTTTATTTTTCTACATGGTAATTATGTCAAATTATGACTTATGTTTATTTTCTGTTTCTCCTCCTAGCCTTGTATTCTCCACTGTTTCCCCCACTGCCATGAACAAGAGCTGGCATACAGGAATTACTTGATATATATTTGTTAGATGAATGGGAAAGTGAAGAATCACTGCCAGAAGCACCAGCACGGGGTCATGAAGTTAATGACTCCAGCAGGAGTGACTCCACCTGCCTCCCCTCTCTACCACGTCTGGTTTACTTCAGAGATCTCCGGGAACCAGTCAAAATCTAAACCGGTCAGGTAGTTGAAACTGCAGAAAATGCCTAAACATGACTAGGGTTTTAATTTATTTTTTTTTAAGATTTATTTATTTATTTATTCATGATAGACATATATATACAGAGAGAGAGAGGCAGAGACACAGGAGGAGGGAGAAGAAGGCTCCATGCTGGGAGCCCAACGTGGGACTCGATCCCGGGACTCGAGGATCGTGCCCTGGGCCAAAGGCAGATGCTAAACCGCTGAGCCACCCAGGGATCCCCGGGTTTTAATTTCTTAATTCTAATTTAAAAATCCTATTCCTCTATAGAAGCAAATGATCACTTATATGGAAACTTGTGTAGACCTACCTTTTCTAATTAATAACATCAAATTAGTTCCTTGGAAAGGAAAAAATTCATAATACAATTTCTAAAGGTAAATCTCAAAAAATAATCATACTCTGAAGTCTTACCAAGTTGGTTGTGAAAGTCCACGTACTGGTAATATTCTACAAACTTGTTTTTATTAAAAAAGTTTTTATAGACATGCCGTGCTCCAAACAGCCAAATATCACTATCATCAGTGATTGTCCCAGAAGTTTGATCAGTCAGGTCCAGGATGGCACACTGAGCCTCTGCTTCCATGGGAGCCTCGATGTAGGGAATGCCAAAGAGGCGAAGAAGTTCCTAGAGAGTCAGAGACATGCCATGACCCCTGTGAAATGCAGGACCTGGCCTTGACCAGAGATGGGAGCAGTGCATACACATTTTATTTAAGGCATTCCCTCGGGGAATTCAATTAAGTGACAAGAGCAGTAGGTATTGCTAAAGGAGACCCAGTAGGTATTGCTAAAGGTATTGTACACCCACCTGGCTTTCTAGGAACATCTGCCCCGTCACAGTAGCAGCCGTTCTTTCTTGCTGCTGCTGTTGCGCTTTCAAAGAATGCTGCTGTGCTAACAGGTCGTTCTCCAGAGTCTCCAGTTCCTCCTACAAAATAATTTCATCTGTAGATAATTATATTAATGATCCAATTAAGCTCATTTGTTACAAAAAGCCTGCATTTCATCTGACTAAATTACCAAGCAAGCTTTCCCACTTGGATTTCTGAGGAAGTCTGTGATATCTTTAGAGTTTCCTCACTAACTCACACAGATGTGGAGACCATCTCCAGACAGCAACCTACTCGAAAGAGGAGCCATCAGCAAGAACACAATGCATGCAAACAGAAATTGCATGAAGAGAAACTGGAGGGGGCGCCAGGCTGGCTTATTCAGTACAGCACACAACTCTTGATCTCAGGGCTGTGGCTTTAAGCCCCACATTGGATGTAGAGATTACTGAAAAATAAATCTTCAAAAAAAAAAAAGGAAGAAAACTATGGTATACATATATACAATGAAAATACTATTCAGCCATTAAAAAAAATGAAATCTAGCCTTTTGTGACAACATGGATGGACCTCAAGGGCATTGTGCTAATAAAAAAAAAGTCAGAGAAAGACAAATACCATATGATCACTCCTATAGGTAGAATCTAAAAAAAACCTTTTAATTAAAAATTTTTAAGAAGTTTGTCGATACAAAGCATAAACTGGTGGTTGCTGGAGAGGGGGAGATGATGGATAAATTGTTAAGTTTTGGGTTTAAACAAATTGAATTTAAAAAACACAGAGTGAGGGGCATCTGGGTGGCTCAGTCAGTTAAAAGTCTGCCTTCAGCTCAGGTCGTGATCCTGGGGTCCTGGAATCAAGCCTCATCTGGGGCTCCCTGCTCAGCCAGGGGCCTGCTTCTCCCTCTCCCTCTGCCCCTCCCCTTGCTCAATCTCAATCTCTCTCTCTCTCTCTCTCTCAAATAAATAAAATCTTAAACAAAAAAGAAAAACAGAGTGAGATACCACTTCCCACCCACTAGGGCGACTGTAATCAAAAGGACAGATGTTAGTAAGTAGAATGTGGAAAAAATGGAACCCTCATACACGGTTAGTGGAAATGGTGCAGACTTTGGAAAACAGTTTGACAGGTCCTCAAAAAGGTTAACATAGCTACCCTGTGACCCAGCAGTTCTATTCCTAAGTGTACACCAAAGAGAAATAAAAACCTAGGTCCCCACAAAAACTTGTACATGAACGTTAAAAGCAGCATTATTCATAATAGCCAAAAAGTATCAACAGCCCAAATGTCCATCAAATGATGAATAAAATGTGGTACACATCCGTACAATGGAATACCATTTGGCAATAAAAAGAAATAATTACTCACACATGCTATAACATGGATAGGCCTCGAAAACATTCTGCTAAGTGAAAGGAGCCAGAAACAAAAGGCCACAAGCTATAGGATCCCATTTATATGTCAAGAAAGGACAAGTCCATAAAGTAGATGAGCGGTCCCAGATGGAGAAGGGACAGGAAGGGACTGCTAATGGGTACAGGGCTTCTTTTAGGGGTGGTGAAAATGTTCTAAAATTGTGATGATTGTATAATTCTGTGAATTATACTAAAAGCTACAAACTATGAGAAATAAAATGTCAATTATTATAACCTCAAAAATATGAAATACTTGGAGATAAATCTGAAAAAAGGATATGCAAGATCTGTACACTGAAAACTGCAAAACATTGCTGAAAAAAATTTAAAAGACCTGAATAAATCAAGATATATCCTATGTTCACAGATCAGAAAATAGTGTTGCTAAGATGTTAATTCTCTCCATATTGATCAGTATATTCAATGCAATTTCATTCAAACCGTAGGCATTTTTCACACATATTGAGAAGCTAATTCTAAAATTCATTTGGAAATGCACAAACAACTTTGAAAAAAACAAAGTTGGAAGACTCAGATTCGCATTGCCTCATTTCAGAGTTACTGTAAAACGACAATTTGTGATGTGTTTTGAGTTAATTTTGTTATATCATACGAGACACCAAAGTTGGTTTTTTTCTAGCACTCTCCTTTCTCCATCCAACTGCCTCTGTAGCATTGCTGAAAATTTGTTCTCCATATAAGCGTGGATCCAGTTCTGTACTTTCTAATATGGTGTATTGATCTATTTGTCTCTTTGCCAAGAGCAAACTGTTCATTACCATTGTTTGGTTCTGTTGTAGAACTCTATTTTGTTCTACTGATCTATGTATCTATCCCTTGGCCAATATCATACTCTCCTGATTACTGTGGCTTTATGGTAAATCTTGATATCAGGTAGTGTGTAAGTCCTCCAAATTTTTTTTTTTCAAAATTGTTTTGATTATTCTAGTTTCTTTGCTTTTCCATGTAAACTTTAGAATCAGCTTGTTAACATCCATCACTGGGTTTTTACTAGAATTCCAT
Source organism: Canis aureus (assembly GCF_053574225.1). Lineage (NCBI taxonomy): Eukaryota > Metazoa > Chordata > Mammalia > Carnivora > Canidae > Canis > Canis aureus. The sequence continues at coordinate 9,072,277 of NC_135627.1, forward strand.
TAATCTATGGATCAGCTTGAGAAGAAATATCTTAATAATACTGGGTCTTCCCATCCAAAACCACATCTATTTAGGTTTTCCCTGATTTCTATTATCAGTGTAGTTTTGAAATACAGATCTCTCACATATGTTGAAAGCTTTATATGTATTTTATGTTTTTAGGTATTACAAGCTGATTCTAAAATGTGGTCCTTGCTGTGGACTGAATTGTGTTCCCTCAAAATTCATATGTTAAAGCCCTAAGCCCAAATATGATTGCATCTGGAGATAGTTCATTAGGAGATAATTAAGGTTCAAAGAAGTCATAAGAGTGGGGCCCTAATCTGATAGGACTGTAGCCTTATAAAAGAAAGATATCTCCTTCCCTCCCTTCCTACCCTCTCCCCTTCCCCCAACCCCCTCCCCCTACCACATGAGGATGTGGCAAGAAGGCATCCATCTGCAAGCCAGAGAGCTCTCACTAGGAACCAAATTAGCCTGTGCCTTGATCTTAGATTTCCCAATCCCTAGAACTATGAAAAAATAGTTACTTAAGAAGAAAAAAGCATGCAAATAGCTAATAAACGTTGATCCAGTAACTTCTTAAAGTTCAAAAGCAATTTAACTTGGCTCTTTCTTAGCAGTAAGTGAAAACTCAATGTCATATTATTACCAAATTAATATCTTGCCATTCATTGAGTGAATTGTCTGCATCTTTTCCAGCTTCTTCATGTGGCTCACTATCCAAAGCCTCACTTCCAGAGTTCTGTTTTAGGAGGCCCTCAGAGTCGTCCATGGCGTCTTCCTTCTCAGCTCCTATCAGTTCTTCACTTTGTCCAGAAGGAGATTTGGAAGCTTCGTGTAACTCTGCTGGAACTTCATAATTACTAGTTATACTCTGTACTTCGATGAAACTTCCTATACCAAAACAAAAAGGTCCCTTTATTTACAGGTAAAACTTAAAATTATCCTGAGATCATCAAAAGCATTCCCAATGTATAGTGAAAAATGTTTTACCCTGAAAAGACTTGGATTTACTAGAAAACATGTAAGGGTAGCATATTACTATTAAATAAATTTAATAACAAATGCCTGTAACTTCAAAATAAGCCTTTTCCATTAGATAAACACACTGCTTTTAAAATGAGGAAAAGATTTGCATATAAGCTTTATACAAATATGCTAAGTTAACTAATATTGTTTCAGAGTTCAAAAAGGAGAGGTATCAGAGGATGTAAACAATCATGTAGGTTGTTAAATATGTTGTCATGCTATTTCACTATGAACACAGCAAAGAATAAAGCTGCGACTTAGTGGAAAGAATCCCAAATAAGTACTCCGGAGAAACAGCCCTTCTCTTCCACCTTCCTTCCCTCTTCTCTTCTCTTGTGTCTTCTCCTTAAGGAAAAATGATTCCCTTCTTTTTCTTCAGGTGGAGGAGGCTGGATTTCAGGATGCAAACAGGACAGAGTGGACTGGAGATCCCAGAATGGGGGCTGGGGCCAAGGAGACATCAATGGGACCAGGAGTTGGATACAAATCAAGAGGGAATAAGTAATAAGTCAATATATTAAGGATAACAGAGTAAGGTTTCTCACTGTTAGAAAGAGAAACTGTAACAAAACTGGAGGCTAAAATGAAATCAGATGTTGGACTGGACTGCAGGTATCACTATGAACTTATAAATTTTTATATATGAAAATATGTATTTATTTGTAGAGAAATACAGATGGGTGTGTGTGCATGTTTGCATATGTATACCTAAATATACTTCCCTGCTCTGCCCTGAAAGGGCCTGAAGCAATGACACCCCAGTAACAGTGAATACACTCAGGATCCAGATCTTGGTTTCTAAACATCATGCTCTATTATAGGGAACTATGGTTCTCTGGTGAATTGGCTGAATCTAGGGACAGGGCAGGGCGAGTATAGGATAAATCTGTAATATCTTGATCAGAAAGTTAAAAAAAAACCTTCAAAATATGCGGGGGAATTGTCCAAACTCACAGAAGCCAGCCTGAAGGGGGCCCCTACTGGCCAAAGCCAGGACAATTCCAACAATAAAGTATGATAGCATCATAAATCACTGAATAAAGTAGGAATTCTTGAGTCCACACTGATATAAAAACACAGTAAGTGAGGAAGAGGGGAAGATCTTCCTTATAAAAGGATGTAAAATGAAAAATACGTACAGAACGATGGAACTAGGAAACTGCCATTTGGCAACTATCGTAGTAATCATTTATTTAGGCAAAAGTTATCAATAAATGCTAAAATAAGTGGGCAAAGCCTTTTTCAGGAACAGCGTATTTACATAGCCTCAAAAATTCCTTTCCATTAGAGGCACCTGAGTGGCTCAGTAGTTGAGCATCTGCCTTCAGCTCAGGTCATGATCCCAGGGTCCTGGGATCAAATCCCACACTGGGCTCCCTGCGAGGAGCCTGCTTCTCCCTCTGCCTATGTCTCTGCCTCTGTCTCTGTATCACTCATGAAAAATAAATAAAACCTTTTTTAAAAATTCCTTTCCATAAAATACTAATTACAAAGAGGAAACAGTAACTTTAGAATGGGGAAGCTCAGCAGATACCAGGAAAAAAGTTAGCTTGTGTGTGTACAGTCAATTCTTGTTAATTCACAGCAGTATGTTCTATATAGTCACTGTGAATAATGAATCCAGAATATGTCACTGTTCACAGAGTAAATATATTTATAATCACAAATCCTAAATCTTGGTAAACTCTATAATTTCTTTATCTTACAAAAGAGAAAATGAGGTTTTGGAGTGTAGAAACTTGCCTGAGGCTGACCCACTAACAGGTGCCAGAACTGGGATTCAAACCCCATCCAACTAGCTCACGCCAGAGCTCCTCGGTCTGCACTGCACTGCTCTCTCCCATGTTTACCTTCTGGTCACCTCTGTGAGACAGCTGAAACACTGACACCTTGTGCAACTGCAGCTGGGAGTGGTATGGCAATTCAAATTTCTAGACACTTTACTCAGGTCCACGAATGACCACAAAGATACTACTGCTGTGTATTGATTCTGGGGTTACAAATCAATGTTAATAAGTAGGCAATTTTGCAAATAAGAAATCTGTGAATGAGGATCGACCATATAGAAGTCTGTACAGATATAAATATATAGTAAGCATGTATATGTGTATGAATATATATAAAAAGACAGGGATAGAATAAAGCAAACATGGTAAAGTGCTAGTCATTCAGGTACTGGATGAAGGAACCAGAAAGTTTTGTAACATTCTTTTAAATGTATGAAGTTTAATTATTTCAGGGGCACCCGGGTGACTCGGTTAAGTATCTGTCTTTGGCTCAGGTCATGATCCTGGGGTCATGAGACTTAGCCCCACATCAGGGTTTTTCCCTCTCCCTTTGCTCCTCCCCCTGCTTATACTCTTTCTCATACAAATAAATAAAATCTTTAAAAGAAAATTTTGTAATTATTTCAAAACATAAAGTTAAAAGACTCACTTTTACCTTTTCCAACTAGGCTACTCCCTCCTTTAAAAAAAAAAGAAAAGAATCAGCTGTGTGTCCTTGGGAAAGCCGTTTCACCTTTCTGAGCTCCTAGTTCATTATCTGAACAAAGTGGTAACTAGTGGTAACAGACTAAACCACAGAATCTCTCTGTGGCTCCTGTAGAAGTGAAACCTACAGTTCAGTATCTCTGAAGCGCAAATGCACTTACCATCAGATTCACTTTCTTCAGAGTCCATTTCCATTGGCTCCATGGACTTAGGAACTGAAATTAAGTCCTGGTCTGCAGATTCCACTGTCTCATGTTCTTGGATGGTTTTCAGGCAATTCTCAGGCTCTTTACCATTAAAGGATACTGCATCTTCTAAGTTACTCATCGCCTCCAAAGGGACACTTTGTGTATTACTCATTTCTTGCAAATGGAGAGTGCCAATTATTTCAGAATCACAATTTTTTTCACATTCTGTTTCATCATCACTTGAAAGAACAGAGGAATCATATTTGCTGCCCGATGGACAAAGCTCTTGTAGCTCAGGCTCTTTGGTGTATGTTTCATTCCTTGACACAGAACTTGAACTCATCCCAGGAGTTGGTTTCAGTTCTCTCCCACTCTGGAGTCCAGGTGCATCACTGGGCATCACCATTGTGCTTTCTGAAGGAACTGGGTCTTCTCTACCCTTAACAGTAAACTCATCGCTTTTCTGAAAGGCCTCACTCACCAAATGCATAAGTGACATTTCTTCTTTTAGAACACTTCCTGGACAGAAGACAGGATGTGACAAATGAGCTGGGTCTGCCAGCCTCTTGCCAGTGTCAGAGCTGGTTTCATGTGCAGAATTCATAAGGGGTAGATGGGGTCCTGTTGGCAAGAGCATTCCCTCTCCATCTCCCTCTTTAAGATCTTCAACAGTTTCTTCACAGCAACTGTTCTCAAGCAACTTTTTCACTCCTGACCCTCCTGTCTGCACATCATTTCCGGCATGTGCTTCCATGTCTTCATCATCGTCAAGAACTTTCTGAATAGCTAATACAGTAAGTGGTGACACAGGTGCATTCTTCGCATCAGATCGCTTTTGCTTCTCACTCTCCCACTCCTCTTCCGAGTCGCTTCCCAGCATGGCAGCCTGCATTGCCAGGGAAGTTCTTGGAGAAGGAGGGGTAGCAGCAGGTTCTTTCTCTGGCTTCAGTTCCTCACATGGAGATGACTTCACGTCAAAAGACCTGCTGTGCATTTCACTGGAAGAAGGCAGAGGCTTTGAATCCTCTGCAACTTTCTTAGATTGAATACCTTAAAAAAAATTAAAACTTTTCATTATGTAGTTTTACAGTGAGATAATATACTCCTAGTAAGATCAATAAAAGAATACTGGTTCCCATAAATGAAGTAATAAATTTTCATTTAAATAGCACTAAAAGAGGGACGCCTGGGTGGCTCAGTAGTTGAGCATCTGTCTTCAGCTCAGGGCATGATCCCAGGGTTCTAGGATCGAGTTCTGCATTGGACACCCTGCGGGGAACCTGCTTCTCCCTCTGCCTATGTCTCTGCCTCTCTGCATGAATAAATTAAAAATAAATAAATAGCAATAAGAGATAGGGTAATTGGGTGACAGGCATTAAGGAGGGCACGTGATGTGATGACCACTGGGTATTATACTATATGGTGGCAAACTGAATTTAAATTAAATTAAATTAAATTAAATTAAATTAAATTAAAAAACAGCACTAATAGTTAATTTGCTTTTTAATTTTAAAGTGGTTTGTACAGGGCCACTGAGTAATGTACAGAATTGTTGAATCATGATATTGTACACCTGAAACTAATATACACTATATGTGAATTATAGTGGGAGTAAATAAATAAATAAATTTTAAATACATAATAAAAAGAGTAGGTTAGTACAATAGTAGGTAATCCATTAAGGGCTACATATATTTATTATTACACAAGTATGGTGGTAGTTCCTAGAATTCAGAGACACAACATATTTTTGGTTTTTAACCATCAGGTAAATGATGCTACCCAATACCTCTTATCAAGATGTAATGCGACGTGTCTTCAGAGACCACTCTCCTTGACTCCACCTCCTTCAAAAAGCCCCCTTCATCTTCATATTGCCTTTGGATTTGTCCTGACTGTTGCTGATTCATTTCCTTTTGGACATTTTCTATGTGTTGATTTAGATAGTTTTTTTTAAGCAAGCCTTTGAGCTGATACTGTGAAAAGTCATTAGACTCCTAAAATAAAAATAAATAAAATTATTTTTTTGTATTAAAAACAGATATTATTCCATTTCCTTTCTTTTCCCCACCAGGAAACAAAGAGTAATTGATTTTTTCCACTGATGACATTTTCATATTTTTTTAAAAGATTTTATTTACTTATTTATTCATGAGAGACACAGAGAAAGAGAGAGGCAGAGACATAGGCAGAGGGAGAAGCAGGCTCCATGCAGGGAGCCCAATGTGGGACTCGATCCCAGGACTTCAGGATCACGCCGTGAGCCGAAGGCAGACGCTTAACCACTGAGCCACCCAGGCGTCTCATACATTTTCATATTTTAAAAGTAAAATCTGAATACTAGGAAAAAATTATAACTACCTTATTAAAAAATAATCTTTAAAACAAAAAGATTCACGCAAAAGAAAAGAAATCATGGATACTGTTTATGATTTAATCATTTACTCAAAAAGTATTTATTGAGCACATAATGCATGCCAAGCACCATGACATTTTGATTACGGCTTAATAAATAGACAACCTTCTGGAATGCAGCCAAATATGCAAGTAAACTGGGGCCCCTGGGTGGCTCAGTCAGTTGAGCATCTAACTTTTGGTTTTGGCTCAGGTCATGATCTCATGAGATATGACATTTAGACAGGCTCTGTGCTTAGGGTTGGGGGGGGGGGGAGTCTGTTTGAGGATTATCTCCCTCTGCCCCCCTTTATTCATGCCCTCTTGTGTAGGTTCTATCTCTAATAAATAATTTATGATAATAAATAACATTATAAAGCATTTTCTGGAAGGCATTTTCTAGGAGGTTTTATACATATAATCCCATTTTATTTTCAGCCACCCCATGAGACCTGTGTCATTATCTCATCTACAAATGAAAAAGCGGAGACAAAACAAGTAGCCTCCCTAGAGTCATAGGATACTAAGGGGTAGATGTGAGATCAAAAACAGGTTGTCAACCCTACACTGCTTCTATTGCTATTATGTTAATACTTACTATTATTACTATTCTCAATAATGCATTTGCCCAATGTACAGATACAAAGGTCCAACCTGGATGACTCAGACCCTCCCTTCCCTATCAGAATTACAGATGTCATGGGCTGCTGAGCAACACTACCCCTCTACTCTACCATCTACTGATCCAGGCTCTGGATAACAAAATAACAATAGAACAAAAGGGAACAAATCATTAGGGACCATCTCCCTTCTTCCCATGCCTTACTACTGTTGTTTATATAACCCAAATTCTATTTTCTCAAAGGCCAGCCAGAGATCCTTTCACACTCAAGAAATAAAATGCTGATAAACAGACTAAGCCCGGATTTTTCTCCTAGAAATGAAAATAAATTTACTTCTGTCCTTTCCATATCATTTCTCCACACCTTAGTATTTTCCTGTGCTCACATTATTCATGGAAAAACAAAGGACTGATAGGGAAAGAAATAGGACCTGTCTGCCTTTTTCATATTTTTGGTATCAATTTAAGAGGTGTTCAAAAAGTTATGGAAAATAAACCACTACATCCATTCATTAGGAACTATGCTGCTGCCAAATGTATATTCTATCCTACAGTGAGTTAAACAATGATGTGAGAAATAATAGGTGGTAGCAGCAGAAAAGAAAACAAAACTCATTCACCCACTAAAAGCAGTAGTAATTAATGGTGTAGCTTGAGCAGGAGATAAGCTTGACCCCAACTCCACACACCACCTGCTCCAGGTTTCTGTGGCTGTGGAGCCATCAGCAGATGCTCCAAGTTGAAGAATTTACTACTGAATTCCCTATTATCATTGTCTAGAAAGAGGAAGAAGGAAGATGAAGGTCCAATTGTATTTCTAGGCCTGCAGCCAAAGAAGAGACACCTGGAATTTCAAGTTAGAACATACTTTTCCATTGTCATTCAGTTCTATATTACTATTAGTATTCTAGGGTTAAAATAAGTTATGAACTAACCTAAGAATTGAACCACCAAGCCTATGCTGAGCACTTAGTATGTGATAGATACTGACCTGGGTGCTGAAAATATAGAAGTGAGAAAAACAGGCACATTTGGATGCTAAAAACTATAGAGACATTACAGGGTGTTATGAGAACACAGAGCAGGAGAAAGACCTGCTGCTTTTATTTTATTTTTTTATAGACTTATTCATTTTAGAGAGAGCATGCACAAGCAAGGGGAGAGTGAGAGACAAAGAATCTCAGGAAGACCCATGCTAAGTGTGGAGCCGAATGCAGGGCTCAATCCCCCTGACCCTGAGATCATAACTAGAGCTGAAATCAAGAGTCAGAAGCTTAACCAGCTGAGTCACCCAGGTGTCCGTGGTCTTAAGTAGAGAGTCAAAAGACTTCTTTGAAGAAATATGTATAAGTCCAAACTTACAAATTATATAATGGATCAAATATATATTACAAATATTTTTGTGAATCTCTGAGACACAAATGCTGTTTACTGAACATAGATGTTATATAAGTAATGCTTATCAATTTGCTTTTCCTAATCAAAAATTTTGCTGAAGTTCTTAATTCTAAGCATTATGTTGTTGTGTATTTCACCTCTGGCATTGCTTCAAATAAGGTTCTTCTTCGCTTGGTAAATTCTTTCATATCAGTCAAGATTTCATGCTTTATTTCAAGAGGCAGGCTGCTAAAGTCTTCAGACTCAATATCTATGGCATGAGGATTATGAAAGAACTCTTCCTGTAAAGAGTAAAATGTAACTATGAAATTTACATTTCATTCACTTAATTCTATTTATCCTGATATTTATTGCACCTACTGTAGACATAGTTCTACGAAATCTACAACAGACTAAACACAGTTGTACATAACCTGCAACAAGTATCAGAGAATAGGTAGATTAGGGAATATATCCATTCACTCACTCAATTCACTAAGAAGAAAAAAATACTTACCAGACACTCCTAATGTGCCAGGCACTGTTCTAGGTGCTAGGGTACTGGGCAGATCATGCCAGATAAGGTCCCTACTCTTAGGCATGGAGAAAGACATATGATAACCAAACAAATAAATAAATGAACAAGAAAATAAAGCAGGTTAATCTGATACGAGAGTAGATTAGGAGAAGAGGAAGAGAGACAACATTTGTTAAAGAAGACCTCATTAAAAAATGACATGTGAGCAGGGACTTGAAAGACACCAACAAGACTGATCAATGACATCCCAGGCCGCAGGAATAGCAAGTACAAGGGCAGTAAGGCAGGGATTCAAAAGGCAGGCTTTTGGATTTGAACAATATCTGTAACTCCCTTAATTAGATTAGCTTTGTTTTGTTCTTAACCTATAATCAAAAATGAAATGATAAGTGAGAAATTCAGACATCAAAAAGTAAAAAACTTTTCTAAATTTTAAATAATTACCAAAAATAATTTAAAACTCTTCATTCGTAAAGAAAATAAAATAATACAATTTGCTGTCTTATATGTAGGTATGTTGTATAGGTGTACGTGCAAGTCAGCCGGCACTTAGGCCAGTCAAGCTCAGAACACCCCGTGCTTCCCCCACACTAAGGGAGCACCTTTCTGTTCCCATCAGCCCTCCGAGGTAGGCATCGTTAGTATTTTTGTTTTACAAAAAAAAAAAAAAGAAAGAAAAGAAGAGAAGAGAAGAGAAGAGAAGAGAAGAGAAGAGAAGAGAAGAGAAGAGAAAAGGAAAAAAAGAAAAGGGAAATAAAGCCTTGGAGAAGTTAAATTGTCTAAGAACACATAGCTAGGCACAGAACAGTCCGTACCTAAATGCACGTCTTTTTAATCACAATGTTCATGGTCTTCACCACGACTGCTGTCATTTGCTGTATTAATAATGCAGAAGTTGAGGCTTGTACCTCAAAAGTCTTATTACAGTACATTAATTTGTAAAAATGTCATTCATTAAAATATTTGAGGTGATGGTTTTAAAACATGACCACAGATTCTCGGACACTCTTTCATCTAATTCCTCTCCCCTTAAATAGGGGCTGGCCTCACTGACCAACTTCTCCCAGACAGAATGCACACAGGAGGGAGGCAGCACTACATCCGAAGCTGGCTAGGAAAGGCCGCAGCACTCTGCCAGCCACTTGTTCTTGGGATGCTTGCCTTTGGAACAAAGTGCCATGCTGTGAATGAGCCCAGGCCACACGGAGAAGCCACAGGCAGGTGTTTGGATGGGCAGCCAGCATCAACTGCCAGACACGTGAGTAAGGAAGCCCTGGAGGGGACTTCAGCCCCAGCTACGGACTGCCTGCATTTACACGGGATCACGTGCGGAGAGGACTGCCTTGCTGAGCTAAACAGCACCCGGAACGGCGAGAGGAGGGTGACAAACAACCGTTTTCGTGCCACCAAGCAACGGATACCTAGAACATAGGCACAGACATACATTCACATATATATGCATGCATGTATACCTAACATGTACACACACCCAAATACACACAGATACTCAACCATAAGGAGTGGGGTGGGAGAATGGGCTGATACATACCAAAATGTTACCTGAAGTCATTTATGGGTAGTACGTTTTCTCTATTTTTACACAAGTAGGTATTACTATGTATACTTATTGTTTGTTTAGTTGTTGGTTGTAAAAGAAAGATGGCTTATTTTGGATATCCACGTATGCATAATGGCAAATGCCATATAAATAGGCAAAACGTGTATGGGTGCCTGTGTATTTGTACAGACAAACACATGCATATACACATACACATATACACACACACAATAAAGAAGGCATCTATTTTTTTTTTTACCAGGAACTTCCATAAATTCATACTACCTCATTATTCATTTTCGTGTCATTCACTTCAAATAACAGAATATATTCTGAATTCAAAAATTACATTAAGTACCTGTAATGCTTGTTTTTGACTCATTCTTTCTTGCCATTCTCTTTCATCTTCTTCTTCTGAACTGAAAGTCAAGCATACATTTATCGTATCTATGATTTAATGATAACTTATAAAAATATTTCCTGAGCAAGGGGCCACTAGTTGTAGGAGCTACAATGGTACCTAAGATGGCATGATACGTGCTGTCATTGTTCCCACAGCCAGTCAGGAGGGGACACATGCCAGAGAGCAACCACAATACGATCTAACGATGTCCATCACAAAGGAGGAGCAGGTTGCTAAAGTTGCAATAAGGGGAATTATCTCACTCCAAAGTGGATTGGCGGGGTGGGGTGGGGGGGTCCTAAAGTTTTCTGGAATCTCTGGCAATTGCACTGCTTGGACTTAGCCACAAATAAGAAAGGTACAGTTGTAGAGTCTGGGGAACATTCATGGAGACAAGTGTTCCATGCAGCAACACTACATCCTATAAACATCTGGAAACAAGGGAAAGAAAGCCTGCCTGGAGATGATAGAGAGGACCTGGTGAGGTTGGAGAAGCATGTGATTAAGAGGATGAAGTTTTATCCTAAAGAAATGAGAAGCTGGGAAGCATTTCAAGCTCTGAAATGAAATTATCAGGTTTGGGTTTTAAGAGCTTCTACACCACAAAGCAGAGATTGAACTTGGTGGGTAGGGGTTCCAGCAAAAAGGGAAGATCAAAGACAGAGAAAGAAGTGAGGAGGAGCATACTTCTTGAGCGGCCAACAAGAGAATTCTGGTCTGTTTGGTTAGTTTCTCACTCTAAGTTAATATATAAACATTCTGATATTCTTTGAGTTTGCTTAATGTGAGCTTGTTCTATACAGCCTGATCATCTATAGAACTCTAGAGAACTCTAGATAAACAGAACTGGCCTGATTCGAAAGCTACCTGGTGTCTCCAGAGCCCCTGAGAAAGGAATGCAGGCAGGTGAGGGCAGAGACACACTTCCTGGCCCCCCTCCTGCACTTCAGCCACAGAAGCCACTGATAGTGAACAGGGACCCAGAGGGACAGTCCACAGAGGAGCCTGAGAAAGTGGCCAGAGAGGTGCCCAGATAGCAGGACAACACAAATGCCACGTCACGTGCAGCTGAAAAGTACAGTAAGCTGACACCTGCGAAGTACCTACTAGATTTAGCAAGGATGTTGTGTGTCATCTTGTAGCGTGGTGGTGACAGAAAGATGACTCGAGCTGAGAAACAGGCAGAGACGACAAGTGTAAGCAAAGGATAGGAAAAATGGAAATCCACACCTTCATAAATTACACAGGAACAGTGCTAACACAGGGTCTGCAGAATGAAGAGACAAACCAACACAAACTACCAAACCACAAGGACAAGTTAGTAACTAAAAATCTTAGTCTTTGAAAAACATTCTAAAAGGTGTTGAGAATGCATTTTCAGATGCATTAATTCCTACATGTCTTATCATGTAGATAAAAACATAAATATAGACAATTACTAGTTTTAAACAGTTAAACATTTACCTATTTTTCTCTTCCTTCTGTAAAGGTGGCAAAACATAGATGTCATCTTCTCTTCGAACTTGAGTAAGACTGGGGAGTGCTTCGTCTCTGAAAAGCACACACAGACTTAAGCAGAGGTGACAGGAAATAGGATGTTGAGTCAGTAAGATGCCCCAACTGAGGACATAGGCACTGAGGAGGGGGTGAGAGGGGGGAAAACACAGGGCTGTAGCAGGTTCACCCTGCAGCCCTGGCTGCTGCTGTTAAAGCAAGCATGCCCTCAGGAGAATGGAAAACTCACTGGAGCTCTGGCTCCAGGCACCTCAGCCAGGGCCTCATCTGCAGGCACAGAGATGCATCTAATCAAAGTATAAAGTGCCCACAACCACTACCACAGCTTTCCATTCTCATATCAGAGCTGATCTTCACCGAACAGAGAATTTTCACAACTTCCAGTTACTGAGTCCAATGGATAGCCCACTTATTCCTCTGATTTCACTCTCTGTGATCTGCAAGTTAAAATCAGGGAAAGGGAACCACAGGAATCCAACACAAAAACTAAAAGCTCTTAATCTTCAAAAGTAATGTAATTTGCTTCTTGCCTTTTGCTTTTTAAGGCAGTTTTGATAGCCTGTCTTTTCAAAAATGTTTTCAAAAGCTTCTCTGTCGTTTTTCTGGAGTCGGTGGCTGCCAAATCCTTTCTATGCCTTCTCTTAGCCTGTGAAAACAAAGGACACAAGACTGTTTCAGGGAGTTAGTATATTAAAAACATTTCTGTGACTTTTCTCCATAGGATTTAGTTTGTCTGAGTTTTCAGATTATGACTGCTTTAGTATTTCCTCCCAACCGTCACATCAGTGGGTATGTTCCTGCTACGCAAAAGACAGATGTCTCCATCTCCCTACGACTAAACGGACTGGCTAGGATATAGTGTTTGGGAAAGTATTACTTTCAGTTTCTTTTAAATAGCCTTTAACATCCCCCAGAAGCCTAAAACTTATTAGTATATAATTAAGCAAATGTCTCTCAAAAGGGGTTATTAACATATTCTTTAAAATTGCCAAAACCAATCTGATACTGATCTTTATAAAAATACATTACTTGGGGCTCCCGGTGGCTCAGCCAGTTAAGCTTCCAACTCCTAACTTCATGACTCCAGTCATGATCTCTGGGTCATGGGAATGAGCTCTGTGTCAGAACCATGCTCAGCAGGGAGTATGCTTGAGATTCTCTCTCCCTCTGCCTCTGCCCCTCCCCCTGCTCTTCCTCTCGCTTTCTCTCAAAGAAAATAAAAATCAAAATTAAAAAGTACATTACTAACATGCCATTCTGTCCCTCAACATTCAAGATTATATCATATGAAATCCTAAAATGTACAGAAGAATCTTGTAAGAAATGTCCATGCAGGAAAAAATGGAATACTCTCCATGCTTATGATGGAATATAAGAAGGAAATACCAAAACATTATTTTCCTTTCTTTCTTTTTTTTAATTAAAATATAACAGACATAGAACACTGTGGAAAGTTTAAGATATACAATGTGTTGATTTGGTACACTTATATATTACAAAATGATTACTATAGTAGTGTTAGCTAAAACCTTTATCATGGGGCTGGGGAATTAGGGAGATGTTTACTAGTAGATAAATTCTGGAGTTCTTTTTTCCTGTCTAATCCTTCCAAGGAGTTCCTGATAGAATGTGCCTTGGATAATTTAAAACTGTAACATGCAAGTCTAGATAGACCTTTTATTGGGGGAACAAATGTCTCCAAACATTTACTGATCCTTACTCTTATCCTACATCCTCACTAAATTAGACAATGTCTGTCTGGTGTGATTATGAAGTGATGAACTGGCATTTTCAACACATAAAAAGTCCTATGTTCAAATGGGTGCTGTCATGGGCAGTGGGGGGCAAGGCGGGGGTTACACAATTACTCCAAAGCTCACAACTTTGTTCCAATATTGTTTCAAACTACTTTCAGAATGAAGAAACTCAGTGTCATTCTTTTACATCCTGGCCAACTTCCTTCCTCAATAATCCACATTAGTCACACCTGGCACCACATAAAATCCAATTAGTCTTTAAACACTGAGGACCCACGCTCTCAAATTCATGGAGGCATCTCCCCAACAGACTATCATACTCAGCAGCACAACTGAAACACACGTAGAACACCTAAGATATTCTAAAAGGAAAACTCTCAAATGTAAGGATTTAGTCATTCTATTAAAAGCTGAATTTTATCACTACACCCAGGATATAGTCTCACAAATAATTGTTTAAAAAAAAATGTTGATGTGTTCAAGATAAATTTTTTTTAAAAGTTGAAATTAAGTTGGATATATGTCAAAATAAGTCTTGGCATCCAAAATTCTACAGAGAAAACTAAAGTTCTATGTTTCTCTAAGAATGCAGAAAGAAAAAAAATGATTCTTACCAAAGTCTGTTTCTTCAATAGTGGAGCATCCCCATCAAATACAAAAATAGGACGAATTCGAAAAAATAAGAGTTTGCAGAGCCGATGAAACAAAGTGAGAAGATGAGCATTTCCTATTGAGTTCCCATGGCAATCCCGGACCCCTCTTAGTGCCTGGTTTAACCAAATGCTAATATCTGGAAAAATTGTTAATGGAAAGTATTTTGGAATTTCTTCCCTCATCCCCACAACTTCAAGTTCTAGTAACTGATATCATCTAGACCCTGAAACTAAGCCCCATCAGTTCATGAGAAATTGAAAAATGTTGAGCCCTAATAGAATCTACCTAAAATCAGTTTATTTGAACTCTCATTACTACTATTCACAGACTGTATGTAAAACCATACATCAATATATGTGTGATTTAAAAAAAATCTAATTGTAAACAGTTGCTTCTTCAAAAAAACTAATAATCTCTACATTATTTTAGTAAATTAAGCACAACTCTTCTGGGGAACAATTTGACAATATTAGCAAAAAATGTAAAAACTGGCATTTCTATTTTACTACTTCTATTTCCAGGCACTTTATTCTCAGAAAATCATCATATAGTCACAATTAAAGTTACTTCTAAGAATGCTTACAGTGATGAAAATATGAAAAACAATGGAAAAGTTTTCCAACAGGTCTTTACTTAAACTGAACTATGATATACGGATTTGCTGGAATATCAAACAGCCCTCAAAACTGGAAGCTATGGCAGCATGTATAGTGATAAGAAAGACTAAATATTAAAGGACATGAAACAGCTTACAGGACTATGGAATGCATAATTACGTTTTATAATATACATGGTATGTTAAATATGAAAAACTAGAAGTTCAGATGCCAAAATATGAACAATAGTTAGCTCTTTTGCAATTTTAAGTAATTTATGTTTTCCTGGATTTAACTTTTGTAAAAAATGCTTCTTACTAAATTATTTCCTATTTGTCCATCAGATGGACAGGGTGATGTTGGTTTTCCTGCTCTCCATCTCTCTACCCACTCCTCTAACTTGCTGCTCAGGCATGACTTCAGCAGAGCTCTCCTGAGCCCCCAGCCCTTCCTCCTGCTGCACTGGCTCCCCAGGCTACCTTAGCACCTCCACACCACACCCTCTCTATCCAGTAGGCTGCCCCAGGACTCTGTCCTGACTCCTAGACTAGATGGCCTAGTTGACATCTCTACCTGGTGCCTTGCATACATTCCCAACTTGACATAATCAAAACTAAACTCCACATCTATTTTTTTCTTTTATTCCTATTTATTTACCTACTTAAATTCAAGGTAATTACCATATACTGCATTATTAGTTTCAGGGGTGGAATTTAGTGATTCATCAGTTGCATACAATACCCAGTGCTCATTACACCACATGCCTTCCTTAATGCCCATCGCCCAGTTATCCCATCCCCCCTGCCCACCTCCCCTCCAGGGACCCTCGGTTTGCTTCCTAGAGTTACGAGTGTCTCTCTTATGGTTTGCCTCCTTCTCCACATCTTTTCCACCAGGCTGCTTATGCCCCCATTGCAGAGAATGTCACCCCCATTCACCAGAGCCAGAATGCTGTCATCCCCAACGCTCCCCTCATCCAAACACTACCAGCTTCTATCAATTCCATCTTTTAATCTATCTTGAAGAGAGATTTTTCCTGCCTCCGGGGTCTTCTCACGTGCTCCTTCCTCTCTTAGCTTAGTTACCTCTGATTCACAGGTCTCAGTCTAATGGTCACTTCCTCAGCCCAGATAAAGACCTCCACTTATAGGCTCCTATTCAAAAATATATTACTTATTACATGACAGAAATCCCATTGGGGATACAGCCCTGAACGAAACAAAGGGTTTGCCCTCGTGGAGTTTACAATCTAATGGAGGGAAAAACCAGTGAGATCCATGTCTTGTTTAGCTAGACCACACTTCTGTGCAAGGCTCTCCCTTTCCGAGAGCATATAGGAGGCAACAAATACTTGATATTAAGTGAGCTGAATAGTATTTAAATAGATGTACATTACCTAATTTATAACCATAAAACAAATTAGACCCATCAACAATTAACTCAATAAACACTGTGTAACAAAGTAACTAGTGGAAAGCAAGCTATTATTCTACTCATTCCAATATTTGAGTGCTACTATGTGCTAGCATAGTGGCCCAAATTCTTGGGATAGAATAGCAAACAATAGCCCTGAACAGGGTGCCTGTGTGGCTCAATCAGTTAGGTGTCTGCCTTCGGCTCAGGTCATGATCCCAGGGTCCTTGGATCGAGCCCCATGTCAGGCTCCCTGCTCAGTGGAGAGTCTGCTTCTCCCTCTCCCTCTGCTTTTCCCCCCTCCTGTTCTTTCTCTCTTCAATAATAAAATCTTAAAAAAAAAAAAAAAAAACAGAGCCCTGAAAGTAACAGATAGGGTGTCTGAATCCAAGCTTGTACTCTAATGGGGAAGATGAACAATTAAAAAGGAAAAAAATAAAGTAACAGAAAAATTATAGATATAATACATATAGATATATTATATAATATAAAAAAGTAAATAGAGCAGAGTAAAAGGACATGAGCGGGGGTCAATGACTAATTAGGGAAGGCCTATGTGAAGAATTAGCAGAGAGCTGAATGAACAGGAGCAGCGAACGTTAATGTCCTAGAAGAGAAGCACGATTCCATCAAAGGACAATATGGCAAGAACATAGCCCCAGGAACAAGAGAGTTGATGAGGGTGTACAGCCCCTGGGCCATGACTTAAAGATCACCCTAGCGACAAGTGGGCAATAAACTAGAAGGAAACTAGTTTTAAAACTAGTTATAATAGGCCTAGTAAAGTGACAATGAGAAGTAGCAGGTTAAAGATTTACCTTGGAAGTAGGATTTGGTGATGACTTTGTACTGTACTGGATAAGTATTTCTGCTTGCTACACTGCTGTACAGGATTAAGTTTCCACTTAAACCATTACTTTAAATGCTATAATCAATGAGAAAATCTATTTTCAGATCAGTGGCTCTCAACTCTGCTACCCTTTCAAACTCGATATAAAGCTTTTAAGACAGAGATTACTAGCATTCATATGTTTAAAATTCAAAATCTAGACTTTTTTTAATTAATCATACGTAGTCTCAAAGTTGAAAGTTCCATCTTAAAATTATTTTTTAAAATATATGTAAAATTAGGCATTCTGAAAATATATGAATAAGACTTCAGCCCAGGGCCTGATCCTGGAGACCCCAGATCAAGTCCCATGTCAGGCTCCCTGCATGGAGCCTGTTTCTTCCTCTGCCTGTGTCTTGGTCTCTCTCTCTCTCTCTCTCTCTCTGTCTGTCGCTCTCTGTGTGTGTGTCTCCCATGAATAAATAAATAAAATCTTAAAAAAAAAAAAAAGACTTGTCTAATTTCAGTAAGTCTATAAAAAAAAAAAAAAAAAGGAACAGCTGGAAAAAAATTAAATCCACAGCAAAGCCAGAAACATTTTATAGATAAGACCCAAAGGACCAATAACATTCTGAAATGAAAGGTAAATTACTTTAGTTCTATTGGTAGGTGACTTACAATTTAATACCAATTAGTGTGCATAGCTTAAAGAGAGTGTAATATTTTGCTAAGAGACGTAAATGCATTTTACAAATGCATTTTGTATGCTAATATTCATAAGAAACTAAAGTTAAACTCTTAATTGTTATTGGGCACATTTAGATTGGATAAATAAACAAGACACTCACTTATAGATGGTTTTAAAAAATGTATTTTAGGGATCCCTGGGTGGCGCAGCGGTTTGGTGCCTGCCTTTGGCCCAGGCTGTGATCCTGGAGTCCCGGGATCGAGTCCCACATCGGGCTCCCGGTGCATGGAGCCTGCTTCTCCCTCTGCCTATGTCTCTGCCTCTCTCTCTCTCTCTCTCTGTGACTATCATAAATAAATAAAAATTTTAAAAAAATGTATTTTAAGGATCCACGAGTAACTTATGAACCTAGTACGTCGTAGATAATTTCTTAACAAAAAAGACCAAAAAAATGGAATATAGGTCAGATATTTTAATTCAAATTCCCATGAAAATGAAACAAAGCAAAATCAATTATAAAACAGCAATCAAATATTCTTTTACATATATTTTTATACACATACGTATATAAATGAGATTGTAATTATAAGTGAAAGATCTTTGACAGTCCTCTTTAAATGATTTGTTCTTTCAGAAAAACTTAATAACCTCATGAAAATCATTTCATGTCCCAAAAGAGCTCCTGGGTCATCTAAAAATAATCTAAATTCTAAATTAAATGATTTGGGATCCCTGGGTGGCGCAGCGGTTTGGTGCCTGCCTTTGGCCCAGGGCGTGATCCTGGAGACCCGGGATCGAATCCCACATCGGGCTCCAGGTGCATGGAGCCTGCTTCTCCCTCTGCCTATGTCTCTGCCTCTCTCTCTCTCTCTGTGTGACTATCATAAATAAAAAATTTTTAAAAAATTAATTAATTAATTAAATGATTTACCTTCCTTACTTTGGACAACTTCCTAAAAAATTAGAATGCTGAACTTCATGTGTCATCTTAAAGATTTTATAAATTGTTAATTCTTCATAGGGGCTGCAACATAAAATGCCTAAGTCTTTGCTGAAGTTTAAAGGGTTCCTGTCACTGAAAACTGCGCTTTCCTCCAGGTACAGGTCTATGATGAAAATCTTTAGGAAGCAGTGATTTGAAGAACCACTAGAGGGCAACAATAGCACATGTGCTTAAAAAACAACCACCAGCACCTTTCCCTTTCGCCTACGCATGGTATCCTGCATAAAAACTTTTCAGCAAGCCACAACTTGTTACAGACATAGTTCAAGATTATTCACACTGCTGAAAATATAATCATCATCTTAACTTTAATTTGAAAATTTTCAGTGTTCCACTATGAGTTGTCTCCAGGCTAAATAATGGTTCCTCTATGTGGCTCCTTTCGCAGAATTCTTACCCATTCTTAAACTGCATTTACCACCGACAAGAATTATTTACATGATTCTCTCCTTCACCTCCCTTATGAACTCCTAGGCTCATAAGTTCCCATGTAAAGAACTGGTGTAAGGTGCCACCAGCTTCCAGAACAGAACAGCCATTCAAAAAAAAAAGGAGGACGGAAAGGAGGAGAACGCTTAACAAATAAAAAAGACCAAACTTTCATGAATATTCATATTTTGATAAAGAAGACAAACATTTGGGAAGGCGTTGGGAGATGGGGTAACTAGGTGCTGGGCATTAGGGAGGGCACATGATGAGATGAGCACTGGGCATTATATTATATGTTGGCAAACTGAATTTAATTTTTTTTTTTTTTATGATAGTCACAGAGAGAGAGAGAGAGAGGCAGAGACACAGGCAGAGGGAGAAGCAGGCTCCATGCACCAGGAGCCCAACGTGGGATTCGATCCCGGGTCTCCAGGATCGCGCCCTGGGCCAAAGGCAGGCGCCAAACCTCTGCGCCACCCAGGGATCCCTGAATTTAATTTTTTTAAAATAATAAAAAAAGAAAAGGAATACAGGATCACAATTTAAAAAAAAAAAATTAAAACGTTTAATTCCAAAGACACCAAACCAGACAGATACACAAACGACAGTCCTTTAAAGTCCATCATAGAGACTAGGAGGAGAAAACAAAACAACCAACCGACCCCTGTTTCTCTTTTGAAGTCTTCCCAGTGTTGTACAACATCGCTTTCCTATTCCAAAACCCATAATTAAAAAAAAAAAAATAGTAAAAGTTACTTTTTAGGAAAAAAAAAAAGGTCCAACCCCTGTCCCCGCCACCCTTCTTCTAACAAGCCTAAGTGGAGCAGAAGTCGGGACAGCAAGTACGACTCCCGGCGGGGAAGTCCGCTGCAGGCTGATCTCCCAGCAGGGATCCTCCTTCTAAGCCTTACAATGTTCACTAAGCTCCTGTCCCTTACGCAACCCCTTTATGACTCACACCGACCCTGTGTGTGGATACCACCATCACTGCCACCTCCCAGACGACACACACACACCCTACGGGACAAAACCCGAGGTCGGCCAATCCTGGGTGGCCTGACCCCAAAGCAGGGAAGGGCAGACCCTCGGGGAGAGAAAAGGTCATCAAGGAGGTTCTCCTGCACCCCCCGAGTGCGCCTGGCATCCTGCCCGCCCCGCCCCGCCCCGCCCCGCCCCGCGCCGCGCCCAGTGGGGAGCCCACAGCGAGGAACTCCTGGCGAGAATCCCGCACCCGAGAACACGTCAAGGATACCCACGGCGAGGATCTTCCCTTCCAGGGTCTCCGGGCTGACCTGCCGCCCGGAGCACTCCAGCAGCTTCCAGAGCCCGTGGACCCCCATGAGGCTGCGGCGACGGGCGGCGCGGCAGGGGCGCAGTCGCCCTTCAATTCCAAGCCTCGCGCCCGGGGAAGACGGACGGTAACGCGGCCGCAGCGGTACTTCCGGGTGGCGACACTGCCTCACGGGAGAAAGGCGGGGCCAGAGAAGGGCCGGCGTCGGCAAGAGCAAGTCCTCCTCTCGCCCAAGGTTTGCCCCAAACCTACGCACTCTAAACGGAGGAGCGGTGGGGGCGCCGTCGGCGAGACGAACCGCCAGGAGGGGTTCCCCCACACAGCCTGTCTTCTGGAGTCAGTGCGTAAACTGACGCAAAACGGGAGCGCCCGCTTCCGTCTAATGCGGGCTCCAGACGGAAGTCCCGCCTCCTGGCTCACGTATATTGGCTGCGCCTCTCCAACCCCGGAAGCGGGGCGGGTTCCGTGGCTGTGTTTGTGTCCTGCTGTTCCCGAACCGCCTCCACGCGGGCATGGTCGCCGCTAACCGTTACCGCGATGCGGAGCATCTCCTCGCTGACGTGACAGCTCTCCACGTGGCTTTTGCGGATCACTTTCTCCCCGCCCGCCGCCAGGTGTGCAAACCCTTAATACCGACTGTTGTTTTACAGGAGAGGCGACCACAGAAAGGGGGATGCTTGGCTGAGGTTTTTAAACGAACACGTGTTTTGTCCGACACCCTGTAGTAGCTAGATAATAATAGGGCATCGTTTTTGTTTTTTTTTTTAACTTAACCACCTTTTAAAAGCCTTAGCCCTTGAAATATAGTTTGCTTTTTCTCCGGTGTCTAAATGTAGGATTCCATGTTCCGTAGGTCAGAAGTGACGAGCAGAAGAAGGGACTCGATCGCGAGAGGAGTTGCTGGAAAGGCGGTTGCAGGCCCAGAGTCCGATCCCGACCACGCCGCGTCCTAGTGTTCGGCCTTGTTGAGGGCTTGGCGTTTCCTCTGCAGATGGGGCGGAAGATCCATCTTACGGACTGTGTTAGCTAGGAATACAGGTGATGTATGAAGACTGCTTACCACTACCATTCAATAAATGATAGCTCATCATACATATTGGTTCTGACTTGTATAGAAACGAGGTTGAAGCTCAATGGAAAGGTTGATTTAGGGCAGCCCGGGTGGCGTCAGCCTCCGACTCAGGTCATGATCCCGAGATGCTGGGAGATGCTGGGATCGAGTCCCGCATAGGGCTGGCTGCCCGCAGGGAGCCTGCTTCTCCCTCTAGGTCTCTGCCTCTCTGTGTCTCTCACGAATAAATAAAATCTTTTTTAAAAATTACTTTTTAGGAAAACCATTGCACAATTTTGGGGGGGTTTTGTGGGTTTTATTTTATTTTTTTTTTTTTTTTGGTCTTTACTCCCATTTGTGGAGTCATTCCCAGGAATGGTTACTAGTTGTATTTTACAGAGGTTAATATAATTGCCTGTTCAATGTTTGTCGTCCCCCTCCCCTCCACAGGAGGCTATAGACTTACTGAAGCCAAGAGCTGTTTTGTTGACTGTTAGGACCCCACATACACTCCATACACTTAGCAGGTGTTCCATAAATATTGCCTGAAGGACTTATTTCAGCCTCTAAAGCTGTGGGGTGTATCTTGCATCCTCCTGAAAGAGAATGTCCTCACAAGTCAGGCAGCCCGTGGTCCAAATCCTGCCCAAGCCACATCATAACCCTGTGTTGGTGGGCTCAGCTCTCTGTTCACCTCCAAAATTTATATGGCAATCCCCTAAACCCCAACACCTCAGAACGTGACTGTACTTGGAGATTGGCCTTTGAAGGGTGATTAAGTTAAAATGAGGCTGTGAGGGTGAACCTAACCCATTCTGACTGGTGCCCTTATGAGAGGGAATTTGGGCACACAGACACCAAGGATGTGCACACTGAGGACAAAGCCTGTGAGGACACAAGACAAGGAGAAAGGCTCAGGTAAAACCAAACCTGTCAACCCTTGATCTCAAACTTGCAGCCTCCAGAACTGCAAAAAATACATTTCTGCTGGTTAAGCACTGCAGTCTGTGGTATGTTATGGCAGCACTAGTAAACGGAGACACCCGATGATCCTAAGCAAGTTTCTTCACCAGTGAGGGTCTGGGGGGGAAATAGTGGTGCCACCTATTTCTTAGGGTCCTGAGATCGGTGATTTTTATATGAAACACCTAGTGGGTAATAGTGATCAAATTAGTTCACTGAGTGAATGATCGAGGGAGAAAAATGCTATGAGTAAAACCGATATGCAAACTGTGATGAATCCCAGAGCAAGTTGTCTGGGACAAGGCAAGTTTGGACGTGTTTTGGCTACTGCACCAGCCTGGCCTAATGATGGGGTGTAGCACTGGGGATAGGAACAATTTCAGAATTTCATCTAAAACATTTTTTATGTCTACAAGCTGGGTAAAAACAAATAGCAACATAGGCATCTGAATATTACATGTGCTTTTAAAACCAGAGCAACATTGCTTGAATACAAAATATTCTTTTGAGGGAACAGTCACTAAGGGGTGTGTATTTGACTTACTTAAGGAGTTCTCAAGATTCTGAGCAGTAATACACACTTTTGGAGTAATAATAGCAAGCACTGTCTGCAAAGCACTCTTCTAAACACTGTACATGCATTCACTTATTCTTCAGAACAATTTATAAAATAGATGCTATTATCCCCAACCAATGCAGAAATAAGCACAGAAACATTAATCTTAACTTGCGCGTAGTGATGCAAAGCTAGTGAGCATGGAGCCAGTATTTGAAACTTCAGTGCTTCTATGGAGATTCCTAAAAAGCACTGACCAAGAAATCAAATGTGACAGGAATGTTACTCATCTTGAAAGACAAGTGCACAATGACTTGCGCATAGTTTTTGGGGAATTAGTCTCTATAAACCTCAATGTGCTCTTAATAACTGCTGAACTTATATATCAAGTTATTAAGTAATCCTATATATCAAGACTTTTATAAAAATTGTTTATGGCCAATAGGTAATTCATATAAACTCATCCTCTTTCTTAGGTGTCCCTGTATTCTTAATGTTGCATTGGTCTCCTTTCCTCTTGGTATTCACTATCTATCTCTTCTCTGAAATGTGTCATTGAACTCAAACTGCTGATATTCAACCATGTTTGACCTACAAAAGTGACAACTTCGTTTAGGTCAAGCCCATATTACTAAATGTTCTATTTCCTATTTTGACGTCTTACAGGAATCTAAAACTATAGTCATAATTTATATCGTTCCACTGATTATAAAAGTCTAATACAAGAAAGTTTCTTCTAACACACTACTTAGGCACAATTGTCACAAACTTCCAACAGAATTCGAAGGGCACTCCCCACCTAAAACAAAGGTTCAAAGCATTCACACTGTTAAAAGTAGAAAACAAAACTTTATTTGATGAAAACTTCTTAAAAGTTTCAGTGTGAAGTAACAAAATCAACAACCTACAAATCTCCTCATTCCTTTGCATTTCACGCAAAATATTCTCTTCAGAAAAATGACCCTTTCGTAATATATATCCCTGTCTGTAGGCTAGGCATGTCTGAGTGGATAAATGGATATAAAATTCAAAAGAGAAGAAAATGAAAATATCCTAAAAATAAAAATCTGAACCCTCTTCCTTGAGGTGTATTGCAGTATGGTTACCAACACATTCAGCACCTTGTAATAATCAAGTTACTGATGTGAGTCATGGAACAGCCCCTGAAATGAAAGAACAAGTCACAGGTTGGCAGCAGAATAAAAATTGACATCAACTAGAGAGGAGCTCAAATACATGAAATCCACACTTTCTGAACTATTTAACACTCACTTCAAACAGCTAATTGCACAGGTTTAAAAAAGAAGCAGCTCAGAGTTGGGAATATGGATATTTGCCCTCTGAGTGACATAGCATTCCTAATGCCTCTTTAATGCTGTTCACAATATAGACTCCACACTGAGGGACCAATCAAATATCAGAAGATTTCATTTCACAGATTACCTTGGATGTAGAAACTTTGGATCCCACTCGTTCTTTTATTGTATCCCAAAACAAGGTTCATTGTACACAGAAATCTTTCAAGACCTGAAGATCTTGCCAATATTGGATAGTAAGATACCAAGTCAAAAAAGTCAAGAATATCCTGAATCAATGCACCAATAGAAAAGATGAGTTTCTTGAGTCTTCTCTTTTGCCTCTTTATTGAGGATCCTGAGAAAGCCAGGAAACAAATGAGGCAGTCAAGATACTGCTTACAAGAAAAAGAATTCTAGAGTCCCTAAATAATTTTAAATGAGCTTTAACCATCAGAGAAAACTAGAAATCAACAACCCTAATTTTGTTTAAAAAGGTAGATGGTGCCTTACATTTTGAGTTTAGCAATAAAACTATCTGCAAAAAAATGCCTGGTGATTAAGTCATAAGAAATAATTTCATGCTTAAGTATTGCAAATCATGATGTTATTAAGTGAATTTGTGTTTGATTTGTTTATATGCAATTTATTGGATTTTGTGAAATTATCCATAATGTTTTCATACCTTAACTTTAAAAGGACAGTAATCTGTGCTCATCTGCTTATTTCTCTGAAATCACCCATCATAATCATACACAAGCTTATTTACTGGAGAACTACAAGGTTATGTTTTGTACCACAAGATCTGTTCTATTTAGTGTAGGCTTAATAAAATCTTCTACTGTCTTAATGCAGTCTTGTGTAGAACCAGTTGTGTGTTTAACACAAGATGTTCGGTACCCAACGTGGTCAGTCATTCCCATCATAATCACTGTAACCCTGGTAGCCACTGTTCCTTCTCTCATGGATACTGGACATCTTTTTCCATGCTGAGTCCTGATGGAAACTAGCACTAAAAGACCGGCCCAGACGCCCATGCTGCTTCTTGGATATATTATCTTCACTCTCAGATTTAGCAATTCCCTGGGCATGTGTTGGAGGTTGTGATTCTCGTCTAATGGTTCCAAATGGAAAGTTCCAAAGGCCAAATCTTTGCCAATTAAGTCTCTGGAATGCGATGATGCAATGCAAATTTCCCCCAACCTGAGAAGAAAAGAAGCTGGGTTAAGAAAATAAAAGGAATTATGCTAATTATGTGGGTTCCTATGAATTCCCTTATTTTTCCCCTTTTACCTGCCTCAAAACAGACATCATCAGATCACCTTATCCTGCATCTTTCTAGACTAGCTGCCTTTACAAAAATATAACAATGCCCACAGGAACCAAAACACTCCCCCACCCCACCCCCGGCACTGTACGCCTCCCCACAAGTCACACATACTGTAACCTCCCCATTTGCCTAATCCAAACTCCCAAGGTCTGTGGCAACTGGGTGGTCAATCATCAAGTGGCCAACTCTTGATCTGTGAGATCAAGCCCTACCATCCAGCTCTGCACTCAGTACAGTTTACTTGGGATTCTCTCTCTCTCTCTCTGTCTCTCCCCCTCTGCCCCTCACCCACTCTCTCACACTTGTTTGGTTCACTCTCTCTCAAATAAATAAAATCATCAAACACCAAAATCATTCCTCTTCCTATCTCCTATACATTCTCAGTGTTAGTAGGATCATATCAGTGGGAGGTCAACACAATCCACAGAATCTACCATTCCCTGAGAACCTCTCCCAGCTGCCTTCTTTAAACATGGCTCTGCTTTATGGCCACAGTTCATTTGCCTCAGGAATGAACACCTGACCCAAGCTGGGCCAAAGCTCTGAAACTGGGCCAGACACAGGCCAGTCTCATCTGAAAGGGAGATATAAGTTGAAGTTCCTGATCTTCAGGAAACAATCTGGCAGACAAGACCAACATACAACTCCCAAAAGAATCAAACAGATTAGCAACTTGGCCCCTGCTAACATTCTTTGAGGTGATACCTATCCCTTACAAATCCAGGCTATCGTCTTTCCCTTTTCATTCTAAAGATAGCCCTATGTCCTGAAAGTAATTTTCACTTCTCTATCTAAGATACTCTGAACTGGATTTCTATTATTTACAACCTAAAGAGTGCTGAGTCAAAGACTGCATTTGGGCTGGTTGGGAAATATCTTCAAATCCTATTGTGTTCTTACCTTCTTTGTTTTTCGATACTGCAGCCCCCTCTCCAAGTGTCGGATATCTAGATACTCTGGGTTTTGAGTGTTGAGATCAGTAACAATATCTGCCCACCTATAGTGGAAAAGGAAGGATAAAGAACACTTTTCTTTAAGTATAAGATACCATTGTCATGGAATTTTTTTAATATTTTATTTATTTATGTGAGAGAGCACATAAGAGAACGGAGAAGCAGAAGAAGAGGGACTGTGCTGAGTGCAGAGCCCAATGCAAGGCTCGATCTCATGACCCCAAGACTACAATCTAAGCTGAAATCAAGAGTTGGACTCTCAGACACCCTTGTAGCCCCCCCAGACACCCTTGTAATGGAACTGTTCACATGAGCACCTTGCTACAATATTACCATGAAAGTAATTTTCTTATATCAAGATTGTTCCACCTACTAAGCTTTAATTCTTTTTTTTTTTAAGATTTATTTATTTATTCATGAGAGACACAGCCAGAGAGAGTGGCAGAGACCCAGGCAGAGTGAGAAGCTGGCTCCTCGCAGGGAGCCCAATGCGGGACTCGATACTGAATCCCAGGATCATGACCCAAGCCGAAGGAAGGCGCCCAACCGCTGAGCCACCCAGGCATCCCTAATTCTTTTTTTTATGACAAGTCAGTTTAACCAGCTATTGCCAAGATTCTCAGTTTTAAAATGCTTACTTTCACAATGAAATACATACATATCAACCTGTTACATGAAATC
This sequence comes from Canis aureus, assembly GCF_053574225.1. NCBI lineage: Eukaryota > Metazoa > Chordata > Mammalia > Carnivora > Canidae > Canis > Canis aureus. Next base: position 9,099,885 of record NC_135627.1, read on the forward strand.
TTGCAGGCTAGAATAGAAACAGTCCATATTTCCCTTTTAAGTAAAGTCGTTTTCAAAACATTTAAACATTATATGAGGGTGCCTGAGTGTCTCGGTCCATTGGATGTTGACTCTTGGTTTCAGCTCAGCTCATGATCTCCTGGTTGGGAGATGGAGCCCCACCTCCCGTTCCAGCTCCACATTCAGCTCAGTGGGAAATCTGCTTCCCATCTCCCATCTCCCTCTACCCCTCCCTCCCACTCATGCACACTTTCTCTCTCTCTCAAATGAATAAATAAATCTTTAAAAAAAAAGTTAATGTCCATTTATTCACAGACAACATGATTGATTATATATAAAATACAAAGTAATTACAAATTACTCTGTATTATAAAACTATTACTGGAATTAATAAGTGAGTTTGATAAAGATGCAGTATTCAAGGCCTATATAGATAAATTGTATTTTTGTACACTACCAGGAAATAATTAGGAAAGGAAATGTTTTAATATTTAAAAACATTTTAAAGGAAGTATATACTTCCAGTTATAAGACAAATAAGTAGGGATATAATGTACAATATGGGGACTGTGGGAAACACTACTATATGATATATAAGGAAGTCAGTGAGAGAGTAGATCCTAAGAGTTCCCATCACAAGGAGGACTTTTTGTTAACTAAATCTACTGTGGTCATCATTTTACAATATATGTAAATCAAACCATCATGCTGTATACCATCAACTTATATAGTGATATGTGCTAGTTATTTCTCAATAAAACTAGAAAATAGATACTTTTTTAAAATACTTTTTAAAAAAAAATCAATCTGTAATACCATTAAAACACTTAGGAATCTGTATAGCATGGTGACTATAGTTAATAATACTGTATTATATACTTGAAATTTGCTAAGAGAGTAGATCTTAAGTGGTCTCACCACACACACAGAAAAGGTAACTATGTGAGCTAAGGGATATGTTAATTAACACTGATGGTAGTAATCATTTCACAAAATATATATCAAACCAGCACATTGCATACTTCAAATATATACAGTTGTATTTGTACATTATACCTCAATAAGCCTGGGGAAATAAAATTAAGTAAAAAAAAAAAAAGAACAACATCAAATATTGGTGAAGATATGAAGAACAACTGGACTTTCCATACATTGCTGGTTCGGGAGCAGCTGAGTGGCTCAGTGGTTGAGCATCTGCCTTTGGCTCAGGTCATGATCTCAGGGTCCTGGGATTGAGTCTTGCATCAGGCTGCCTGCAGGGAGCCTGTTTCTCCCTCTGCGTATGTCTCTGCCTTTCTCTCTGTGTCTCTCATGAATAAATAAATAAAATCTTTTTAAAAAAATTGCTGGTGGGAGTGTAAAATGGTACAACCCCACTGGAGTATGTTCTCCCAGTTTCTTAAATACACATCTATAATCAGCAATTCCATTCCTAAATATCTATCCAAGAGAAACAAAACATAAAAACATGTCCTCAAAAAACCTGTACAAGAAAATGTGGCATATCCATACAGCAGAAAAGTATTTGGCCATATAAGCAGATGAAGTTCTAGTCCATGTTACACCACAGATGAACATTGAAAACATTATTCTAAGTGAAAAATGACAGATACAAAGGCCACAAATTTTATGATTCCATTTTTATAAAATGTCCATTTTAGGCAAATGCACAGAGATAGAAAGTAGATCGGCATTGCCAGGGGCTGGGGGAGGGGACTGGGAAGTGATTGCTAACGGATATGGGGTTTCTCTTGGGAGTGATGAAAATGTCCTGGAATTAGGTAATGGTGACTAATGCTCAACTCTGAATACACTAAAATCCATTGAATTGTACATTTTTAAAGAGTGCACTTTTATGATATGTGAATTTTATTTCAAAGAAGTTGTTACTTAAAAAAGTTTTAAAGACATGAACATTAATGTTCCTAACAGCTTTACCCAGAGTACACCAAACTCCAGACAATCCAAATGGTCATCAAACAGGAAAATGGATAACAAATTGTGGTATACTTATAATACTTAATATCACTCAGCAATAAGAAAAGAAGCATGACATGCATGATACTGGGGATAAATTTCACAGGATCACTTAACTGATAGAAGCCAGACAAGAAAGAATATTGTAGGACTCCATATACATGAATTTCAAGAACATGCAAAGCAATTCCACAGTGTTAGAACAGAGGTTTTCTATGGAGACTGACAGGAAAAGAAAATGAGGGTACTTTCAATGCAATGAAAAATGAAAATCTTCCATATCTTGATTTGGGTGGTGGTTACACAGGTGTATTCATTTACCAAAATCCACCTAATTATGCAATTAAGATCTGTGCATTTCATTATATATAAATCTTACCTAAATTAAAGAGAAAAAGAGAAATTAACATACTTTTTACAGTGAATAGCAGGATGTTTTCTACTTGATTCTCCAATTAAGATCCAATATTCTACTTCTTGTGGTAAGAGGGGACCCCTGCTAAATATAAAATATAGCAAGCTTAATAAAGGCCATTCACTCCTTTGATAATATTGCTTCAACTATGTTAATAAAATATATACTAAAGTTTATTTAAATATGACATTCATTAATGCTAGAATAGATATTATGTTTAGGCTTGAAGAAATTTCTTAAGGCCATTAAAGAGAAAGCATAAATTAAACTTAGGTCTTGACCTCTATTATAAAATATAGGACAAAAAAAAAAAAAGAAAAGAAAAAGAAATATACCACCTCTCAGCATCTAAAAGAAGAAAAAAAAATCCTAGCATACTACCAGCATTCTCCCAACTACTCCTCTCCTTTCACTGTGTATTTAAAAAGTTTCAAAAAGCATAATAAAAAAAAAAAAAACTTAAAGTATACCAATGCCCTCATCTCACCTCCAGAAACTAATTCAAGTAAGTCTGGAGTAGAGCACAGGGAGGGATTTGCCCAGTTGTAAAGGCATCTCAGGTGATTCTTAGGTACAGGCAAAGGTGGGAGAACTCTCCCTTAAAGAGTACAAAGTAGGAGTACCTATTTTTTCACATTTCATATTTGATAGATATCTGGAGTAAGGTGAAGGTGCAGGAGGAAACCATAGGAGAAACAACATGCCTCACCTCCAGAGAGATGAAAAAAACATTTCAGGGTTTGGAGAAATCAAGTCGTTTCCCTCTTCCTCCCCATTCACAAAAACACAATGTCCATCTTCCTGGTTCTCCCAGGTCTCAGGATCCTGTCCCAGGATGCCCCAGCCCCACAGTGCCTTGAGAGGGACTCATGCTACATAGCCTCCAGCCCCAAAGAACCCATCCTACCCCCCAGATGACCAAGCCGTGCTCTCCCTGCCTGGCCCTCAGGTTTCATGGAAAGAGAGCAATGCTACTCCTACCTCCTCCTTGAGCAAAGGGGAACACTGGTAAATTCCACATTTTTCACCATGAGAAAAGATGCTTCTTACTGTATTCATTTGGGACAATTTTTTGCTACAAGATTCCATAATTCATTTTCCGTGTGGGACAATGGATGAAAACACCATGACATAATATGTGAAGTCCTTTGCAACCATTCTATAATATACATAAAAGTGATTTTTCAAACATCTTTCTCTTCATGAGTCTGAAGTACCCAAGTGGATAATGTAAAAGCACAACTAACCAAATGCAATTCCGCAAAAGAGTAAGCTAAAATATTTAAAGAATAGTTGAACTTTAAAAATAGAAAAAGAATAGTCTAACTAGAAGTAGAGAGAGCAAATAACCAAGTGTTCCAATCTGTGAGCAACTAAATATTTCTTAAATGCCTTCTACCACACATTTTCTTGGTGAATTATCCACATAAAATATGGAAATACCTACCTGAATGCTTTATTAGCTTTAACAGGGGTTGCTTCAAATCCAATCGGACAAAAATAATGATTTTGGCAATGATAGATATAAGCCAGTGATTCATCTTTCAATCCATGAGTTAACTTCGACAACGCCCCTGAAGCTAAACAAAAGCAAAAGCAAACAAACTGAGGGACCCTGAAGCACTGTCGATGCTTTATACACACACTCAAATTGCTGAGGAAAAATCAGAAATATAGATACAAAAAATATTAACAAATTTACTTTCAGTTTTACCCTTTCAACTGAAATTCAGATAAACTGAATAGCAAACTAAAGACCTGAACTATATCCTTGCTTATCAAAACCTTCTAATAGCACATACTTACCTACAAAATTTGATTACCACATAAAATCTAATACCCAAACAATGGTCTCAACTTTTCTGGTTGTGCACATCTGTCACTGGAAGTTTCTGAATAGGCATGCTCAATAGAAGCATTTTTGTTTATAGACTATGTACACTACTAACATGCTACTAATACGACTTTATAAGAGATATACAAAAGGTAGAAATTTTTAATTTGTAATTTCCAATATGTCCTTCCCATTCCATGGTGGTCTCATCTCGCATAGCTCCAGCAGTATGTACGTCCCCAATCTGAAGAGCGCTGATATTGATGGGTAAATATAAACTCCAGATAATATACAAACCCCCAAAGAGCAAACATTTCCCCACTAACACACACTTTACTCTTTCTACAAAAGTTACCCAGGCTAGAGGGAGAGCTTTCATAAGCCAAGTGATGAGACAAGAACATCTCTCAGACAGGCTGACCATAACCACAGAATCCTCTTATAACCATTCTTCCTTTTACATTTCCCACAGCTATATTAGTTGTGAAGTAATTTCAAAAGTATTACCCTACGCAATGTTTTTTTACCAACACTCAATACTTAAAGCCATTAACTGAGGTTTTATTAACTTGCATCTCCGGGAAGAAACTAAATTATGCATGAACAAATAGCCCATTCAAACTGGAAATCCTAAAAATAGGGAAGCAGATGAAAGCTGGCAATTTATGGTTTCCCCGATTGACTTTTTGGCCACTGACATAGCTAAAGACTACTCAGAACAGCAGGTCAAGGGCTGTAGCAAAGCTAACGCAGCAACATGCCACCCCACCCCTCCAGCCACACACAGTTTGTGAGCTGCCTGGGGGTAATAACATTTCAGGCTTCATTTTCTTCTCCAAGGCTTCATCTAGGTCTTTCCCATAGATTTTTACTTCACGGCCTACCAGCAGGGCATATCTACATGATGAGGTGATCTTTTCCACTAACATTTCTATAGCATAATGACAAATGATAAATAAATCTTTCTGCAGCTTTTGGTTGCTTCCCCTGGCAATTTAAAAACTAACATCCAAGGGCAGCTCTAAATGAATGCCCATCAGAATTAAAATTCTGAAGAGGGTCATTATGTCACTACCGTAGTTGATTCCAGGATCATGAGCAAATGTCAATGTATGCATATGGACTCCTAACAAATTCAAAAATTACAAAAGATGGTTATACATATAATTGGTTGAGAAAAAACTCTTAAACTCTTTTTTTTAAATTGAGAAAATGTCAAATAGGAAGTTTTTCCAAATAATTAAAACTTCCCAACTAAAATTTTTAATAAATAAAATAAAAGGAATTTTTATTATAGCTTTTTTTTAAAAAAAAAGATTTTATTTATTTATTCATGGGAGACAGAGAGAGAGAGAGAGAGGGAGAGAGAGAGGCAGAGACACAGGCAGAGGGAGAAGCAGGCTCCATGCAGGGAGCCCGACGTGGGACTGGATCCTGGGTCTCCAGGATCACGCCCTGGGCTGAAGGCGGGGCTAAACGGCTGACCCACCTGGGCTGCCCTTGTTATAGCTTTTTAATGAATATCTAAGTATTTGACAATTTCCTTCTTTAAAGTCAAATATAATACAAAACATCTGACTTCATTTGTGTGTGAAGAGTAATGACTCTAATGTCCTGGAGCAAATGAGATAAAGTAAGAAAATTTGCTCTCATCAATCTTTACATCTTTTTTTGTCTGCCACATTCTGACCACGTCCTCATTTTTTAGAAGACATGAGATGTTTGGGTGTTGTTGTTTTTCTATAGAGTAATAATTATGGGCTTAGTGCTAGGCATGGATGTTTCTGCTCCTTACTTCCAAGATTCTGATTAATTTGGATTAGGGATTAGCAAATTTTTTCTTAAGGGGCCAGAGAGTAAATATTGGAGGTTTGTGGGTCATGAGCGCTCCTCATACTAGTCATCTCTGCCATTGTAGCATAGAAGTAGCCGTAGGCAATGTGTAAGCAAACGGTTATGGCCGTGTTCCAACCAAACTTTATAAAAAGGACAGTAGTTTAATGACCTCTAATTTAGATCAATAATTTTCAAACTTTTTTTGGACATAATCCTTCTGCAAGGAAAGCTGACATGGCAGGCTAGTACATAAGAGGGCTAAATGCACAGTGTCTGTGGCCAAAAAGGAGGTAGAGAATCTAGATGCCCTGTCCTCTCCCCTCTCAGCACAAAGGCATTGCCATAGAATTCCCATGGATCCACTAAGCGCAATTTGCAAATCACTGAATTTCCTATGAACTGAAGACCCAGCTCTTGAGAAAGAGGTTGGATAACATCTCTTTAGAAAGACTACAGCAATAGTTCTCAAGCTTGACACATGGAGCTTGTTAAACAACTGATTGCTGGTACCCAACCCCAGAAGTTTGACTCAGTATGTCTAGAGTGGGGATGAAGAATCTGCATGTCTAACAAGTTAGCAGGTGGTGCTGATATTGGTCCAACCATCACATTTTGAGACTTGGTCTAGAGTTAAAGGAAAATTTCATTCAACTCAATCCAGTAACAGTAAGCAATTCGTGAGCACCTACTAACTCACAAGAAGCAAGTAATGCACAAGACATTAACCTGCCCTCACAGAGAAGATAAAACAAGTGACTTTCACGGAGTAAGACAGTGCCACAGAAAAGGGATATAATTCAAAGGAGGAAGAACACATCAGGTTTGAAGAATCAAGAAGGGTGGCATTCAAGACAGACTTTAATGAAGTGTTAGGATTGCAAAAATCCAAACAGAGGAAAGGCCATGAGGAGAAAACAAAATCATAGCAGGGCAGGGATATAATTAGGGAGCAGCAAGTGCTCTAGTTTAGAATATACAGTATGATAGCATAGCAAGTCCTACCGTAGGGCACCCCCAGAATTGCAGGAAGGTCAGAAAAAGATCACCCTCTGAAATAAAAGACAGTAAATACAGTATTTAATACATTAAGGTAGTCATCCAGGGAAGTACTTCCAGTCAGGAGAAGATACAGAAATGTGTTACTGATGGAAACTAAATTCAGCACGATGTTCAGCCTCAACCAGAGTATTTCTAAAAAATCTGAAACCTACATGACAAAGCAACCATTTCCAACTGCAGAGCCTGATCTGCATGGCATACAGGGAGAAGAGAACTACTAGAATCAGTTGGCCTGCTATACGGTGAGGAGGAGCATGATTCCTGAGTGGCCAACAAGAGAATTCTGGTCCCATTGGTTAGATGTTTCTCACCCTAAGTTAATATATAAACATTCTGGTATTCTTTGAGCTTGCCTAGTGTGAGTTTGTTCTATAGAGCCTGATCATCTATAGGAGAACTCTAGAAGAAGTTATCAAAATGTATTTTACATCTTCGAAGACAAGAACCTGATTCTTTAATCCAGAAATGTAACATCATCCTGCAAGGCTCTTCCTCCCTTGACATCTTTTAAATATAACTGGTACATGTAGGACAGCAGTGAAAGGACAATCTGCACCAGCTTTGAATGATGCTAAGGATTTTATACTTTAAGCAAGCAATAGAGAGCTCCTAAAGCAGAAGGATCTATTACCACTGCACTTTGAAAAGTGCCATAGTGTCAAATAAGAATTGGGGAAACCAGTGGGTGAGGAAAACAGAATATTAATGCATAGTCCACGAGACGAGCTAAGTCACTGTGGTAAGCTCAAAGCAGCAGCCACAGTGAGAGTGTATATGAGACACAAAGAGATAGGGTAGAGGTAGCTAATCTTGGTTAAGCAAAACTAATAAGTTAAAATATATACTAGAATTAAAATGAAAGACATGGGGCAGCCCCAGTGGCTCAGTGGTTTAGCGCTGCCTTCTGCCCAGGGCAGGATCCTGGAGACCCAGGATCGAGTCCCACATCAGGCTCCCTGCATGGAGCCTGCTTCTCCCTCTGCCTGTGTCTCTGCCTTTCTCGCTCTCTATGTCTCTCATGAATAAATAAATAAAATCTTAAAAAAAATAAAATAAAATAAAATGAAAGACATGAACATTAGTATAATTGTTAGGCTAGCTGATTAGAAAAAAATTAATTGGGTGTCTAGGTGGCTCAGTCGGTTAGGCTTCTGCCTTTGGCTCAAGTCATGATCTCAGAGTCCTGGGATCGAGCCTCACGTTGGGCTCCCTGCTCAGTGGGGAGCCTGCTTCTCCCTCTCCCTCTGCTCCTCTACTCACTCATGTTCTCCCTTTCTCTCTCTCTCTCTCTCTCAATCTCAAGTAAATGAATGAAATCTTTAAAAATAAATAAATAAAATTAAACTAGGGGCACCTGCGTGGTCCAGTCAGGTAAATGTCAACTTTGGCTCAGGTCATGATTCCAGGGCCCTGGGATTGAGCCCCACATCTGGCTCCCTGAGAAGTCTGCTTGTCTCTCTCCCATTGCCCCTCCCTACCCCACCCCCATCACTGGTGCACTCTCTCTCTGTCCCAAATAAATACATAAACTCTTGAAAAAAATAAAAAAATAATAATCTAGACTTCCCTGGCACAAATGTTGGTAGCTGAGGTTTTTAACTCACCTGAATAATAATAGTAATATAATAACAATATATGAACCAATAGTTTGAACTAGTTGTTGACAACTTACTGAAAAACTTTTATTATGAGTAATTACGTCTCTGAAAAAATACTTCTACTTACATCAACAGTTAATCTGTTATTTTCATCAAAATCCCTGTCATTTTGTTTTTATTCCATGAGTGAGCTTGGTTTCCATTTACTGAGGGACCACCGGAAATGGTCCTGTCAGCAAGCACTGGGGAGTTACCAAGTCAAAGAAGCCTAGTACCCAAGAAAACAGGCCTAATACTTCTTTAAAAATAATTTAAACAAAAAGAGAATAGACATTTCAAAGTGTTTTTCAAGTGAACAGCAACAAGTGGCAATGGTTTTCACTACTGAATATCCCAGAAACAAATGAGAAAAGCCTATTTCTCAACTCTTTCTTCCACAAAGAGGGAAAACAGAAAGGTCTTTCACTTGACACATGTACCGCCCTTCCCTCTGAACACAGCCAGAAGTTCTAGGGCAGCTTGTGAGAGGTCATGGGGCACCATATATGGACTCAAAGGGCTAGTGAAGGCTGTCCCTATAGTCAAGGAGCTGGACATAAACATTGAAAAGATGAAATGTGGGGCACCTGGGTGGCTCAGTCAGTTAAGCATTTGCCTTCGGCTAGAGTCATGATCCCAGGGTCCTGGAATCAAGCCCTGCATCAGGTTCCCTGCCCCAGAGAGAGTCTGCTTCTCCCTTTCTCTTTCTCTCTAGCTTTTGCCCTGCTCATACTTGCTCTCTCTCAAATAAATAAATAAAATCTTAAAAAAAAAAAAGATGAAATGTAAAGCCAAATGCCAGACAACAGATGCAAATAATCCGTCCTGTAGGAATAAAGAGGAACTGGCCCCTAATGTGGCAAGGAGAGCTTCAGTGATAGAGCAGGGTTGGCACATGACAACATTATTGAGGAAGAAGACATGAAAATTCCAAGGCAGCAAGCAGATCAATTATCCTTCAGGAAATACACACAGAAAAAGACATGGTCAGGAGTTAAGTATTGTACTAGGGAAAATGAAAACAGAAAGAAAACTGGGAAAATATATTATTAAAATTCATTTGGAGAAATGGCAGGAACCCTGCTCCGCCCTTCCAAGAAAAGAGGGTTGGGGCAGGGGAATAGGTGAATAGGTAGTTCATTCCATTCCTCAGTAAAAAATACCTGGTGTATATTGGAGGAAGTTTGAACATATGGACAAAAAAAGTGCATAGGGCCCCGTACCACAGATTATTAGGGGCACTGGTGAATCTACACATCAAATCATTAAGTTAAAAAAGTCATAAAGGACTCAAGAGGTACTAGTCTATTAAGAAAAATAAATAAATAAAATACAAACCCTCAAAAGATTTGCAAATGACAGTTTTCTAAAAAAAGTAGGGCATAACATCTTGAAGTTGGACAGGATGTTGAACAAAATTTGTTTAAAATTCCAGAACAGTGGTTCCTAAATCAACTGTCTCCAGGGCCCTATCAGTATTTTCTTACATTCCATTAATAAGTAACTACATTTTCTTACTTTGAGAATTCAATTAAACTTATTTTCTTTGGGATCCCTGGGTGGCGCAGTGGTTTGGCGCCTGCCTTTGGCCCAGGGCGCGATCCTGGAGACCCGGGATCGAATCCCACATCGGGCTCCCGGTGCATGGAGCCTGCTTCTCCCTCTGCCTGTGTCTCTGCCTCTCTCTCTCTCTCTCTCTGTGTGACTATCATAAATAAATAAAAATTAAAAAATAAAATAAAATAAAATAAACTGATTTTCTTTGATACCATATTCTTTCTGATATCATATTTTCTTTCATATTACAATTTCTCTGAGTCTTCATGATTCCTCTGATTTCCTTTCATTTTACTGACCTTCTCCACATAGGTCCTCCCCTCTATCTAGATGCTGCTGATATTAATGCAACAAAAGCCCATGAACTTCTCTGATGAAATCCTCTTCTGACTGGTAGGCAATGAGATAAGCAAGTACTCATGAGTTTTAAGTTGGCGTCTCTCAGGGCCCTACTCATAATGCAGTCTTGAGACAGTATCCTGAGAACTGTGTTACAGTACTTTTCCACTGTCTCTGACACATACATGTGATATCCTCTCCACTCATTTTTTTTTAAGATTTCATTTATTTATTCATGAGAGACACAGAGAGAGACAGAGAGGCAGAGACACAGGCAGAGGGAGAAGCAGAGTCCATGCAGGAAGTCCAATGTAGGACTCAATCCCAGGACTCCGGGATCATGCCCCGAGCCAAAGGCAGATGCTCAACCACTGAGCTACCCAGGCATCCCCTTTCCATTGATTATTGCATTATTTATAGAAAAGGTCTACCAATTGCTGCTCTCGGTTAATGATCCTCAGTGTGGACACATCCAAGTGGTTACACAAGACCTCTTGGGGCACAGAAGTAAAATATTAGATCATTTACTGATGTTTATTGTCATACTAAAGCAAATTAAGCTTTACTAATATTTATTCTATGGATTGAGCATGCATGTCACAAAAGGTCACATGTCACACATGTGCAGTCCCCAGAGAAGGGATGGAGTCCCAGAGTGGAGGTGCTGGCTCATATCACTAATTACTGTGCTGCAACACCCTTGCTCATTCACTTGCCTCCAGCAAACTTCTGTCTCCAGTGTAAATTTTAGAAGACCTTTAATGAATAAAATCATTATTATACTTTGTCATAACTGGAGAATGTTTAAATCTTTTGGGCCAGAAAAAAGATTCAACTTATCTTGTGAAAGTAAATGTGAATATCTTAAAATAAAGGTCTCATAAAACATAGAGCCAAATTATCCATTTTCTTTCACAAAAAGCATCCCAAACCCATGGACATGGTGATACCATTCCAGTAATTCTGATACCATTAACAGTCATCCTGGCAGATATTTTTTTTAAAAAGAAAAATATGGGATATCTGGGTGGCTCAGCAGTTGAGCATCTGCCTTCGGCTCAAGGTGTGATCCCAGAGTTGCGGGATAGAGTCCTACACGTCAGGCTCCCTGTGGGGAGCCTGCTTCTCCCTCTGCCTATGTCTCTGCCTTCTCTCTGTGTCTCTCATGAATAAATACATAAAATCTTTAAAATAAATAAATAAATAAATAAATAAATAAATAAATAAATAAATAAATAAATAAATAGAAAAATATGCAGCAATCTAAAAATCAAACAAAATCCCTGAGCTAAGGAGAGACAGAACATTTAGGGGGAAAATGTTTAGTAATGTTTCTATCAACATATAATTTTGTTGCTGAAAATAACATATGTTAATTACAAAAAAAAATTAACTATTTAATAGCTCTAAAATGCAGTAGGATGGTTAAAAGAAGCCAACACCAGAACCCACAGAACAACAAGTGGTTAGGTTTGAGATCTGAAGTCAGGCAGACCACGTTTGACCCCTAAATCTACCACCCAACTAGCTGTGCAACCCCTGTTGAGTTTATTGAATTTACCATATGTTTCCTCATCAGTAAAGGGGGAATGATACATCTGTACAGGATTGCTACAGAATTAAAGCAAGTACGTCAACACAGTGCTTAGCACACACTAAATTCCCACTAAATGATGATTTTACTACTATAAAATTAATCTTTAAAAAACTAGGCCAAAAAAAAAATAAATAAAAAAATAAAAAATAAAAAATAAAAAACTAGGCCATGGGCAGCTCCAGTGGCGCAGCGGTTTAGCACCGCCTGCAGCCTGGGGCATGATCCTGGAGACCCGGGATCTAGTCCCATCGGGCTTCCTGTATGGAGCCTGCTTCTCCCTCTGCCTGTGTCTCTGCTGCTCTCTCTCTATCTCTCTCTCTCTCTCTCTCTCTCCCGGTGTGTCTCTATGAATAAATAAACAAAATCTTTAAAAAAAAAAAAAAAAAAAAAAAAAAACTAGGCCAGCCTGGGTGACTCAGTGGTTTAGCACTGCCTTCGGCCCAGGGCGTGATGCTGGAGACACCGGGTCAAGTCCCACATCGGCTCCCTGCACGGAGCCTGCTTCTCTCTCTGCCTATGTCTCTGCCTCTCTCTCTCTCTCTCTCTCTCTCTCTCTCTGTCTCATGAATAAATAAATAAAATCTTTAAAAAAAATAACTGGGAACTAGAAATGTATAGTAAAATGTACCAAAATGCCCTTACATTTAAATGAAATTACCCTCAGGGTGACTGAGTGGCTCAGTCAGTTAAGCATCCTACTCTTGATCTTGGCTCAGGTCATGATCTCAGGGTCCTGAGATCAAGCACCATGTCCAGCTCCATGCTCAGTGTAGAACCAGCCTGTCCCTCTCCCTCTGCTCCTCTCCAACCATGCACTCACTCTCCCTCTTTCTCTCTCTCAAATAAATAAATAATCTTTAACAAAATAAAAAAGTAAATAAAATTACCCTGAAAAGGTAATATATGAGCAAGATGACAGCAGTCAATGTGATTATATAATTTTATCATGGCAATGATGAGCATCTTGTTTTACACTGATATTATAAGCTAGCATCACTATAAACTACAGTACAGATCAGCAAGGATAATAATCTAGAACCAACATAATTAATATTATTTTCCTTTAATTTAAAGAAATAAGGTGTAAGATGTTTCATTCCTAGAATAAAAAATATACACGTCTTAGGATATATGTCCTCTGGCTAATAGGCAGAAATTATTAAATATTAGTAAAAAGTACATTAGGGATCACCAGACTTATTACCAAAGATGATCCTTACTTGTCAATGCTGATTTAAAAAAAAAAAAAAAAAACGACCAAAGACCTTAAAACCCCAAAATTGTATAAACATTCAATAAATATTAGTTACTATATGACTATCTACAAATAAATCTGGTTTAAAGAAGTAGATGTTGATCAAAGACCTTAAAACCCCAAAATTGTATAAACATTCAATATGTTGATCATAATAAAGAAATTTAATCACAGAAGTAATTTAATCACAGAAGTAAGGTAATATTCATAGTATAGTTGTCTAAGGAATTCTAAGTTAGGACTGTTTCACACAACAGAACATAAATGTGAATATAAACACAAATCTATAAAACATAAAGTTTTTAAACTGACACATCATTTTTTCTTCCTTGGGATACATAGACCCTGAATAACCCTGCCAATGACATGACAAAAGTACTGGATAAAATATTAAAAAGATATGCTAAAATACATAACTGAAGAATTTCCAGAGATTAAAAAAGAAATTAAAGTAGAAGTCCTATGAAGGCATTTGACCTGAGGGTTTCTGCTAAACCCCATAAAATGTAAGTTTCTACTTTGATGGCTACAGGAGGTATGCAAAAAATAACCCTGGGGTGCTCAGGATAGAGAAGGAAGGACACCAAAATATGCCTGTCACCCAAAATATGCCTGTTTGACATAAAAATTATTTTGAGCTAAAGGCAATTAAGCAGCTGCAAATGTAGAAAAAGCTCTCTCAACCCTCCCTTTCCCTATCTAAAGGTAGGATATAAATTCTTTTACTAGAGAAAAAATATCTTCTATATATTTACTTACCAGTTTCTCCAGCTGTTTTATTCTTCCCATGTGGCTTATATAGAACATACGAACATCCTTTTACATGAAAGTGGTCATTAATTTGTCTAAACCATCTGAAAACAACAAGAACATTTGTTCATGGCAACAGTTCCATAGCACAGATGGCACAGTTCCAATTCCAGATAAATTCAGGCAGCACCCAAGTTTGGCATATCTATGAGAGTTTGGGACTCTACAACTGGAAACATGGTTTACTATCAACAAACATTTACTGCATTGTTATTTTGCAGAACTAGAAATAAGGTAATTGCCTCTAAGTGAGGACTTCATACCTCATAAGTGTTGTATTTCCAGTGAAAGGGCCGAACCTAATATCTTCAAAGGGGGGTTGAAAGCCCAAAATATGTAAAGCTTCTTCTTGAGTAATAGGTGGAAGACTACAAAAGAAACATTGCTTTTCATTTTACAATTTCAATCATATGCAAATATAACCTGTCTCAATACTCATATGTCATTCTGATTTGCAAACAATTTTACTAATACAGTTGATCCTTGAACAACATGAGTTTGAATGCAGGGATCCACTTATACGCAGATTTTTTTTTATATAAAAATACAGTGCAGTACTTTTTTTTTTATTTTTTATTTTATTTATTTATTTATTTATTTATTTATTTATTTATTTATTTATTTATTATTTGTGCAGTACTTTAAATGCATTTTCTCTTCCTTACCATATTCTTTTTCTTTTCTGTTTTTCAGAGATTGGGGGGTCGGGGCATAGGGAGAGAGAAAGGATCTCAAGCAAGGCTCCTCACCCAGCACAGAGCCTGACACAGGGCTTGATCTCATAACCCTTTCAGATCATGACCTGAGCTGAAATCAAGAGTTGGATATTTAACTGAAGGAGCCACCTAGGGACCCCTCCTTACATTATTCTTAAAAGTATTTTTTTCCCTTGCTTACTTTATTATAAGAATACAGTATATAGGGCAGCCTGGGCAGCTCAGCGGTTTAGCTCTGCCTTCAGCCCAGGGTGTGATCCTGGAGACCCGGGATTGAGTCCCACGTCAGGCTCCCTGCATGGAGCCTTCTTCTCCCTTTGCCTGTGTCTCTGCCTCTCTCTCTCTCTCTCTCTCTCTCCATTTCTCTCATGAATAAATAAATAAAATCTTTTAAAAAAAAAGAATACAATATATAATACATACAACATACAATGTATGTGTTCATCTATTGTTTATATTATTGGTAAGGCTTCAGTAGGCATGAGTAGTTAAGTCTTTGAACAGTCAAAACTTTTATGTGGATTCTATTTTACTTTTTTTTTAAGATTTTATTTATTTATTCATGAGAGTCACAGGCAGAGGGCAAAGCAGACTCCCTGCGGGAAGCACAATGTGGAACTCAATCCCAGGACCCTGTGATCATGACCTAAGGCAAAGGCAGACACTCACCCACTGAACCACCCAGGCATCCCTTCACGTGGGTTTTAGACTGCCCTAACCCCTGTGTTGTTCAATAGTCAACTATATTTTTAATTTTTATTTTGTCACAAATAATGCATGCTTATTATTTTCAGCTGAAGGCTTATAACAAAATGTAGTAATCTTTTCTCAATTTGTGAAAAACTTCTTCTTAAAAATATTTAATTACAGAAAAAGCAACACCAAATAACTTCTGGATTTAGAATTTAGAGATACCAATAAATTAACATACTTACTTTCCAGCTCCCATTGTGCTATATAAGAAATTCCAACATGAAATTAATGAGGAGATACCACAAGAAGTCTTATATTGTGGTCGACTTATGCAGTACCTGAGAAAACAGAAGACCATTTTCTTCACTTAAATGAATACAAAATAAGCATATAGAAATATAACACTCATGCCAATGAAATGTGTTAACGTAATGTAAATGCTACTCATCCAAGCCAATGTAAAATCTCCACTCACTTAAAAGATTTTTATATTTATTAAACATATCGTAAATGCATAACAACAGTAAACCATCCAGTTTAATAAAGTTAGCTAAGTTAACTAACCACTAGGGTAAAGTAAATGTTATCTAAACCAATGGAAAAAAAATAACAATATATATGTAGACACCAACACTAAAATTTCAGTGTAAGCTCCTAGTTGAGCTGCATACATGATTACTTACAAATGCAAAAATACTGGAGAAACAAAAGCATTGTCCCCATGCATCAACTTTTCAGACTCTTCAACTCAGACTGAAAAACATCCATTTATCACCCACTTTGTCCAACTAAAACCCTTAGGTGAGAAGCAGTGGTTGCATTGTCACAGAGAACTTTAAAGTCTAATACAAAATCCTCCCATGGCACAATTTTGTTGCACTGAGTAATCCAGACAATTTTCCAAATAGTCGTGTGTTGGGCAGCCCAGGTGGCTCAGCGGTTTAGCGCCACCTTCAGCCCATGGTGTGATCCTGAGGACCCAGGATGGAGTCCCATGTCAGGCTCCCTGCATGGAGCCTGCTTCTCCCTCTGCCTGTGTCTCTGCCTCTCTCTCTCTCTCTCTGTGTCTCCCATGAATAAATAAATAAAATCTTAAAAAAAAAAAAAAAAAAAGTCATGTGTCAAGAGAAGTGACTGCAGCTAATGTGAACAAAGGAGAAAAGAAGCAGACTATTCAATCAATAAAAAAGAAATGATATGGGCTTCCAAATTACCTTCTCCCAATCACTTTCTTTTCCTTTTTTTTTTTTTTTAGATTTTATTTTTAACCTCTACAACCAAACATGGAGCTCGAACCCACAACCCTGAGATAAAGAGTCACAGCATCTACTGACCGAACCTCCCAAGTGTCTTCTAATGAAGGTGCTAACAATGGCCAAAATGAAAAGGAGAAACAAGAACTATCATTAAACACGGTTTTAATCTTAACTTAAAATTACAAAAAGAAAAATTAGATATATGTATGTTTGTATATGTACATATAATATGCATAACAGCACATATGCAAATCAACAATCCTTGTCTCTACAGCTGAACTGGGACCTTTAAGACTAAGATACAAAAGACGATTACAGTCACTTACCTATATGGTTATTATGGGGCCATATAATACACGAATTGTTATGGACTGAACTGTACCTCCCTAAAAAGATATGTTCTAACCACAGGTACCTATGACCATATTTGGAAACAGGGTCTTTGCAGATGGAATCCAATTATGATGAGGTCACATGGGAGAGGTGGATCCTTAATCCAAGATGACCAATGTCCTTATAAAAAGGGAAGAAGGACACACAGAGA
The DNA here is from genome assembly GCF_053574225.1 of Canis aureus. Lineage (NCBI taxonomy): Eukaryota > Metazoa > Chordata > Mammalia > Carnivora > Canidae > Canis > Canis aureus. The sequence continues at coordinate 9,117,410 of NC_135627.1, forward strand.
GAATGCCTGCCAGGTGAAGACTCAGACACAAGGCCAAGGGAACACATGGCCATGGCCAAGGAGGCAGAATTGTTACAGCAGCAAGCCTAGGAATGCCAAGGACTGCCAACAAAGCACCAAGAGCTGGGATGAAGCAAAAAATTCTACCCCATGGATTTCAGAGGGAATGTGGCCTTGCCAACAGCTTGATTTCAGACTTCCAACCTCCAGGACTATGAGACATTTTTTGTTGCTTTAATCCCTCCATATATGGTACTTTGTTATGGTAACTCTAGGAAACTCACACACTAATCATTCTCCAGGAAAGACTAAAAATTGGTTTACATCCACAAAAGAAAAAAAACAATGAACACATTTTACATGATTTTGTTTATATCTATCTGCAAGGCTATTTTAAAAAGAACTCCTACCCACAGAAATGATCCTAGCTTGAGAAATTGTTGGCATTATAGAGCTCTCACTTCAAACTCAGAAGCTAACTTCCTCAAGTGGTCAAGTATTCATAGCTCCTACCAACATTCTGTCCTGCAACTAAATTTCCTACAAATGGACTAAGCAGTCAACATGACTTGTTTCCTACTGCTTTCCATTCCTTTCTTTCCCCCCCTAATATCTTGGGTGGTTTACATTCTTTGCTAAATGGCTAAGCACTCATGGGTGTTATAGTCACTGAATTCTTTCATCATTGGGAGTCTGTTGCTTCCACACTCAAATGACAATGTGAATGTGACATTTGGTGACTTGTTCTCACCTGAGAAACGTGACTCCACTGTAGCCTGGCAGCTAGTGCTGCCATGGTGAAGACTGAGACCAAAGGGATAATTTCCCTTTGTACAACTGTTTTTGCATCTGGGTGCCCAGGACCCCCTTATGCTTGAACTTCAGTAATTCAGTAACTCCACTAGAACATGCCTTGGTGCTGATCAATCTGTATTGTGTTTCCTTTCCTGGGACACAATTTACCCTTTCAAATCTGCAGACTCTAGCCTTTCTTTATTTTGGGAACATTCCTTCCAGGGGTGTCTTCAAATTCTTTTTTTTTTCTATTTGTTCTGATCTCTTTCTCTGGAATACCAGTTAGTGCTATTTGGAGCCTCTGTCTCTTATCCATATTTATCTGTTCTTTTTTTTTTTAAGATTTTATTTTTAAGTAATCTTTACACCTAATGTAGGGCTTAAACTTACAACACCAAGATCAAGAGTCACACACTCCACCAAATGAGCTAGCCAGGCACCCCAACATTTATCTATTCTTTAATCATTTTTATGCCTGTTCTTTTCCATGTAAGTTTTGTATGATTTCCTCACACTGGCTCACCACTGACTTGATTATGCTTTTCACTGGGTTGGGTTTTTTTTCTCCTTGCTTCTAATGTGGTTTTCACCTTTGCAATGACTTTTTGTTGTTGTTGTTCTCCACTTCTTTCCAAGGGCCTGTCAAATATTTCCTTCTGTTTTCATATAATCTCTTCTTTGACTTCATTTTGAAAAATTTCATAAATTATAACTTTTTTAATATAAAGGACTTATTCTGAATTTTAACTTTACTTCCTCAACTAACTCTCCCAAAAATGTATATGTCTTCTACAGTTGTCCCTGTTTTTTTTTTTTTTGCCACTTTTATACACATATATCAAGTTGCTTCCTCTATGACTTTTACTCATCCTTGAATGGAGCTGTTTGCTATCTTTGACACTCCATCATCAAATCTGCCTTCAATTTTGGGTGAGATTTTTATAATTCTGGTAAAAAAAAAGTTTACCATCTTAACCATTTTTAAGGGTACAGTTGAGTAATGTTAGCTATATTCACATTGTGGTGAAAGAGATCTCTTGAAATTTTTCATTTTTCAAGACTGAAACTTTACGCCCACTGGACAACCCAGCCTCTGACAACTACCATTCTACTTTCCATTTTTATGAGTTTCACTACTTTATACTTCATATAAATGGAATCATACAATACTTAACTTTTTGTCACTGGCAACCACCATTGTACATTCTGTCTCTATGATTCTGACAACTATTAATCACCTCTTATAAGTGGAACCACATATTATTGGTCTCTTTGTGTCTGGCTTATTTCATCTAGCATAGTGTCCTCATGTGTCAGAATTCCTTCTGTATTAAGGCTGAAAACATTCCTTTGTATGTATATAGCACATTTTCTTTATTCCTTTATCTATGATGGACACTTGGGTTGCTTCCCCCTCTCAGCTATTGTAAATAATGCTTCAATGAACATAGTATGCAAATATCTCTTCAAAATTCTTCTTTCAATTCTTTTGGATCCGGATAACCAGAGTGGAATTCCTGGATCATATGGTGTCTTAGTCAGTTCAGGCTGCATAGCAAATTACAACAGACTTGGTAGCTTCAACAACAAACATTTATTTCTCATAGTTCTAGAGGCTGAAAAGTCCAAGGTCAAGGTGCCAGCAAATCTAATATCTTGTGAGAAACTGCCTCCTGTTTAGCATATGACCATCCTCTCACTGTGTCCTCACATCATGGAACAGAGAGAGGAGGAAGCAAGCTCCCTCTTCCTGTCTCTTCTCATAAGGCACTAATCTCATTTACTGGGGCTCCACCCTCATGACCCAATCACCTCTGAAGGCCCCTCTTCTTATACCATCACCTTGGGGGTTAGGATTTCAATATATGAATTGAGGGGAGACAAACATTCAGCCTATAACATAGAATCCATTTTTAATTTTTTGAGAAACTTCCATACTATTTTCTTCTAGGAGTTTTATAGTATTAGGTCTTTGCATTTATGTCTTTAATCTATTTTGAGTTCATTTTTGTGTATGATGAAAAGTAAGGGTTAAGTTCATTCTTTTTGCAGATGGTATCCACTTTTCCCAACACCATTTGCTGAAGACAGTCCTTCCTCTATTCTGTGGTCTTGCCACCCTTACTGAAGATCATTTGCCCATTTATATGAGTGTCTATTTCTGGGCTTTCTATTCTGCCCTATTTGTCTACATATTTGTCTTTATGCCAGTATCAACTGTTTTGCTTATGTAGCTCTGTAATGTTTTGAAATCAGGAAGTGTGTTGCCTATGTTCCACTCTTGCCATCACTGCTTTCCCAGCAATTCACTAGAGGCACTGTCCTGGGCTGAAAATTACAGGATAAGATAATGGAGTGGCAATCAGATCAGCAGGATATCTCCTTTTGCAACCTCTACCTGCATTCCTGTAGTGCTGAACTGGATCTCCAACATGAACTCTGATGTTTTTCCACTCATACAGCTTCTCACACCCCTAAATCTAACCAAAGGGTCACCAGATGGTTTCAGGACTGCCATACGAACATCAGGAAAACCTGCACTGTTCCAGGCCAACAGTAGTCTGTGCAGCCCTTGGTGTCCTCTCTCTGTTGGTCCAGAGTGCACAGGATTTGATAACCTTGGATTAAAGCTATGTTTCTATTCAATAGCCTATCTTGTTATTTCTTTGTTTAAGGGAAGATAGAGTTTTTCCTTATTTTTTAATTTTCTTGTTATTATTTCCATGGGCTTGAGGTATAGGGCCAAGGGCAGGCTGCCCCAAGATGGACCACTTTCTCATGAACATTATTTTGAGTTAAAAGCAATGCAAACCCAGCAGATTTAGAAAAAACTCTTCACTTCCCCTTTTACTGCCTGCTTTACCAGAAAGAGAGCTATTGACAGAGACTCCTCTTTACTAAGAAATTTATCTGCCTAACAGGGCAAACTCTGATTTTCAAAACATTTCCTTTCACCTTCTGGCTAATGGCCTTCCTCTCCTTTAAATCTGACTCCTATCCTCTCCTCAGCTCACATAAGCTTCATGTTACCTCATTGTCATTGGAATTTCCATGTCTGTGTGAATTTCCTCTATATACATTATTAAATTTGATTTTCTCCTGTTAATCAGTCTCATATCAATTTGATCCTAAGTCCAGCTAGAAGAACCTTGAAGGACAAAGGAATGTCTACCTACCAACAGAGAGCAGGACTGCAGTAAAAAGACCTTTTTCTGGTCATGTTTAACTCTCTCAACCTTCTATCTTAAACACTTCTTCACAAAGCCTTAGGATCAATCCTAGGTACCCTTAAGATTTTCCCTATTTTTTCATCAGTTCAAACTTGTTTAACTGGTCTTACTCATGACAGGCCTACAAGTTTAACCAACTTTCTACTATTTTTTATGGGTGTTTCCACCCCAACCCTAATCTTGTAATATATTCTCAGTGAGGGGATCCCTGGGTGGCGCAGCGGTTTGGCGCCTGCCTTTGGCCCAGGGTGCGATCTGGAGACCCAGGATCGAATCCTGCATCGGGCTCCCGGTGCATGGAGCCTGCTTCTCCCTCTGCCTGTGTCTCTGCCTCTCTCTCTCTCTCTCTCTCTGTGTGACTGTCATAAATAAATAAAAAATTAAAAAAAAAAAAAAAGAAAAATATTCTCAGTGAGAAATGAGCTTGTCATCCTGGTAATTTTCCCCCTAAGATTATTTCTCCTGTCTACCCTTCCTCATCCAAGCCTTTATCGCATCACATGTTAAACTACTAAAATACAGTTATCCAGATTTGTTGTTAAAACATATCTTAAAAAAAAAAACATATCTTAAATCTAAGAGATTCAAAGCAAAAATGAGCAAAGCCCATTATTAATAAACATTAAAAAAACATTGTTTTTGATTCCAGTATCTTTCTCCAACACACTCTACGTACTTATTACTACCAGTTTATCTTTGAAACATAATCTCTTATTAAGAAATAATCAATGTCTTCTCTCTATAGCAGAAAAAAAAAGAAAGCTAAATGCTTAGCCTGGTGTCTAATATAGATCATGACAGGTGTTACAAAGAAAGAATATGAACTTGGGAGTCTGGCTTTCTTCAGTTTCAGTACATCACCATGTGATGTTGGACAAGTTTCTTAGCTTCTCTGAGCTTCCCTCAGATAAGTTTAGCTAATCTTCATCACCAACAAGCAAGATACTTTCCTACCACCCATTCAAAGACCTTTGTAGCATCCATCTCTTCGGATTTCTTCTCTTAAGACTTAGCTCCTCAATGAATCCTCTCTTAATCCTCTCTTAAGACTCTTAAGACATCAGACAAATTGCCTGAGGTATTTTGTATTTTTCTGCTTTGTTCCCATTTCTCACCTAGATTTTAAACCTTGAGAAAAAAGGACCATGTTTTATATATCTTCATATTCTCAGCCCATAGTAAAGGGTCAATATTTATTAAATAAATGATAAAATCTAACATTTTTAAACCTCATACAAATAATTTTTAAAACCTCAAATCATAGACTAGTAATATTTAAAAGCAATCATTAATTAAACATTTTTTTGTTTAGAATAGGAAATATATTCTAAGGTAACCAAATAGCCCCAGCTGATGAGTGAAAGCTCTTATCAGAAGAATATCAGCTAATTAGAGGAGAAGAAATGATAGAAATTTGAAATATCACCATTTTGCAATAAAAATTCGGACAATTGTCAATGGGTCTGACTAAGATCACTAGGTGAAAAGTTGATGGGGACAGGACATTAGCCTGATGCCACTGTCATCCCACTGATTACATGATGGCTGTAGAATGGAACAAAAAAACCTTGACAAGGTGGGCTATGCTTTCAGCATCTAAATCCAGTAATCACTCTTAGAATCTAAAACTGGATGACCAGATACTATGTACCTCCTGATGTGATCCAATATGAAGGACACAGGAACACTCAAGCAGTATTCTTGCCTAAAATGTTCAACCAGAATCTAAACCAATTCTTTACGTCTA